>NC_024801.2:5708194-6081133 GCF_000309985.2 Brassica rapa | reverse complement strand
CTCTAGAGCAAAGGAGACAAAAAAAAAAATTTCATACCTCTTTGACCTTCATCATATATTAGTGAAGGATGCAACTATGCATTTAAACAGAATTTTCATATTTTTGAATTTTTCTCAAAATCTATGAGTTAACCCATACGAAAATATTGAGTTTTTCGGTAAATGTTCTATATACTGAAAATTATGATCTTTACTGTTGATTTAAAATTTTTAAACACATTCTACATTTGTATTAATGTATATTAAACTCTCTTTCATGGAACATGGGCATCGTTATATTTGTTTGTCAATTAATTTAGTAAAATTTCATAATACTACTAAATTGGTGGACTAACCACTATAAAATTGCTATTCTCTACAGCAACGGAGACCAAAAAAAGTTCCAAACCTCTCTGACCTTCATCATATGTTAGTGAAGGATGCAACTATGCATTAAAACAGAATTTTCATATTTTTGATTTTTTCTCAAAATCTAAAAGTTAACCCCTACGAAAATATTGAGTTTTTCGGTAAATGTTCTATATACTGAAGCTTATGATCGTTAGTGTTGTTTTCAAATTTCTAAACACATTCTACATTTGTATTAATGTATATCAAATTATAGTTTATGGTAGATGGGCATCATTTTCATTTTTTGTCAATTAATTTAGTAAAACTTCATAATACTTCCTAAATTGGTGGACTAACCACTATAAAAACATTATTCTCTAGAGCAAAGGAAACAAAAAAAAATTTCCAAACCTCTTTGAACTTCATTATATATTAGTGAAGGATGCAACTATGCATTAAAACAGAATTTTCATATTTTTGAATTATTCTTAAAATCTATGAGTTAACCCCTACGAAAATATTGAGTTTTTCGGTAAATGTTCAATATAATGAAGCTTATGATCTTTAGTGTTTTTTAAAAAATTTTAAACACACTCTATATTTGTATTAATGTATATTAAACTATCTTTCATGGTAGATGGGAATTGTTTTATTTTTTGTCAATTAATTTTGTAAAATTCAATAATACTACTTCATTGGTGGACTAACCACTAAAACATCGCTAATCTCTAGAGAAACGGAGACAACAAAAGTTCCATACCTCTCTGACCTTCATCATATGTTCGTAAAGGACGCAACTATGCATTAAAAAAAGAATTTTCATATTTTTCAATTTTTCTCAAAATCTATGAGTTAACCCCTACGAAAATATTGAGTTTTTCAGTAAATGTTCTATATACTGAAGCCTATGATCTTTAGTGTTGTTTTAAAATTTCTAAACACATTCTACATTTGTATTAATGTATATTAAACTCTCTTTCATGGTACATGGGCATCGCTATAATGTTTTGAAAATTAATTTAGTAAAACTTCATAATACTCCCTAAATTGGTGGACTAACCACTATAAAATCGCTATTCTCTAGAGCAAAGGAGACAAAAAGAGTTTCAAACCTCTTTGTCCTTCATCATATGTTAGTAAATGATGCAACTATACATTAAAACTGAATTTTCATATTTTTGAATTTTTCTCAAGATCTATGAGTTAACAACCACTACGAAAATATTGAGTTTTTCGGTAAATATTCTATATACTGAAGCTTATGATCTTTAGTGTTGATTTAAAATTTCTAAACGCATTCTACATTTGTATTAATGTATATTAAACTCTCTTTCATAGTACATGGGCATCGCTATAATGTTTTGTTTATTAATTTAGTAAAACTTCATAATACTCCCTAAATTAGGGGACTAACCACTATAAAATCGCTATTCTCTAGAGCAAAGAAGACAAAAAAAAGTTCCAAACCTCTTTGACCTTCATCATATGTTAGTAAATGATGCAACTATGCATTAAAACATAATTTTCATATTTTTGAATTTTTCTCAAAATCTATGAGGTAACAATCCCTACGAAAATATTGAGTTTTTCGGTAAATGTTCTATATACTGAAGCTTATAATCTTTAGTGTTGATTTAAAAATTTCTAAACACATTCTACATTTGTATTAATGTATATTAAACTCTCTTTCATGGTACATGGGCATCGTTATAATTTTTTGTCAATTAATTTAGTAAAATTTCATAATACTACAAAATTGGTGGACTAACCATTATAAAATTGCTATTCTCTACAGCAACGGAGACCAAAAAAAGTTCCAAAACTCTTTGACCTTCATCATATGTTAGTGAAGGATACAACTATGCATTAAAACAGAATTTTGATAATTTTGAATTTTTCTCAAAATCTGTGAAAAGATTGAGTTTTTCGGTAAATGATCTATATACTGAAGCTTATGATCTTTCATTTTTCTTTAAAAAAAATTAAACACATTCTACATTTGTATTAATGTATATTAAACTCTCTTTCATGGTATATGGACATTGTTTTAATATTTTGTCAATTAATTTTGTAAAATTCCATAGTACTACTTCATTGGTGGACTAATCACTATAAAATTGCTGTTCTCTAGAGCCACGGAGACAACAAAAGTTTCAAACCTCTTTGACCTTCATCATATGTTAGTGAAAGATGAAACTATTCATTAAAACAGAATTTTCTTATTTTTGAATTTTTCTCAAAATTTATGAGTTAACCCTATGAAAATATTGAGTTTTTCTGTAAATGTTCTATATACTGAAGCCTATGAACTTTAGTGTTGTTTTTAAATTTCTAAACACATTCTACATTTGTATTAATGTATATTAAACTCTCTTTCATGGTACATGGGCATCTCTATAATATTTTGTCAATTAATTTAGTAAAACATCATAATACTCCCTAAATTGGGGGACTAACCACTATAAAATTGCTATTCTCTAGAGCAAAGGAGACAAAAAAAAGCTCCAAACCTCTTTGACCTTCATCATATGTTAGTGAAGGATGCAACTATGCATTAAAACAGAATTTTCAGATTTTTGAATTTTTCTTAAAATCTATGAGTTAACACCCATATGAAAATATTGAGTTTTTCGGTAAATGGTCTATATACTGAAGCTTATGATCTTTAGTGTTGTTTTAAAATTGCTAAACACATTTTAAATTTTTATTAATGTATATTAAACTCTCTTTCATGGTAGATGGGCATCATTTTAATATTTTGTCAATTAATTTAGTAAAATTTCATAATACTACTAAATTTGTGGACTAACCACTATAAAATCGCTATTCCCTAGAGCAACGGAGACAAAAAAAGTTCCAAACATCGTATGTTAGTGAAGGATGCAACTATGCATTAAAGCAGAATTTTCACATTTTTGAATTTTTCTCAAAATCTATGAGTTAACAACCCCTACAAAAATATTGAGTTTTTCGGTAAATGTTCTATATACTGAAGCCTATGATCTTTAGTGTTGTTTTAAAATTTCTAAACACATTCTACATTTGTATTAATGTATATTAAACTCTCTTTCATGGTACATGGGCATCGTTATAATTTTTTGTCAATTAATTTAGTAAAATTTCATAATACTACTAAATTGGTGGACTAACCACTATAAAATTGTTATTCTCTACAGCAACAGAGACAAAAAAAGTTTCAAACCTCTTTGACCTTCATCATATGTTAGTAAAGGATGCAACTATGTATTAAAACATAATTTTCATATTTTTGAATTTTTCTCAAAATCTATGAGTTAACAACCCCTACGAAAATATTGAGGTTTTCGGTAAATGTTCTATATACTGAAGCCTATGATCTTTAGTGTTGTTTTAAAATTTATAAAAAATACTACATTTGTATTAATGTATATTAAACTCTCTTTCATGTTACATGGGCATGGCTATAATATTTTGATAATTAATTTAGTAAAACTTCTTAATACTCCATAAATTGGTGGACTAACCACTACAAAATCGCTATTCTCTAGAGCAAAGGAGACAACAAAAGTTCCAAACCTCTTTGACCTTCATCATATGTTTGTGAAGGATGCAACTATGCAATAAAAAAAAAAATTTCATATTTTTCAATTTTTCTCAAAATCGATGAGTTAACCCCTACGAAAATGTTGAGTTTTTCGGTAAATGTTCTATATACTGAAACCTATGATCTTTAGTGTTGTTTTAAAATTTCTAAACACATTCTACATTTGTATTAATGTATATTAAACTCTCTTTCATGGTACATGGGCATCGTTATAATTTTTTGACAATTAATTTAGTAAAATTTCATAATATTACTAAATTGGTGGACTAACCACTATAAAATTGTTATTCTCTACAGCAACGGAGACAAAAAAAGTTTCAAACCTCTTTGACCTTCATCATATGTTAGTAAAGGATGCAACTATGCATTAAAACATAATTTTCATATTTTTGAATTTTTCTCAAAATCTATGAGTTAACAACCCCTACGAAAATATTGAGTTTTTCGGTAAATGTTCTATATACTGAAGCTTATGATCTTTAGTGTTGATTTAAAATTTCTAAACACAATCTACATTTGTATTAATGTATATCAATTTATATTTTATGGTAGATGGGCATCATTTTAATTTTGTGTCAATTAATTTAGTAAAACTTCATAATACTCCCTAAATTGGTGGACTAACCACTATAAAATCGTTATTCTCTAGAGCAAAGGAGACAAAAAAAAGTTCCAAAGCTCTTTGACCTTCATCATATATTAGTGAAGGATGTAACTATGTATTAAAACAGAATTTTCATATTTTTGAATTATTCTTAAAATCTATGAGTTAACCCCTACGAAAATATTGAGTTTTTCGGTAAATGTTCTATATACTGAAGCCTATGATCTTTAGTGTTGTTTTTAAATTTCTAAACACATTCTACATTTTTATTTTAATGTATATTAAACTCTCTTTCATGGTACATGGGCATCGCTATAATTTTTTCTCAATTAATTTAGTAAAACTTCATAATACTCCCTAAATTGAGGGACTAACTACTATAAAATCGCTATTCTCTAGAGCAAAGGAGACAAAAAAAAGTTCCAAACCTCTTTGACCTTCATCATATGTTAGTAAAAGATGCAACTATGCAATAAAAAAAAGAATTTTCATATTTTTCAATTTTTCTCAAAATCGATGAGTTAACCCCTACGAAAATGTTGAGTTTTTCGGTAAATGTTCTATATACTGAAGCCTATGATCTTTAGTGTTGTTTTAAAATTTATAAAAAAATTCTACATTTGTATTAATGTATATTAAACTCTCTTTCATGTTACATGGGCATCGCTATAATATTTTGACAATTAATTTAGTAAAACTTCATAATACTCCCTAAATTGGTGGACTAACCACTATAAATCGCTATTCTCTAGAGTAAAGGAGACAAAAAAAAAAGTTCCATACCTCTTTGACCTTCATCATATGTTAGTGAAGGATGCAACTATGCATTTAAACAGAATTTTCATATTTTTGAATTTTTCTCAAAATCTATGAGTTAACAACCCCTACGAGTTTTTCGGTAAATGTTCTATATACTGAAGCTTATGATCTTTAGTGTTGATTTAAAATTTCTAAACACATTCTACATTTGTATTAATGTATATTAAACTCTCTTTCATGGAACATGGGCATCGTTATATTTTTTTGTCAATTAATTTAGTAAAATTTCATAATACTACTAAATTGGTGGTCTAACCATCGATCGACGGAGACATGTTTCCATCGAGCGACATTGAGTCAGAAAAATCGACCGATACGGAGCTGCCAACATCGATCAATACCACCCAGCCGGAAGCATCACGTTTCTTAGTGACACGGTTATCATGCGGGACCTTCTGCGGAACAGTCCATTTTACTGGACGTTCTTCACGCCGCAAAGGGTTTGCAGCGCGTTGAGGTGTCATCATGCTGGCCCTGGTGTCCAAGTGGCCGAAGAACCCAGCTCGGATTCGGATGATTCTGTTCCTCGCAGCGTTCCCACGAAAAGGGGAACAACTAAGCAGTCAAAGGACAAAGGCATTGATCTCGAAGATTTTGACTTTCCCGTGGATGATTTCATGCTGCCTAGATGGGTTCCGAACCTTCCTTATGGTGATGGGAGCGGCACAAGTGAGGTCCCCTTTCCACACAGGAATTTCGATGCGTTCCTTGACGGGCTTCCTTCGAATTTTGACTTACCTGCACCTGTAGGACATACCCGAGAGATCAAAAGTCGTTTCAGAAGGATCACGCTTAATTAATGGGTTAGTTTCCTTTGTTTTTGACTATCTTGAATCTGGACTATTTTATTTTCGAGACTCTTATTGATGGTTTTTTTTAGGGAGTGAACATGATCAGCTCGGCCCTTAAGGCAAGGACTCATGAGGCGATGGTTTACCGTTTCAAAGCGGAGAAGGCGGGGAAGACCCTCGCCCGGGTGCAGAGCGAGGCCGTGGAACGAGAGCTGAAGGCTGGTCACGACCACTCCAAGGCTATTCGCAGAGCGGAGAGACGGGGCAGGAGAGAGGTTGCTGCTGTGATGGGGAACCGTGCTTCTCAATTTGCGGTTGAGTATGGCCGTCTCTAGTAGGCGCACTCGATTTTCGTGAGTGTCGAGGTTCTGTCGGGTCGTTGTGGAAGGCGCAAAGGGATGACTTCGACTTTGATGACGAGATGTCCACCATGAATGGTGGTATGAACGACTATGCTCATGATGAGAACCTGATCCCTCTAATCAAGGCAAGGATCTGAGGATTCTGGGATCCAGTCCCGGTCTCGCCTGATATGGAGGAGGTTGTGATTGATGTTGCGGGCGAGGATGAAGAGGTGGATCTGTCATGTCCCCGATCCTAGATAGGATCATCCAGACGGGCTGTGGTGCGAGGCAATGTGCTGAACAGGTCATCTGACCTTGAGACAAGCGTACCATGGCCCGAATAGATGGTTAAGGACGTCAGACAGCTGAGACTTAACCTGGATACGATGGAGACAAGTTAAATAGAGCTGGGCGAGTGATCCGGTAGCTGGGAAAGGCCCGGGTCAAGCTTAATCTGCTCAATAGAGTATGGAACCAGCTCAATAGAGTGTAGTGTCAGCTCACTCAGTTTTGTTCAGCTCATGGGAGCTGATGGACTAGCTCACTCAGCTGGGGACAGCTGGTGATCAGCTCACTTCAGCTTGGCGGAGTGTTCCGGTCCAGACCAGTGTGGCCGGGTCCGAGTGGTTACCGAGCCGTCCTGATGGTCGATTCCTTGGATTCTGATTATGGAAATCTCTTAGTTGGGATTTATCATGAGCTTTAGTGAATTTTAATTAATTTTTAGATCACTTTAAAAATCGGCCAGATTGGGGCCTGAAGTGTAGTTTGATGATTAGTTAAGGAACCAGCCATGCAATGATAGATCCTTGTGTTGTGTGTTGTGTTTGTGGTTTCAGGTACAGACTTGGACCGTGGTAAAGGAAAGGAACTGTGAGGACTCCAGTCGTGGGAAGATGTGTGGTGATTGGGTGCTTGTTGATAGATGTGAAATACTGATAACCTATTGTGCTTGTGATCTTATGATAGCCTAGTATGCAACTTATGTATTAAGAACGAATGGATGTTGTATGGATCTTGTTTAAGTATCTATAAAATAAGAATTTGCTTTACTTGAATCTGATTGTCTAATTATGATTGAATGAACCTCAGAACTCTGAAAAATACTTAGAAAAATATTACATATGGAATCGGAAGTAAAGTGATCTAACTGAATGAAATGATTAAGTAAGCTGCGGTCTGGTTGGATTGACGAATCCAGGATCGGATCTTACAGGATCGACCAATAAGCACGTTTGGAGCCTCCATGTCTGGAAACTGCGTTCTCGATCCTTGAAGGTGTAAGTGGTGTCTGATGGGAACGGGTTTCCCCTTATCTTATGTTCTGGCCGTGTCTGGCCATTATTATATATTCTCGGCCGAGTATGGCCTTTATTGTGTGTTTGAAATTTGTGTGGGCCAAGATGGCCGCGTTTGTGTTTATTGGGACTGGCCGTTGGTGGCTGATATACCATGATTTTCACCCGTTTTTATACATGGTATATAAGAGTTTTAAGATGTATTAATCATGTTTTAGAGTCTTTTCAAAGCAATTGCAGGTTTATTCACCTGATGGAAAGAAATGATACTTTTGGGACATTTTGGAATGCTTTTATGTAAGGAGAATCGATCGACGCTTGAAGAGCAACATCGGTCGATCATAATCACATATCATCGATCGACAAACACACATGTGCATTGATCGATGCCCAGTCACACAAGTGTGATCGCGAATTAAAAGATTTCATTTCCCAAAAGATCTATTATTTGCAACTTAAGTCCCAAGCCGCCTGTTAGGCTATATGTACTAGGGTTTTGTATCATTTTAGGAGACACTTGCAAAAAGACCTAGTTTGGAGAATGAGCATTTTGGCTACCATTAGAAGAGCTTAGGATTGGAGAGATAGATCTGAGACTGCAAAATAGAGAAGATCTTGAACTCCTTTACTTCTATTACTCTATCTATTTGTGTTCTATGTTTCATTTGAGTTTATTTCACATCATCATGACTTTGTCTCTCATGAATATGTTTGAGTAAACCAACTGTTAGATTTAGGTTTCTTGCCATGGTTGAAATTATGTACTGCTAATATGACTATTTAAAAATGTGTTTTGATTGATCTTTCATTGCTTGTGAACTTAATGCTAAAATTGAGATTGATCACCTTCATTTTAGATCTTAGGATTAATTGAGTCCAACTAACCGTTTCCCCTCAATACCTGAACCCACTTGCGTGATCTAACTAACTTAGGCGCAACGACAGTTGGTCTGAGAAGGTTAGAGAACAAGTTAAACCCGTTCGCAAAGCTCGCTAGAATAACCATCGATCGACGCAACTATCGTTCTGTCGGTCGATCGTTACAAAGGTGTAACGGTTGATGTACATCAAGTCACATTGATCGACACTCTCTCGAGATTAAAATACGACAGTTGAGATCTGAGATCTAGCGAAGATAACCTATCCGGTTAAATCATTGTTTAGTTCAAAAACCATCAAACCCTTTAGTCTAAACTAAGTGCATGCATTTCATACCTGAGATTTACCTGAATCTAGCTGCTTTCCCATTCTTCGAATTTTGACTTACCTGCACCTGTAGGACATACCCGAGAGATCAAAAGTCGTTTCAGAAGGATCACGCTTAATTAATGGGTTAGTTTCCTTTGTTTTTGACTATCTTGAATCTGGACTATTTTATTTTCGAGACTCTTATTGATGGTTTTTTTTAGGGAGTGAACATGATCAGCTCGGCCCTTAAGGCAAGGACTCATGAGGCGATGGTTTACCGTTTCAAAGCGGAGAAGGCGGGGAAGACCCTCGCCCGGGTGCAGAGCGAGGCCGTGGAACGAGAGCTGAAGGCTGGTCACGACCACTCCAAGGCTATTCGCAGAGCGGAGAGACGGGGCAGGAGAGAGGTTGCTGCTGTGATGGGGAACCGTGCTTCTCAATTTGCGGTTGAGTATGGCCGTCTCTAGTAGGCGCACTCGATTTTCGTGAGTGTCGAGGTTCTGTCGGGTCGTTGTGGAAGGCGCAAAGGGATGACTTCGACTTTGATGACGAGATGTCCACCATGAATGGTGGTATGAACGACTATGCTCATGATGAGAACCTGATCCCTCTAATCAAGGCAAGGATCTGAGGATTCTGGGATCCAGTCCCGGTCTCGCCTGATATGGAGGAGGTTGTGATTGATGTTGCGGGCGAGGATGAAGAGGTGGATCTGTCATGTCCCCGATCCTAGATAGGATCATCCAGACGGGCTGTGGTGCGAGGCAATGTGCTGAACAGGTCATCTGACCTTGAGACAAGCGTACCATGGCCCGAATAGATGGTTAAGGACGTCAGACAGCTGAGACTTAACCTGGATACGATGGAGACAAGTTAAATAGAGCTGGGCGAGTGATCCGGTAGCTGGGAAAGGCCCGGGTCAAGCTTAATCTGCTCAATAGAGTATGGAACCAGCTCAATAGAGTGTAGTGTCAGCTCACTCAGTTTTGTTCAGCTCATGGGAGCTGATGGACTAGCTCACTCAGCTGGGGACAGCTGGTGATCAGCTCACTTCAGCTTGGCGGAGTGTTCCGGTCCAGACCAGTGTGGCCGGGTCCGAGTGGTTACCGAGCCGTCCTGATGGTCGATTCCTTGGATTCTGATTATGGAAATCTCTTAGTTGGGATTTATCATGAGCTTTAGTGAATTTTAATTAATTTTTAGATCACTTTAAAAATCGGCCAGATTGGGGCCTGAAGTGTAGTTTGATGATTAGTTAAGGAACCAGCCATGCAATGATAGATCCTTGTGTTGTGTGTTGTGTTTGTGGTTTCAGGTACAGACTTGGACCGTGGTAAAGGAAAGGAACTGTGAGGACTCCAGTCGTGGGAAGATGTGTGGTGATTGGGTGCTTGTTGATAGATGTGAAATACTGATAACCTATTGTGCTTGTGATCTTATGATAGCCTAGTATGCAACTTATGTATTAAGAACGAATGGATGTTGTATGGATCTTGTTTAAGTATCTATAAAATAAGAATTTGCTTTACTTGAATCTGATTGTCTAATTATGATTGAATGAACCTCAGAACTCTGAAAAATACTTAGAAAAATATTACATATGGAATCGGAAGTAAAGTGATCTAACTGAATGAAATGATTAAGTAAGCTGCGGTCTGGTTGGATTGACGAATCCAGGATCGGATCTTACAGGATCGACCAATAAGCACGTTTGGAGCCTCCATGTCTGGAAACTGCGTTCTCGATCCTTGAAGGTGTAAGTGGTGTCTGATGGGAACGGGTTTCCCCTTATCTTATGTTCTGGCCGTGTCTGGCCATTATTATATATTCTCGGCCGAGTATGGCCTTTATTGTGTGTTTGAAATTTGTGTGGGCCAAGATGGCCGCGTTTGTGTTTATTGGGACTGGCCGTTGGTGGCTGATATACCATGATTTTCACCCGTTTTTATACATGGTATATAAGAGTTTTAAGATGTATTAATCATGTTTTAGAGTCTTTTCAAAGCAATTGCAGGTTTATTCACCTGATGGAAAGAAATGATACTTTTGGGACATTTTGGAATGCTTTTATGTAAGGAGAATCGATCGACGCTTGAAGAGCAACATCGGTCGATCATAATCACATATCATCGATCGACAAACACACATGTGCATTGATCGATGCCCAGTCACACAAGTGTGATCGCGAATTAAAAGATTTCATTTCCCAAAAGATCTATTATTTGCAACTTAAGTCCCAAGCCGCCTGTTAGGCTATATGTACTAGGGTTTTGTATCATTTTAGGAGACACTTGCAAAAAGACCTAGTTTGGAGAATGAGCATTTTGGCTACCATTAGAAGAGCTTAGGATTGGAGAGATAGATCTGAGACTGCAAAATAGAGAAGATCTTGAACTCCTTTACTTCTATTACTCTATCTATTTGTGTTCTATGTTTCATTTGAGTTTATTTCACATCATCATGACTTTGTCTCTCATGAATATGTTTGAGTAAACCAACTGTTAGATTTAGGTTTCTTGCCATGGTTGAAATTATGTACTGCTAATATGACTATTTAAAAATGTGTTTTGATTGATCTTTCATTGCTTGTGAACTTAATGCTAAAATTGAGATTGATCACCTTCATTTTAGATCTTAGGATTAATTGAGTCCAACTAACCGTTTCCCCTCAATACCTGAACCCACTTGCGTGATCTAACTAACTTAGGCGCAACGACAGTTGGTCTGAGAAGGTTAGAGAACAAGTTAAACCCGTTCGCAAAGCTCGCTAGAATAACCATCGATCGACGCAACTATCGTTCTGTCGGTCGATCGTTACAAAGGTGTAACGGTTGATGTACATCAAGTCACATTGATCGACACTCTCTCGAGATTAAAATACGACAGTTGAGATCTGAGATCTAGCGAAGATAACCTATCCGGTTAAATCATTGTTTAGTTCAAAAACCATCAAACCCTTTAGTCTAAACTAAGTGCATGCATTTCATACCTGAGATTTACCTGAATCTAGCTGCTTTCCCATTCTTGAAACCACTTCAATTCAATCTATCGTTTCACTATTGTTTTGTATTTATCATTTACTGCTTTTAAAACTACTAAAACCTCTTAGTCTATTTTCTTTTCTAATTATTTAAGTCTGTTGAGTAATCCTAGAGTCTCTGTGGATTTGATCCCTAAGTACTACATCTGAACCTCTTTTGATGAGAGTAACACTCTTTATGGTAATTTGAGTGATATCAAATTTGGTGCCGTTGCCGGGGACTCTTTCTTATTACCATTAGATTTAATTTAGAATTTAGTATAGACTTGTTACGAAAAACTTGCTAAAGTTTTCTTTCTTAATCTGTTACGCAGACACAAAGAATGGAGAACACAGAGCGCGACCAACCATCGATCGACGGAGACATGTTTCCATCGAGCGACATTGAGTCAGAAAAATCGACCGATACGGAGCTGCCAACATCGATCAATACCACCCAGCCGGAAGCATCACGTTTCCTAGTGACACGGTTATCATGCGGGACCTTCTGCGGAACAGTCCATTTTACTGGAAGTTCTTCACGCCGCAAAGGGTTTGCAGCGCGTTGAGGTGTCATCATGCTGGCCCTGGTGTCCAAGTGGCCGAAGAACCCAGCACGGATTCGGATGATTCTGTTCCTCGCAGCGTTCCCACGAAAAGGGGAACAACTAAGCAGTCAAAGGACAAAGGCATTGATCTCGAAGATTTTGACTTTCCCGTGGATGATTTCATGCTGCCTAGATGGGTTCCGAACCTTCCTTATGGTGATGGGAGCGGCACAAGTGAGGTCCCCTTTCCACACAGGAATTTCGATGCGTTCCTTGACGGGCTTCCTTCGAATTTTGACTTACCTGCACCTGTAGGACATACCCGAGAGATCAAAAGTCGTTTCAGAAGGATCACGCTTAATTAATGGGTTAGTTTCCTTTGTTTTTGACTATCTTGAATCTGGACTATTTTATTTTCGAGACTCTTATTGATGGTTTTTTTTAGGGAGTGAACATGATCAGCTCGGCCCTTAAGGCAAGGACTCATGAGGCGATGGTTTACCGTTTCAAAGCGGAGAAGGCGGGGAAGACCCTCGCCCGGGTGCAGAGCGAGGCCGTGGAACGAGAGCTGAAGGCTGGTCACGACCACTCCAAGGCTATTCGCAGAGCGGAGAGACGGGGCAGGAGAGAGGTTGCTGCTGTGATGGGGAACCGTGCTTCTCAATTTGCGGTTGAGTATGGCCGTCTCTAGTAGGCGCACTCGATTTTCGTGAGTGTCGAGGTTCTGTCGGGTCGTTGTGGAAGGCGCAAAGGGATGACTTCGACTTTGATGACGAGATGTCCACCATGAATGGTGGTATGAACGACTATGCTCATGATGAGAACCTGATCCCTCTAATCAAGGCAAGGATCTGAGGATTCTGGGATCCAGTCCCGGTCTCGCCTGATATGGAGGAGGTTGTGATTGATGTTGCGGGCGAGGATGAAGAGGTGGATCTGTCATGTCCCCGATCCTAGATAGGATCATCCAGACGGGCTGTGGTGCGAGGCAATGTGCTGAACAGGTCATCTGACCTTGAGACAAGCGTACCATGGCCCGAATAGATGGTTAAGGACGTCAGACAGCTGAGACTTAACCTGGATACGATGGAGACAAGTTAAATAGAGCTGGGCGAGTGATCCGGTAGCTGGGAAAGGCCCGGGTCAAGCTTAATCTGCTCAATAGAGTATGAAACCAGCTCAATAGAGTGTAGTGTCAGCTCACTCAGTTTTGTTCAGCTCATGGGAGCTGATGGACTAGCTCACTCAGCTGGGGACAGCTGGTGATCAGCTCACTTCAGCTTGGCGGAGTGTTCCGGTCCAGACCAGTGTGGCCGGGTCCGAGTGTTTACCGAGCCGTCCTGATGGTCGATTCCTTGGATTCTGATTATGGAAATCTCTTAGTTGGGATTTATCATGAGCTTTAGTGAATTTTAATTAATTTTTAGATCACTTTAAAAATCGGCCAGATTGGGGCCTGAAGTGTAGTTTGATGATTAGTTAAGGAACCAGCCATGCAATGATAGATCCTTGTGTTGTGTGTTGTGTTTGTGGTTTCAGGTACAGACTTGGACCGTGGTAAAGGAAAGGAACTGTGAGGACTCCAGTCGTGGGAAGATGTGTGGTGATTGGGTGCTTGTTGATAGATGTGAAATACTGATAACCTATTGTGCTTGTGATCTTATGATAGCCTAGTATGCAACTTATGTATTAAGAATGAATGGATGTTGTATGGATCTTGTTTAAGTATCTATAAAATAAGAATTTGCTTTACTTGAATCTGATTGTCTAATTATGATTGAATGAACCTCAGAACTCTGAAAAATACTTAGAAAAATATTACATATGGAATCGGAAGTAAAGTGATCTAACTGAATGAAATGATTAAGTAAGCTGCGGTCTGGTTGGATTGACGAATCCAGGATCGGATCTTACAGGATCGACCAATAAGCACGTTTGGAGCCTCCATGTCTGGAAACTGCGTTCTCGATCCTTGAAGGTGTAAGTGGTGTCTGATGGGAACGGGTTTCCCCTTATCTTATGTTCTGGCCGTGTCTGGCCATTATTATATATTCTCGGCCGAGTATGGCCTTTATTGTGTGTTTGAAATTTGTGTGGGCCAAGATGGCCGCGTTTGTGTTTATTGGGACTGGCCGTTGGTGGCTGATATACCATGATTTTCACCCGTTTTTATACATGGTATATAAGAGTTTTAAGATGTATTAATCATGTTTTAGAGTCTTTTCAAAGCAATTGCAGGTTTATTCACCTGATGGAAAGAAATGATACTTTTGGGACATTTTGGAATGCTTTTATGTAAGGAGAATCGATCGACGCTTGAAGAGCAACATCGGTCGATCATAATCACATATCATCGATCGACAAACACACATGTGCATTGATCGATGCCCAGTCACACAAGTGTGATCGCGAATTAAAAGATTTCATTTCCCAAAAGATCTATTATTTGCAACTTAAGTCCCAAGCCGCCTGTTAGGCTATATGTACTAGGGTTTTGTATCATTTTAGGAGACACTTGCAAAAAGACCTAGTTTGGAGAATGAGCATTTTGGCTACCATTAGAAGAGCTTAGGATTGGAGAGATAGATCTGAGACTGCAAAATAGAGAAGATCTTGAACTCCTTTACTTCTATTACTCTATCTATTTGTGTTCTATGTTTCATTTGAGTTTATTTCACATCATCATGACTTTGTCTCTCATGAATATGTTTGAGTAAACCAACTGTTAGATTTAGGTTTCTTGCCATGGTTGAAATTATGTACTGCTAATATGACTATTTAAAAATGTGTTTTGATTGATCTTTCATTGCTTGTGAACTTAATGCTAAAATTGAGATTGATCACCTTCATTTTAGATCTTAGGATTAATTGAGTCCAACTAACCGTTTCCCCTCAATACCTGAACCCACTTGCGTGATCTAACTAACTTAGACGCAACGACAGTTGGTCTGAGAAGGTTAGAGAACAAGTTAAACCCGTTCGCAAAGCTCGCTAGAATAACCATCGATCGACGCAACTATCGTTCTGTCGGTCGATCGTTACAAAGGTGTAACGGTCGATTTACATCAAGTCACAATGATCGACACTCTCTCGAGATTAAAATACGACAGTTGAGATCCGAGATCTAGCGAAGATAACCTATCCGGTTAAATCATTGTTTAGTTCAAAAACCATCAAACCCTTTAGTCTAAACTAAGTGCATGCATTTCATACCTGAGATTTACCTGAATCTAGCTGCTTTCCCATTCTTGAAACCACTTCAATTCAATCTATCGTTTCACTATTGTTTTGTATTTATCATTTACTGCTTTTAAAACTACTAAAACCTCTCAGTCTATTTTCTTTTCTAATTATTTAAGTCTGTTGAGTAATCCTAGAGTCTCTGTGGATTTGATCCCTAAGTACTACATCTGAACCTCTTTTGATGAGAGTAACACTCTTTATGGTAATTTGAGTGATATCAAATTTGGTGCCGTTGCCGGGGACTCTTTCTTATTACCATTAGATTTAATTTAGAATTTAGTATAGACTTGTTACGAAAAACTTGCTAAAGTTTTCTTTCTTAATCTGTTACGCAGACACAAAGAATGGAGAACACAGAGCGCGACCAACCATCGATCGACGGAGACATGTTTCCATCGAGCGACATTGAGTCAGAAAAATCGACCGATACGGAGCTGCCAACATCGATCAATACCACCCAGCCGGAAGCAGGTAAGTTTTATCTTACCAAGCCCGCTAATGAGAAAGTAGTCCAAACTGAACTAAATGGTCAAACGAGCAATGAAGCTAGCCAAACTGAACAGGAGACTGAAATCCCTGTTAAGGAAAATTCCACCTTAACTGAAGGTGAAGATATAAATTTGTCCATGCAAGACTACCTTGATCCTGGTAGGACCTATTCCAATAGGTCCGCTCTCAAAATACCAGGAGACGATACCAAGAAATCTAAGTTTAACGCATATTACTTCCGTATGGTTCGTCAAAACCCATTACGTGGATCCCTCCCAGAGCACCCACAAGATCACATTGAAACTTTGGAAGAATTAATACTAGATGAATATGACCGTTGCAAACTATTCTCATTCTCCCTAGAAGGAGAAGCCCTCAGGTGGTTAAACTGTTTAGCAGCAGGATCACTCACTTGTTGGGAAGAGATTAGAAGTGCCTTCCTTAGAGAATTTTTCACTGATGAACGCTACTGGGAAGTAAGAAAGCAAATTTCTACATTTCGCCAAGGTCCACGCGAATCGTTTAAAAACACCTGGGGAAGATTCAGAGCCTATGAACTTGAATGTCCCCATCATGGTTATTCAGAACCACAACTTCTTAACATCTTTTATGGAGGTGTTAACTTGAGCTAAAAAAACACACTCGATACAGCGAGTGATGGAAATTTCATCACTAGGAATCCCGAAGAAGCTAGACGCCTTATCAAGAATATGACAACGAGAAGATCCAATGAAAGGATGGATGAAGAGATAGAAAATTCCACAAGTCCAAAAGACAATTCTGATTTGATAGAAATTAAGAATTCCCTTAAGTCCCTTCATTCCTTTTTTCAAAACAAACACCGATCTGATATAGCCCAGATCGACGACGACGCTTTGTCTGACACCAATGATTATTTGGATGAAGGAACGAACTGTTCTGATCCCTACTATGTGCTTAATGTCGATAGCTTTACCCAAGATTATGACACTGCTGTAAAATCACGTACCGAAAGAGAGAGATTCAATATCAGACAAGCTCTTACTGGCAACCGTAAGACAAAATCGGAGTTTTACGGGAAAATAAATATGGTTTACGGAGAATTAATGGAGAAAGCAGATTCTTTGGGAGAACTAATCCAAAAATTAGAAGGTCAAGTAGCTGAGATTGCACTTGCCATAAAAAGAGATGCAGGATGTCTTCCCGGGAGAACTAATTTAAACCCGAGACGTCAAGTCAGTGCCGTAATATTGCGCATTGGGAAAAACCTCGCAGCAGATACGAGGAATAACACAGATGTTGGAAAACCTGACAACACTGACAAAACCGGCAAAAGCAATTCTCATCCTATTCTTTTTAACGATCTTGATCCAAATCCATCTCAAGAGAATCGGAAAACCACCGCTGAAAAGGCTAAGGAAAAGGCAATAGATTTAGAATTTGAAGAAGATACGAAGATTGAGGACGAAAAACCAGTCGATCGACGGTCTACTCAACCCGAACCCATAATTGAAAGAGTCTATAGAACTTTTCCCCCTTTTCCTCCTAAAAAGCAAACTAAGAAATCATTAGAAAACGCGATCTGCAAGAAAGCCTTAGATAAGATTTCTGTTGAGATGTCCCTTAGTGATGCTATAAAGATAGCACCTTCGATTAAGAAGTATATAAAGGACATGACATCTCCAAACTACCCAATTTCAGAACATAGCGTGATGATGATTTCAGAAGAAGTAAGCGCTATGATTAGAGGAGAAACTCCAACAAAAAGACCAGATCCTGGTAGTTTCGTCCTAGATTGTAAAATAGAAAACACGCGTTTTCCTAGATCATTATGTGACCTCGGCTCTAGCGTGAACCTTATGCCTTACTCTGTTGCAGTAACTTTAGGATATAAAGAGTTTATGCCAACTCCGATCACCCTGGTTTTAGCTGATAGATCTATCAGGGTACCCGAAAGAATTCTCGAAGATGTTCCCATAAAGATTAATGATTGCATCGTGCCTACGGATTTTGTTGTGTTAAAATACAGACAAGAACCCAAAGACCCCCTCATTCTGGGTTGGCCATTCATAGCTAAGCAATCATTGACGTCAAAGAAGGATGAATTAATTTGAACATAGGGGATATCTCGATGACTTTTGATATGGAAAAACTGATTAAGCGACCCCTAATAGATGACCAGGCCTTCTACGTCGAAAAAGTTTCTGAGGATGAAAAAGACTCTTTCATAAACATGTTTTCAGACAACCCCTTAGAAGACACCCTTAACCACGTGGAAAATGAAATTTTCAGCATATCAGATAGGACAGACGATTACATGCGACTAATGGACGCTAGTATCGAAGTTGCAAACGTAGAAGAAAATGACGACTCAGAAGTTGTCATCGATCAATACCTACAAGATACCATCGATCGACAACCTCCCTCGCAATCAAATTGGTCTAAGGATAAAGCACCAAAGGTAGAATTAAAACCTCTACCCAGCTGTCATAAGTACGCTTACCTTTATGACCAGTCCTACCCTGTTATCGTCAACGCCAATCTCACTAGTGGAGAACTTGCTTTATTGCTAAATAAATTGCACAAGTACAGGAACGCGATCGGATATTCTCTCGATGACATCCCTGGAATCTCTCCCGATCTTTGCATGCATCGAATCATCTTGGAAGATGACGCTAAAACGTCAATAGAGCAGCAAAGGAGATTAAATCCGAATCTAAAGAAAGTAGTAAAAAAGGAAATTATAAAACTCCTTGATGTTGGAGTTATTTACCCTATTTCGGATAGCAAATGGGTAAGCCCCGTACATGTTGTACCCAAAAAGGGAGGTATCACTGTAGTGAAGAATGAAAAAGACGAACTCATTCCGACTTGCTGTTCTCAGACGATCCTGCTCATTTGGAACGCATCATCCGTAGAGGTCAACGTTCCACATCGCTCGACGCAACCACTTCGTCGTCGATCGATACGCACAACCAACCGTCGACCGACACAAGACCATTATCGTCGATCAATCCCAATCGTTTGACAACGATCGATACTACACCGCGTACGTCGATCGATACCGTGTCGTCAAAAATGGTAAACATTATTATTCTAACTCAGGACGAGAACGGAAACCTGTATGACCAGGCCGGTCATCTGCGTAATGCAACACGTCAGAAAATAGATGCTCAGGGAACTGTAATCCCTAATGCTGGTGCTACAGGAGCTGCTTAACCTGTAGATGAGGACGCTCGATCGAAACCACTGGCCGACTACATCGCCCAGATGAGTACTATTCCAACAAATCAGCTATTCGACTTCTGGAGATCCAGAAGCAGAATTTCGAGCTGAAGCCTCAATACTACACTCTCGTGTCGCAGATACCCTACTCTGGGTTACCGCACGAGCATCCTATGGACCATTTGGAACGGTTCGAGGATCTAATCGCTGTTATTCGGATGGAAGGAGTTCCTGAAGATTACCTGCTGTGCAATCTTCTCAGATACACGCTGAATGGAGAAGCGATGCACTGGCTTAGGCAGCAACCCACAGGATCTTTAACATCCTGGAGCGACATCAAGAATGCTTTCTTACGAAACTTCTTCGATGAGGCGCGCGCTGAAGAACTTCGGAACAAAATTTCCACATTCTCGCAGAAGGCTGGAGACTCCTTCAAAGATGGGTGGATTAGATTTAGGTTCTTCCAGCGAGACTGTCCACACCATGGATTTAACGAAGTGCAGCTGCTAAGCACTTTCTTCCGAGGTCTCGCCTTACAGTATCAAATGGCCCTTGATACTGCGAGTGAAGGAAACTTCACTACTCGGAATCCGTTGGAAGCTGTGAGACTTATCGAAAACCTTGCTAACAGCAGCAGCACCAAAAACACTGACTCTGAACGGAAGAAGTCTGTAGCCTCTATCGGGAAGGAACAGATGGACGAAGTAAGAGCTAAGTTAGATGTCGTGCACGAGCTTCTTAGGAAGCAAGTCTGTTCAGCTGAAGGAGAAGTAGCAGATACCGAAGGAGAAGAAAATGTGAATTACATCGGAGGTACCGGATTCCAGAAATTTGGAAACCAGGGCGGAAACAGAAACTTCTTTGGAAATGGCCAAATAAGTAACCAAAATTCACAATTTCAAAAACCCTTCAACAACAGCAAGAGCTACTCGAACTCTTACTACCAAAATCCACCATCCCAGACTCAGGAAAGCAAGATCGAAGAGATGCTTGATCGAGTACTGTTGGGACAACAACAAATCACTGTGGATTTCAACGGTAAGATAGACTCTGCCTACAACAATCTGAACACCAAAATCGAGACCTTAGGGACTCAGGTGAGAAAACTTGAAACCCAAGTAATTCAGACGGGCGAGACTATAAAGAGGCAAGAAGCTTTCGCTAGAGAGGCAGGAGCCGACAAAGGAAAACACCACGTAAATGCCATCATAGATGATGATTTCTGGCAAGTGGTGAGAAATGAAAAGCTTGAGGAAGGAGATTTCGAAATCGAAAGCTCCATGAGTCTCGGCGGATCCCAATGGTGTCGACCGATGTCGATGAACTCGCATCGATCGACAGATCATGATGAAGATCGATGGACGGATTACTCCAGTCATCGATCGACGTCGTCTGCCAAATCGACTGAATGCAATGCGGTTCGAATTCTAACTCATGAAGAATTCGCATCTAAGCATCCTCACCCACCCTCCCCTTTCTATGATAAAATCGATCGGTCGGTTAAGCCAACCATCGATCGACAGAGTGAGTCCGACGTCGATCGTCACAACACACCTCCCATCGATCGACAGGCACCTGTGACATACCGAGTGCGGTTACCCTCAATCGATAATAATTACATCAACGCACTCAGACCACCACCTAAACCATTAGCAAATCCACCCGAACCAAAACCCAGCCCTTTAAATAATTCACCAGAATCTGTTCAAGAAGAACAAGAATCTGAAGGGTGAAGGTTAAGGAAAAGAAAGGAGAAAATTCCTAAAAACCTTAAGAGGGAAGCTAACGATAAGGAGATGGATGGTTTCACTAAACGAGTCCTCAGAATCCCAATCGAAAAACCTTTTGATGAAGCTTACTTCACACACCGGTTGTGGATGTTCTTCAGAGAAACAAAGGTAACCGAGGAGGACATTAAGAGAATGTTTCATCAAGTCAGAGAGAAGATGAAACACAGGATCACATTGACGAAGAAGAGTGATCCTGGGAAGTTTGCAATACCATGCGTAGTCAAGGGTGTTGAAAATCCCCATTCAATGTTTGACACAGAAGCATCAGTTAGTATCCTCCCTAGGATCATGGCAGACCAGCTTGGTTTGACCATCGAACCCTCAACAGAATCCTTCACCTTCGTGGATCTTTTAGAGAAACGATCAGGAGGTATCATAAGAGATCTGGAGGTACAGATTGGTAATGCCCTTGTCCCTGTAGACTTTCCTATCCTAGACATCGAGCTTAACTGGAACTCTTCACTTCTGCTTGGAAGATCTTTCCTAGCTACAGTAGGAGCCGTATGTGACATGAACAAGAACAAATTGTGTCTAACGCTCATAGACCCAAACATCCACTACGACCCCATCCGACCTAAGAGAAAGGTCATTAATTCTGTGGATTATGGGAAAGAACTCGGCTTCATTGGCGTATGCCATTGTGGAGCAGAGTATGAATCGGAGTACGAAACGGAGTACTCAGAATCGATCGACACCCTAACATTTTCATCGATCGATTCCAATGTGTCAATGGTGACCGATGACCGCAACAACACGTCACTCGAAGTAATGCACCCACTTGACCATTTCGCTTCACCAAAACATTGTTACCAACATTTTGCCTTCCAACCTCCAAGAAAGAGAGGACATGATGATTATTCCATAGGCGGTTGGGCAGACAGTGGTTTCCATGAAAGTTTTGCAGTTGACACTGTAATTACTTCACCTAATGAGGAACATACCGAGGAATACGATGAGGATTATTGGAAAGAACGTGCAGTAGAAATGTCTTTGTAGGATGAAAGACTTGAAACACATAAGTTCACCAACATGTTTCCAACATCCTTCGCCGCTGTGCACTCCACATCGGTCGATACCCACCCTCGTCCAGCAAAACAACCGCTCACATCGATCGAAACCCGTAAAGGAACATCGATCGATATTCGCGCCGCAGCGAAAATCCAGGAGCAGGAGAATATTCCCTCCCCAACTAGGTTTATAGATACCTATATAAATCGTTTTGCACCTCCGAAACCACCTACACACATCAGAGCAAACACACAAGCAAAAAAGATGAACACTCTTCCTTCTACATCAACAGAAAAATCCATGAAGAGCAATCATCTCAAGAACACAAGTTCTGCAGAAATTACACTGCCATCGATCGATGTAACTGTATCTACATCGATCGATACTACTCTAAACCCTAATCTTTCTATTTCTAAATTGAATGATTATGCAAACATTGGTTACGGTTTTCTAACACCTGATGAATTTGGTATTTTCAGGGACCCAGATGGCAACACACGTGCAATGGATGGAAGGATTTTACAAGTGTCCAGAGAGGACATCGCAGACATCCTTCAAGTGGCCAATGGACCTGACAACCTATTCTCACAGCAACGTGGCACTCCAGTCGTCATTCAAACAAATCCTAACAACCATGCAGGAGTCACCACAACAGAGATCAACCCGATCTATCACACCAACCAAAAGGGCAAGTATCGATCGACGGTACAACGGGGACATCGATCGACAGGGTAACACCAACGTCGATCGATAGGGATGAACCGACGTCGATCGACAGACGATATTAATGTGGGAACCGCGCTTTCGACATGAACGGAGCCAGAAAGTTCACTTGGGAACAAAGGGACGAGTATGGAGTCTACAGAGATGAGCGTGGACACGCACGAGGCGTAGCTGGTGAGATGATACCTGCCACAAAGGACAACATCAGGAAAATACTGGAAAGAGCATCTCTTTTTGAAGAGAGCCACATCTGTCTTCCAGAACATGCCACTTCCTTCACACTCATAAGACTGGCACCAGAACTCTACACCAAAGATGAAATCGATGAGATGGTGTTTGGTATTTGTGGAGCTCATGAGAAACTGGGAGAGGAGCTCAAAACATTGGTAGAAGACACACATCAGCCTTTGGATCGAGGCTACAATGAGCTTTTCAGATGTATGGCAGAAATGAGGACATAAATTGAGAGTTTACGTCAGCAACTTGAGAAGGAAGCTACGACCTCAGCATCGATCGACGCACCACGTGCAACATCGATCGACGTCAGTCTTCCTACAGCTCAGATCCCTGCAGAACCGCAATGTTCAACACAACACAAGGATGAATAGGAAGTCTCATACATCGACACAAG
Source organism: Brassica rapa (assembly GCF_000309985.2). Taxonomy (NCBI): domain Eukaryota; kingdom Viridiplantae; phylum Streptophyta; class Magnoliopsida; order Brassicales; family Brassicaceae; genus Brassica; species Brassica rapa. The sequence goes on along the minus strand of NC_024801.2, from coordinate 6,057,521 downwards.
GATAAACGACGTTTATTGCCCTCTCAACAACAACGTGGACTGGCTAAGCACTAAAATCGAGCTACTACAGCAAGATCTGGACACCATTCGCATGAAGGACCAACAACCAGCCACATCGATCGACATGTGTACCTTCACATCGCTCGACGCCAAAGTCTCAGCCATGAATGAGAGGCTGAGGACTTACGAGGATATGCATGACCGTTTTATATCACCAATCATGACATATTTAAACAAACTGTCTAGTCAATTACTTCATGCCCAAAAGGATATTGAGAACATTACTAATCAAAGTTTTTTGCAGGCAAAATCAGGATCGATCGACAGGCTACGAGGGCCTTGGATCGATGGCAAGAAACCTGTGGAGTTACTTCCTTACACAGCAGCAGAGGTTGACAAGATCACATCCAAGATCTACACTGCTCTAGACACCATGGAGGAACGACTTGACAAACGCTGCGATGACATCTACTTTCCATTCGACAACAAAATCAGTGGACTAGACAACCACGCAAAATGGCTACAGAAAGAAGTCAAATCCATTCAGAGGCAACACGCGGCTCAACATCAGATATCAGCATCGATCGACAGGACGCTAGCGAAATCGATCGATGGCAACTCGCTGAGATCGACCAACGAACACATAATCGCATCGATCGATGCCGAGTCTACACCAATCGGCGAGAAGCTGATACACAAGACGGTAGAGTCAATGCAAAAGGAACTGACATAACTTTCAGCATACGCCTATGACAACATAGGCTGGCACCATGTCAGAATTGACAACATTCAAGAAAGGCTACAGAACAACTCCAAAGTACTTGAGAAGATGGATGACAAATGGACAAGAAATGATGAGGCCACAAGAAGTTTCATTGCATCTTGGTCCAGAATGCGCAGAGATGACGTGGATGCTTGCTTTCCAACAAGCAGCTGATTCTCCACCCAATAGCCAATCACTACCACAGTCAAGCTAAATGACTATAACCAAGCGCTGAGTGGGAGGCAACCCACTATTAGGTATTTTGGTTTTATTAGCTAGCATTTAATTTCTTTTGTTTTATTTCTTTCAGATTTAGGAGACCCAAGTATATCGACCGACGACGAGACGTCGACATCGTTCGACATTGGCAACCACACGACGATCGATGTAACACTTACACATCGATCGATATCTAATCCGGTCAGATGTATCTTCCTTACTTGTTACATTTCGTACATTATAAACTATTCATCATTACTCCGGCTGAGTTACACTGGGACAGTGTAATTTAAGTCTGGGGGGAGATTTACTGATATAATTTATTTTATTCTTATGTAAAAAAGAATTTCAAATAAATTATGCTTAGCTATTGAAAATAGGGACTATAATCCTATATTGATTTAAACATGAATATCTAACCAATCTTTAGCATCATTTTAGATTTACTGATTGCAGATAGCAATAAAGATGCTAAAGCGGATCAACCTATCAACTACACACTTACCTTGAACCGTATGAAGTAACCAAAGCTGATTTCCAACACTAAACCTGACATAACCGCTTGTCTTGGGGCTTGGTATACATGGGATCGGATTCTTCAGACAGGTCTGGAAGGTAACGCCTGGATTAGATTATTTATCACATTTTCTCTCTCTAAATTTCGACCCTAGATTAGTTAGTGAGTATTTTTTTAAAAAATAATAATAATAATAATAAAAAAAAATTTAAATAAGATCTTATGTTTAATTAGGATGAGTCTGAACAGGACTTGGTGGCTAAAACCATTAAGGCTTGATTCATAAAGACTCAAATAAAAGAGTTCGAAACGGGACTTGGAGGCGGCAATCTTCAAGGCTCGCTTTTGCAAAGAACTCTTGGATATAGGTCAAAAAAAAGTGAACAGAACTTGGTGGCAACCACCATTAAGTTTTGATTCATGGAAGCCTGTCCAATCTTGGTCACTGATCCTGCAATGGAAGCAGACTTTGACTCAAGAGAGAAATTTAGAGAGAGAGAAACTAGGAACTAACTTTTACCTGCTGCTCCAGATACCTGTCTGAAATCCTTGCATCATGTGATCGATACTCCCAAGGTAAAGCATTCACTTTATATTTATGCTAAGAAATGAAATCATAGAGGGGATGTCAGACGTGAATTGATGAGTTGTGTTATGTTAGAAATGGTTGCTAAGCTAGGATATTGCATAGTGTGCTTTTGTGATTAGGACTTTTTAAATGTGGTTGCAAAATTGTTGAGGAAAGATTTCTATGTTTTAAAATCTTAAATCCTAAATATTTTCAAACCTCTTTCAGAGAGACTGCCTGTATGTTTTGCTTGAGGACAAGCAAAAGGGTAAGTCTGGGGGAGTTGATATACCTTGGATTTGACCCATTTTTATCCATGGTATATAAGTGTTTTATATATATATATATATATATATATCTATGTTTTCTACTCTTCTAGGTATGTTTTCAGGTTCAGGTGCATTTCGGAGTAAAGCTATGACTTTGGAGCATTTTGGAGCTTAAAAGACATTTCACTCGAGCTGACCACTTAGAGGTCGACGAGAGGAAGAATAATCGATCGATGCGCATCAGCACTGACGATCGATATCAGGAAATGCCTCGACAGATGAAGATTAATATCGATCGATGTCGAGACACCAGACGCGACATTTTGGATTCAGCAGACTTAAAAACCAAGGCCAAGCCAAATTACCAAAATACCCTGACGAGTTTTTAACCTAGTAGAATATATACTGCCTAGTGTTTTTGACGGCAGAAGAACATAGCTTTTTCTAGACCTAGTTTTGTTACAAGTTTCATTTGGGAGAGAAGATCACTTGTGATTGGAACTCCTTGTTTTTTATTTCTTTTCATCTATTCTTATGAGTTTCTATTTATCTATTGATATGAATTACTTTGCTATGTCTGAGTAGTTCAACTGTTAGATCCAGGGTTCAGATAGGTTTGTGGGATTAGTCCCAAACTATAGATCTGCCTTGTTGTGATATTCATGATAGATTTGTATTCATTGTTTGTTTTAGCCTAGCTAACTAGAACTTGATCATAGGATTGCATATTCAAGCACTCTTGTTATCCCATCCTGACATCTATCTATCATATTAGGATTGCTAGAGAGGGCTAACCGCCAATTTAGAATCTTAGTAGAGCATTTCATACGCCTGGCTAGAACCCGTCGATCGATGTCCTCAACTGACAATCGATCGATGTTGGCAAAGGTGTATCGGTCGACGTCTTAATAGACTATCGATCGACACTCTCTTGTGTCTGCATACTAACCGGTGAGACACGAGATCTAGTCTATTAACCAGTGGTACATGCGACAGCTGATCACTGAGTTAAGCGAATGAGCTCTAATATATCATGCATGTAACAGTTAGGCATCTATAAGTATTATAATCTCCAACATCTGAATAGTGGCCCTGCATCTAATATCATTTCCAACCAAGTTACATTTATATTTACTCGCTTGTTACTATTGCTATTCCATTTAAACATTTACAACCTTTAGAATTAATAAACACTAGATTTAATTGTTCCCTAGCTCCTTGTGGATTCGATCCCTAATAACTACATCTGAACCTCTTTTGATGAGAGTAACACTCCTTAGGGTAATTTGAGTGGTATCACCATGTAGAGGTCGACGAGAGGAAGAACAATCGATCGATGCGCATCAGTGCTCTCGATCGACACCAAGAGATGCCTCGACTGATGAAGATTAATATCAATCGATGTACGCAAGTACCATCAATCGATGTCGAGACATTAGACACGCGACATTTTGGATCCAGCGGACTTAAAACCCAAGGCCAAGCCAAATTACGAAAATGCCCTGACGAGTTTTTAACCTAGTAGATTATATACTGCCTAAGTGTTTTGACGGCATAAGAGAGCTTTTTGTTACAGTTTTACTTTGAGAGAGAAGAGAGAGTTTTGGAGAGAAGATCACTTGTGATTGGAACTCCTTCTTCTCATTTCTTTTCATCTATACTATGAATTTCTATTTCTTCATTGTTATGAATTGCTCTGCTATGTCTGAGTAGTTCAATTATTAGATCAAGGGTTCAGATAGGTTTGTGGGACTAGCCCCAAACTATAGATCTGCCTTGTTGTGATATTCATGAAAGATTTGTATTCATTGCTTGTTTTAGCCTTGCTAACTAGAACTTGATCATAGGATTGCATACTCAAGCACCCTTGTTATCCCATCATGAAATCTATCTATAATATTAGGACTGCTAGAGAGGGCTAACCGCCAATTTAGTATCTTAATAGAGCATATTATACTCGCGCATAGGCCTGGCAAGAACCCGTCGATCGATGTTCTCAACTGACTATCGATCGACGTTGGCAAAGGTGTATCGGTCGACGTCCCAATAGGACCATCGATCGACACTCTCTCGTTGTCGACATACAAACCGTTGAGACACGAGATCTAGCTTGTTAACCAGTGAAACATGCGACAGCTGATCCACTGAGTTAAGCGGTTGACGGAGGAAGGCAGGAGAAATCACTTGGCCTGGAAGACGGAGGAAGGTCCCAGACTCGGGGACAGGGACCCGGGACCCAGAGACAGGAACCCGGACCCCGGGGGGATAAACCTGGAAGACGGAAGCTGGAGTATGCTCTTCATGGAATATTTTTCCCCAACAATGAGTTACTGCGGTTTTAAATCGTAAAGTTCCATCGGTGACTCTGATCGAAATGAAACAAGAGCATGTTCGATCCAATCCCGAAGGTGGGAGCTACGAGGATGGGACTATGACAGCACGATCGTTCCAACTCGGCGGATGGCCGAACTGGTCGTGTGTTGATCCAGTTCGGCCATCCGCCGAGCTGGACTGGGCGGATGGCCGAGCTGGTTGTGTTGTCAATCCAGCTCGGCAGATGGCCGAGCTGGTCGCGTGTTCGATCCAGCTCAGCCATCCGCAGAGCTTGACTGGTTCAGCTTGGCGGATGGACGAGCTGGTCGTGTTGTCGACCAAGCTCGACCATCCGCCGAGCTGGACTGGTTCACCTCGGCGGATGGCGAGCTGGACTGGTTCACCTCGGCGGATGGCCGAGCTGGTCGCATGGTCGATCCAGCTCGGCCATCCACCGAGCTGGACGGTGTGGTCTGTCCACCCTTCAATAAAACAGACATAACTTATGATACAGAATGCTGATTGACCTCAGACCGGTGGCATTGGAAAGCTAACTCAAAGCTCAATCATACCACGGGAAGGTCTTCATCCATAGCTAAACATCTGACTCGTCTGTGCAGTTCTGCACCTTAAAACGTACGAACAAACGAGTTGGACTGCTTGTTTGGTTCTGTGATCCATTTCTCTCGAGTCTTTTGCTCAGGAAATTTTGTCGAGAGTGTGTCGAGAAAGCTTTCATACAGAAACACAGGTTTTGGACGTTTGTTTCGAGATTAACATTTTTGACCCCAACAATGTTTGCTTCTTATTGTGGATAAAAATTATACGGAATTTATATTGCGAGAAATATTTTCTGGGGACTTTTCACTACAAGAAAACAGGACCTTAACGACTATAGTATTAGTAGCTAGTTGGTCGTAATATGGGCTTTAGGACCAATTAACTTCGAAAATCTATTGGTCGTTACAAGATGATCGTAATTAATAATTAGAGGCACATTGGTCATAATATTGCGTCTAGAAAAATTAGTCATATATCAGACGTAGTTTTACGGCTCAATAAGTTGGTCGTAAGTTAAAAGTAAATACATTTGTCGTAAAGGTGACGTACATTTACGTCTCATATATTAGTCGTACACTGGTCATAACCTTATGACCAATTTACCTTTAATGTCGATGTTTATTAGTCATAAGCTAACGGATATCACTCAAATTACCCTAAGGAGTGAATTACTCTCTCAAATAAGAGGTTCAGATGTAGTACTTAGGGATCGAATCCATAGAGACTCTAGGATTACACAATAGATTATGGTCTTGAAATAAATCTAGATTAAATGGTTTATAAGTTTTAAAGCAGTAAATGGAGTGGTGAGCAATTTTATTTCTTGATTGATTTGTTTTGAGGTTGTTAACAGTTTGGAGAAATAGCTAGATTCAGGTATATTCCCAGGTATGATAAGTAAACTTAATTTGGGTTTGTAGAGGTTTATTGATATTAATTATTCTTGAATTTAAACTTAAGATATAATCAATCTGATTATCTAATCTTGATCTCGCATTTTAGCTCTCGTATGTTAGACACGAGAAATTGTCGATCGATAATTCTTTATGAATATCGATCGATACACCTTTCAAAATATCGATCGATACACCTTTCAAAATATCGATCGACAGGGATATCGATGTGTCGATCGATACTTCTTCCAGAAAGTTTTACGGACAGGTTTAATTTATATTTTCAAACTCACTATATCAACTCTCGTCTGTATCTAGTCAGTTAGATCATACTAGTTAATTTTCAGGTATTGAGTCAAGCAATGGCTTGATCCCAATTAATCTTAAAATCTAGGTTTAAAGGGTGATTGATATACCTTGGATTTGACCCGTTTTCATCCATGGTATATAGGTGTTTTACTATATATATATATATATATATATATATATCTATGTTTTCTACTCTTCTAGGTATGTTTTCAGGTTCATCTGCATTCGGAGTAAAGCTATGACTTTGGAGCGTTTTGGAGCTTAAAAGACATTTCACCCGAGCTGACCATGTAGAGGTCGACGAGAGGAAGAACAATCGATCGATGCACCTCCAGTGGTGTCGATCGACACCATGAGATGCCTCGACAAATGAAGATTAATATCGATCAATGTACACAAGTACCATCGATCGATGTTGAAACATTGGACATGCGACATTTGGATCCAGCGGACTTGAAGCCCAAGTCCAACCCAAATTACGAAAATGCCCTGACGAGTTTTTAACCTAGTAGATTATATACTGCCTAAGTGTTTTGACGGCAGGGAGAGCTTTTTGTTACAGTTTTACTTTGAGAGAGAGAGAGAGAGAGTTTTTGAGAGAAGATCACTTGTGATTGGAGATCGTTGTTTTCATTTCTTTTCATCTATACTATGAATTCCCATTTCTTCATTGTTATGAATTGCTTTGCTATGTCTGAGTAGTTCATTTATTAGATCCAGGGTTCAGATACGTTTGTGGGATTAGCCCCAAACTATAGATATGTCTTGTTATGATATTCATGATAGATTTGTATTCATTGCTTGTTTTAGCCTTGCTAACTAGAACATGATTATAGGATTGCATACTCATGCACCCTTGTTATCCCATCCTGACATCTATCTATCATATTAGGACTGCTAGAGAGGGCTAACCGCCAATTTAGTATTTTAATAGGGCATATCATACTCGCGCATAGGCCTGGCTAGAACCCGTCGATCGATGTCCTCAACTGACTATCGGTCGAATTAGGCAAAGATGTGTCGGTCGACGTCCCAATAGGACCGTCGATTGACACTCTTTCGTTGTCAACATATTAACCGTTGAGACACGAGATCTAGCCTGTTAACCAGTGAAACATGTGACAGCTGATCACTGAGTTAAGCGGTTGAGCTCTAACATATCATGCATGCAACAAATAGGCATCTATAGATATTATAATCTCAAACACCTGAATAGTGGCCATGCATCTAATATCATTTCCAACCAAGTTACATTTACTATTTGCTTTGCTTGTTACTATTGCTATTTCATTTAAACATTTACAACTCTTAGAATTAATAAACACTAGATTTAATTGTTCCCTAGCTCCTTGTGGATTCGATTCCTAAGTACTACATCTGAACCTCTTTTGATGAGAGTAACACTCCTTAGGGTAATTTGAATGGTATCAATCGTCAACGCCAATCTCACTAGTGGAGAACTTGTTTTATTAGTAAATAAATTGCGCAAGTACAGGAAAGCGATCAGATATTCTCTCGATGACATTCCTATAATCTCTCCCGATCTTTGCATGCATCGAATCAACTTGGAAGATGACGCTAAAACATCAATAGAGCAGAAAAGGAGATTAAATTCGAATCTAAAGGAAGTAGTTAAAAAGGAAATTATAAAACTCCTTGATGCTGGAGTTATTTACCCTATTTCGGATAGCAAATGGGTAAGCCCTGTACATGTTGTACCTAAAAAGGGAGGTATCACTGTAGTGAAGAATGAAAAGGACGAACTCATTCTGACTCGTACTGTTACTGGTCATCCGATGTGTATTGATTATAGGAAATTGAATGCCGCTACTAGGAAAGACCATTTTCCCCTTTCCTTTATTCATCAGATGCTGGAGAGATTAGCTAATCACCAGTATTACTGTTTTCTTGATGGATATTCCGGATTTTTCCAAATTCCTATACACCCGGATGATCAAGAAAATACAACGTTAACATACCCCTATGGAACTTTCGCATATCGCAGAATGCCATTTGGTCTTTGTAACGCCCCTGCCACTTTCCAACGTTGCATGATGTCAATCTTTACGGATATGATCGAGGACTTCATGAAAATATTCATGGATGACTTTTCAGTCTACGGATCAGATTTTAAGAGTTGCCTTGATAATTTATGCAAAGTATTGGAAAGATGCGAAGAAAAGAACCTTGTCCTAAAATGGGAAAAATGCCATTTCATGGTTAACGATGGAATAGTGTTAGGACATAAGGTTTCTGTCGCTGGTATAGAGGTAGATAGAGCTAAGATTGAAGCAATGACCAGTTTACCTCCGCCCAAAACTGTTAAAGATGTGCGAAGTTTTCTCGGACACGTCGGATTTTACAGGAGATTTATACTGGACTTCGGCAAAATCGCTAGACCTCTAAATAACCTATTATGCAAGGATATTAAATTCGATTTTACCCCTGAATGCATGAAAGCTTTTGAAGATTTAAAGAAATCTCTTATCACTGCCTTCGTCGTACAAGCCCCCGACTGGAACCTTCCTTTCAAAATCATGTGCGATGCGAGCGATTTCGCAATTGGAGCTGTTTTAGGCCAAAGGAAAGACAAAAAGCTACACGCGATTTACTACGCCAGCCGCACGCTTGATTACGCAACAACAGAAAAAGAACTATTAGCTGTAGTTTACGCTTTTGAAAAATTCCGTCAGTACTTGATTGGCTCACGAGTGGTAGTTCACACTAATCACGCTGCCATCAAATATTTAATGCAAAAGAAAGATGCTAAATGATATCACTCAAATTACCCTAAAGAGTGTTACTCTCATCAAAAGAGGTTCAGATGTAGTACTTAGGGATCGAATCCACAGAGACTCTAGGATTACTCAACAGACTTAAATAATTAGAAATGAAGATAGACTAAAAGGTTTTAATAGTTTTAAAAGCAGTAAATGATAAATCGAAAACAACAGTGATTCAATAGATTGAATTGAAGTGGTTTCAAGATTGGGAAAGCAGCTAGATTCAGGCAATTCTCAGGTATAAAATGTATGCACTTAGTTTAGACTAAAGGGTTTAATGGTTCTTGAACTAAACATTGATTTAACCGGATAGGTTATCTTCACTAGATCTCGAATCTCAAATGTCGTACTTTGATCTCGAGAGAGTGTCGATCGATGTGACTTGATGTACATCGACCAATACACCTTTGTAACGATCGATCGACAGAACGATAGTTACGTCGATCGACAGTTATTCTAGCGAGCTTTGCGAACGGGTTTAACTTGTTCTTTAACCTTCTCAGACCAATTGTCGTTGCGCCTGAGTTAGTTAGATCACGCAAATGGGTTCAGGTATTGAGGGGAAACGGTTAGTTGGACTCAATTAATCCTAAGATCTAAAATGAAGGTGATCAATCTCAATTTTAGCATTAAGTCCATAAGCAATGAAAGAACAATCAAAACACCTTTTTAACAGTCATATTAGCAGTACATAATTTCAACCATGGTGAGAAACCTAAATCTAACAATTGATTTACTCAAACATATTCATGAGAGACAAAGTCATGATGGTGTGAAATAAACTCAAATGAAACATAGAACACAAATAGATAGAGTAATAGAAATAAAGGAGTTCAAGATCTTCTCTGTTTTGCAGTTTCAGATCTATCTCTCCATTCTTAAGCTCTCGTAATGGTAGCCAAAATGCTCTTTCTCCAAAACTAGGTCTTTTTGCAAGTGTCTGCTAGAAATGATACAAAACCCTAGTACATATAGCCTAACAGGCGGCTAGGGACTTAAGTTGTAAATAATAGATCTTCTGGGAAATGAAATCTTTTAATTTGCGATTTCATCCGTGTGACTGGGTATCGATCGATGCACATAAATGTATGTCGATCGATGGTAAGTGATTATGATCGACCGATGTTGCTCTTCAAGCGTCGATCGATTTTCCTTGCGTAAAAGCATTCCAAAATGTCCCAAAAGTATCATTTCCTTCCATCAAGTGAATAAACCTGTATTTGCTTTAAAAAGACTCTAAAACATGATTAATACATCTTAAAACCTTTATATGCCATGTATAAAAACGGGTGAAAATCATGGTATATCAACTCCCCCAGACTTATCTTTTGACTTGTCCTCAAGTTAAACCAATGGACAATCTCTCTGGAAGAGGGTTGAAAACATCAGGGACTCACAGATTTGAAACATTGAAATTATCACCTCTATAATATTGCATTCCACATCTAAGGTTCCTTCTTACAAATATACATTATGCAATATCCTAGCTTAGCAACCAAAATCATCTAGCCAACAATCTTAACTAATCTTATTATCAATCTCCTCAACAGACCTCATTTCTTAATGTAAAAAGTGTAGGCTTTACCTTGGGAGTATCAATCACAGGATGCAAGGATTTCAGACAAGTATCTGGAGCTGCAGGTAAAAGTTAGTTCCTAGTTTCTCTCTCTCTAAATTTCTTTCTTGGGTCAAAGTCTGCTTCCATTGCAGGATCAGTGACCAAGATTGGATAGGCTTCCATGAATCAAAACTTAATGGTGGTTGCCACCAAGTTCTGTTCACTTCTTTTTGACCTATATCCAAGAGTTCTTTGCGAAAGCGAGCTTTGAAGATTGCCGCCTCCAAGTCCCGTTTTGAACTCTTTTATTTGAGTCTTTATGAATCAAGCCTTAATGGTTTTAGCCACCAAGTCCTGTTCAGACTCATCCTAATTAAACAATAGATCTTTTTTTTTTGGGTGTACTCACTAACTAATCTAGGGTCGAAATTTAGAGAGAGAAAATGTGATAAATAATCTAAACCAGGCGTTACCTTCCAGACTTGTCTGAAAAATCCGATCCCATGTATACCAAGCCCCAAAACAAGCAGTGAAGTCAGGTTAGTGTTGGAGGTTAGCTTCGGTTCTTTCTAACAAGCTAGCAAGTGTGTATAGTTGACTGGTTGATCCACTTTAACATCTATAGTATTATCTGGAGTCAGTAAATCTAGAATGGTGCTAGAAAGTGGTTAGACATTCAAGTAGAAATCATTAGTTCATAATCCCCTTCTTCACTCAATAAAATTATTTTTGAAAAGATTTTTGACAAAAACTCAAGAAAATGGTGTTAGTAACTACCTCCCCCAGACTTAAATTGCACCGACTCGGTGCAAAGTGTCCAAGGGTAGGTTAAAATCAAGTTAGATGTTTGAGAATGTTAGAGTAAGAATGAAGTACCTATCTGTACTACACATCAATCGATGTAATCCTCTCCATATCGATCGATGTTACTCGCCCAGATTCGATCGATGTAATCCTCTCTAAATTGATCGATGGCGAAGCACAGACATTTTCGCATGTGCTTGGAGTCAAACTCGAAGTCCCTTGCCTAATGTTAGCTCTGTTAGACAATCAAGCATAAGAAATAATAAGCATCCTCAAACATAAATATAAGTTTAAAAACATAAATCCTACAAGTTCGGAAAATAAATAAACAAGTTCATAATAAGAGGAGAAGAGATAGAGATGGGAGGACTAATTGGTGTCCTCATCAGTCGCCTCATCGGCCTCTGGGGATGGGTCCCTGCGTGCTGCTGGTGCTGGTGCCTGCGCTCCTGTGGCTCTCCTGCTCCGACAAGACACTCTAGCCCAGATGGCCTGAAGAGCGTCCACCACGAACCTCTGAAAGTCTCCCTGGTCGTGCATAGGGATGTCCGGGATGTTCGGGAAGTCAGGAAGAGGAGGTGCATGTGCGTCCCGAGCTCTGGTACGGCGAATGCTGGGAGGTCGGCATGACATGTTCTGCGGGTTGCGGAGGAATGCCTCGTCTGGCATGCATCAAAGCTGCTCCACGTTGTTGCAGAAGTCAGTGATCCTCCTATCTGGTAGGGGTAGAAGGCGATGCTCGTCGCGGATCCTGAGGCGCCAGAGCTTCCCTTCCTCGAGCCATAGCGAGTGCATCAAGTGCTGCTCATCGAGGAAGGCGTGGTCGCGGTCGGCAGAGCGAGAGTCAAGGTGGATGCCGAGATACTGGAAAATCGAGGTCAGAAGACTCCCAACTGTCTCCTTCTTGTTCTTGCCCTTGCTGGTGAAGGGCTTCTTCTTCAGCTCCACCAAATGCGTGGCAAAGACAGCTCCGAGGTTCGGCGGGCTTACCTCGCCATCCTCGTCCAACTCAACCAAATCCACCACGCCGTTCACTGCGCAGAAAAGTAGTGTGAGCTCCTTTATCCTGGCCTTGTTGGGCTCCATCTTGCAAACAAGTGTGTTTGCAACGAGCCGTAGGAAGTAGCGGATGTCTGATAGCACGGCCCTGTTCGTGTCCCAAACTCCTGTGCCGACGATGTCCCAGAATCCCTCAATGTGTGAGAAAGGTGGGACCGTGTAAGAGGCGATGCTCTCATCGAAACCGTAGATGCGGCAGAGCTCGGAGATAGTGATCCTGTAGCGTGTCCCTCTGGCGAAGAAGGTCAAAGTGCCATCTCCCGCTACCCTCGCAGCTGAAGTCCTGTAGGTGACCTTGACAGTGGCCATGAACTGGCGGACGAGATCGGGGTAGAGGTCATAAGCGCGAGAGGGCATGGTACCGAGTCCTAGCTGTGTGATCATGTCCTTAATATCTCCCTCGATCCCGAGCTTCTTCAGGATGGGTCGGTCGAGGAATTTGGTGGGCTCGATAGAAATTCCTAGCCAGGCATTGTAGAAGAGGCTGTCGTAGTCGTCCCAGTCATCGGACAGAGGACGCTGACGGCACTCGTTGCTGTTGATCGCTGCCTTAGGATCAGCATAGCCCGGGACATTGAATGGTGTGTTTTCGGCGCGAGGCCATGGATGACGCTGTGGGTTGGAGGAGCTGCTAGTCTCGTCGAACCTCCTTTTCGACCTGAGTTCTCTGTTTCGTGCGTTTGTCTCTGAGCTGCTCATCTGAAACCAAGAAGAAAAGAAGGTTAGCATTGTCGATAAAATGTCTTATCGATCGATGGGTTATACTGAACATCGATCGATATCGTCGTGTCGGAACAATCGGACAAGAGAGCATCGGTCGATGCGAACAAGTTCATATCGACCGATGTGGAATCGCGAAACCTGCAAAATCACTCAACTCCAAATCGCGTTTATACGAATCTAAATGCATGGAAATCACAAACCGAACTCTAGATAAGCAATATGAACTACAAAAACATCTCTCAATCGCACTAAATCAAGCGTTCTAATCCAACTCAAAACGAAAACCCTAATTTTTCGAAAAATTGAAAATTTCGAGTGCATACCTTGATTGTTGATTTCGGGAGTGGATTTAACAGTTACAGAGTAAAAAATCGAGTGGATTTAGGCGAAGAACGGACGAAATCCGTCGAGAATCGAGAGAGATAATGGGGTTTTTGTTTTTGGTTTCGTTTGTGAGTGTGGAAGACGAACTGGGTTGATATTGAGTGAAGTTAGTGTTAAAACCGTCGATATGCCTGCATCGATCGATGGCAGTAATGCCTCGCCGATCGATGTCCTCTTTAAAGACAAATTCTAATTTCTAAATTTTGTAAATAATGCTAATATTAAGAAATACGGAAATTACTATTAATTACTAGTAAATATAATTTATTAATTTTAATTAATGATTTTTTAAATTAAATTATTATTATTATTCTTTTTTTTTCTTTTATAAAAATGGGCTGCCTCCCATTCAGCGCTTAATTTTTAAGTCTTTAGCTGGACTTCCTGATTAAACTAATTATCAGGTTCATACAGCACCATGGGCACTTTCGCTGGTGGTTTGGCCCAATAATGCTTAACTCGTTGGCGATTCACCGTAAATTCCTGGCCTTTCTCATTTTGTAAGGTGATAGCTCCGGAGGGTTGAACGTTCGTTACGGTGAAGGGTCCAGACCAACGGGATTTTAGCTTTCCAGGAAATAATGTCAATCGAGAGTTATAAAGGAGGACTTGATCATCTGGCTCGAAGTGCCGGGATATGATCTTTCTATCGTGATAAGCTTTAGTCCTTTATAGATTTTTGAATTTTCGAAAGCTAAATGTCTGATTTGATCAAGCTCGTTAAGCTGGATGAGTCTCCTTTCTGCAGCTGGTATGATATCAAAGTCCAAAAGTTTGGTAGCCCAAGCTGCTTTATGTTCCAGTTCGACTGGTAGATGACATGATTTGCCATAAAGGGGGTGGAATGGTGTTGTTCGTAACGGTGTTTTGTAGGCGGTCCTTGATAGACCATATATTTTATCAATTTTTAATCATGGTCTATAAGTGTTTTAAAGTGTTTTAAGATACAATTATTATGTTTTGGAATCTATTTAGAATATTTACAGGTTCAGAGACGTTTAGAAGAAATATGGTGATTTTGGAATCTTATGGAGCATTTGGAGGTGCAGAGTTGCACAGATGCGTCAGATGTTTAGCTATTGATGGAGACTTTCCGACCGTTAGATTGAGCCCATATTTCGAAACAAGAAAGAGAATTGAGTTAGCTTTCCAATGCCACCGGTCTCAGGTCAATCAGCATTCTGTAGCAGAAGTTATGCCCGTTTTACTGAAGAGTGGTCAGTCTGCCTCGCCAGAGGAAGCTGCCGAGAAGAGGAAGCCGCGTCGATCGATGCAGCACTCTGAACATCGATTGATGGAGATTACAGATCATGGGCCTTGTATATTTTATGACTGCGTGAAGCCCTAGAAGCCACAAATTACCAAAATACCCTTGGACGACCAGAAACCCTATTTATGTTATTTCTAAGCCATTGTTGACGGCTACGCTTTCTACGCTTTCTACACACTTTCATTTCCATTGTTTCTCTTAGGAGAGAAGGGAGGAACTCCTATCATAGTCCTCCTGGAACTCCATTAGTTTTCTTATCTATTCTATTTCAGTTTTATATCTATTCATCTATGATTTCTGTTTTCATTTCTGAGTAGATCCACCTGTTAGGTTTAGGGTTCAGATAGGTTTGTTGGATTAGCCCCAAACTATAGATCTGCCTTGTTGTGATATTCATGATAGATTTGTATTCATTGCTTGTTTTAGAGTAATTAACTAGAACTTGATCATAGGATTGCATACTCAAGGACCCTTGTTATCCCATCCTGACATCTATCTATCATATTAGGACTGCTAGAGAGGGCTAACCGCCAATTTAGAATCTTAGTAGAGCATTTCATACGCCTGGCTAGAACCTGTCGATCGATGTCCTCAACTGACAATCGATCGATGTTGGCAAAGGTGTATCGGTCGACGTCTTAATAGACTATCGATCGACACTCTCTTGTGTCTGCATACTAACCGGTGAGACACGAGATCTAGTCTATTAACCAGTGGTACATGCGACAGCTGATCACTGAGTTAAGCGAATGAGCTCTAATATATCATGCATGCAACAGTTAGGCATCTATAAGTATTATAATCTCCAACATCTGAATAGTGGCCCTGCATCTAATATCATTTCCAACCAAGTTACATTTATATTTACTCGCTTGTTACTATTGCTATTCCATTTAAACATTTACAACCTTTAGAATTAATAAACACTAGATTTAATTGTTCCCTAGCTCCTTGTGGATTCGATCCCTAATAACTACATCTGAACCTCTTTTGATGAGAGTAACACTCCTTAGGGTAATTTGAGTGGTATCACCATGTAGAGGTCGACGAGAGGAAGAACAATCGATCGATGCGCATCAGTGCTCTCGATCGACACCAAGAGATGCCTCGACTGATGAAGATTATTATCAATCGATGTACGCAAGTACCATCGATCGATGTCGAGAAATTAGACACGCGACATTTTGGATCCAGCGGACTTAAAACCCAAGGCCAAGCCAAATTACGAAAATGCCCTGACGAGTTTTTAACCTAGTAGATTATATACTGCCTAAGTGTTTTGACGGCAGAAGAGAGCTTTTTGTTACAGTTTTACTTTGAGAGAGAAGAGAGAGTTTTGGAGAGAAGATCACTTGTGATTGGAACTCCTTCTTCTCATTTCTTTTCATCTATACTATGAATTTCTATTTCTTCATTGTTATGAATTGCTCTGCTATGTCTGAGTAGTTCAATTATTAGATCCAGGGTTCAGATAGGTTTGTGGGATTAGCCCCAAACTATAGATTTGCCTTGTTGTGATATTCATGATAGATTTGTATTCATTGCTTGTTTTAGCCTTGCTAACTAGAACTTGATCATAGGATTGCATACTCAAGCACCCTTGTTATCCCATCCTGAAATCTATCTATAATATTAGGACTGCTAGAGAGGGCTAACCGCCAATTTAGTATCTTAATAAAGCATATTATACTCGCGCATAGGCCTGGCAAGAACCCGTCGATTGATGTTCTCAACTGACTATCGATCGACGTTGGCAAAGGTGTATCGGTCGACGTCCCAATAGGACCATCTGTGACACCCCCGATCGTAGATAACCGGAAATGACACGGTCGATGTTCCCTGATGGTCGACCCGAGGTTCTCGAAATAAATCCGATCACCTTAGACCAACAACCAAAGAACACAGATTCTCCTATCGGATATTACTCTAGGCTTTTCAACCCGATAAAGCAATATTCGATAGTTAGTTCGTCCCGGACAAGGACTAATATCATATGAGAACTCGTGATTTATAAACATCTTTTATACATTATTTATTTACTTTAAACATCTTACAAACTGTTATAGTTTACCCTACGGCCTATCGCCCAACAACGTTTTAAGTAATTATACATCAAAATGTACGTTGCAAGGACAACAAAATACTACCGCTGGTTGGCCGCTCCTTCCGTCCAAAAGATTTAAGTGTCTCCCGCCTAAGGGTTACCTGCACACACAAATGAGTCGTGAGCAACTAGTTTACTCAGTGAATCTAGAATCACAACACAATCAATAATAAATCAAGCAATTATCAAATGCATATACATGATCATGCAAGTACTAGTACTATACTTTAATATCGATCATCATTGTGAATTCTTATTTTAAACATCACTTCCACAACACCCGCCCGTTACCATACTCATATAATACAATATATATACTAGACCCGAGAAACCACTAAGGCTAACCGAGACTAGTGAGTTAGCATCACCATCATTGTCGAATGTCCGGTATGAACAATCCGACACTGCATCGTCATGCAGTACACGGTCTCCAGGGAGCTACCCCATCATCGTGTCTTCATGACCTTGTTCCATTCGCAGGACCAAGTCACGGTAATGCGGGGGCTTTAGGGATAGTGAATATAACAAGATTTCACATGCTTTTACTTCCATAATTATTCCAAAATTAATCCATAATTAATCCTTAATTAATCATAATTAACTCTTAATTAATCCTAGATTAATCCTTAATTAATCTCATATTAATCTTTAATTAATCCAAGATTAGTACTTAATTAATCATGATTACTCTTTAATTAATTTCAGATTAATCCTTAATTAAACCAAGATTAATCCTTAATTAAACCAAGATTAATCCTTAATTAAACCAAGATTAATCCTTAATTAAACCATGATTAATCCTTAATCAAAACCATGATTATTTCATAATAAAGATTAGTACTTGGGAACAAGTACTATGATTATGATTAACCTCACTTTAACCTTTTGATTAATCTTTAAGTGTAAGTGTTTACACTAAGTAAACCCATACACTTCTTAAAGGATTCAAAGACTTTACTATCTAATTGAGATACTACAATTTAAACTCAATCATGTACACATTCATGATCTATCTCATCTTCTCTCTAGACTCACCTAAAGATTAGTCTTGAAACTGGCTTGGACAAGACTTGAGTTCCACTTGAACAAGGCTGAATGGACAGGACTGGATACTTCAAGCTTTACTCTACCTCTGACCTGAAACAGAGTGGTATGATCACAAGATCAGTTTGGTTCATGCCTTAACACCTTAGATCAGATCAGTTCAAGCTTGGTTCTGCTCAGACTATACAAGTTCAGCTCGGTTCTAGTCAGTCTACCAAAGTTCAGGACAAGATCAGACTGAGCTCAAATCGGTTTACTCAAAGCCAGATCAAAATATCATAGCTGGTTGTTCTAAGAGGTTGATTCAAACCGAAATTAACAAGAACTGAACTGTATCAGAACTTATACAACTGATCCGACCAAGACCTAAACTAAACATCAACTGTTCTGATCAGATACTGACTGAGGCAAGGAGACCAAAGCTTACCAAGATGAACCAAAGGACTAGATGGCCTCAGCTGATCCTCTTCTCCAAGGTAAGCTTGTGGCTGGACTGATCAAAGAGAAAGATCAAGGTCTGATCATGATCTGAACTCAACTAGGTCTAGGGTTTTATTTAAAAATCTCACCTTCTGATCTTTCCCAAGGTAAGAAACTGAGCTAAGGTTGAAGATTAGGTCACCACCAATTTTTTCTTGATTTATTTTCTTGATTTTTCTCTCTGATTTTTCTGTTCTTCTTTCTCTCTTTCTCACTGAAATTCTCTAGTTTTCTGCAGGGTTCTGAACGTGGGAAGCAGCTGGAGAGGGGTTAAATGTGAGGTGAGCTTGCTTCAGGTGAGGGTTTCACTCAGGACAAAGCTAAGCTGAGTGGGGACAGCTGGCCAGCTGCTTCAGCACTCTCAGCACAAGCTGCTGTCCTTTCCTTAACCTGAAGAAACTCCAGCCCTTTCATGTGCTTCTCACATGACAATCTAAGAAACAAGGCAAGCAGGCAGCTTGTGATTGTCATGTGCCAGTTACTGAAGAAGCTAGGCAAGCAGGCAGGTGCAAGTCATGTGACTAAAGACTGAGCAAGCAGGCTGGTGGAAGACATGAGTCTGGTCCAAAATTACTTGTAGCAGTTGGTTGATAATTTTCAATAATTTTTCAACCAAATATTCCTTGTCTTTGGCTCTCGTCTTGTTCTCGGAAACTCTCTTCCAGTTTAATAAAAATTCGACCAAAATATTTAAGACTCGACCAAACTATCAAGTGAAGGTCTTTCAACCACAAGACAGTCCCTTCGAGAAATTAATCTACCGGGTCGATTTTTATTTTTATTAATCCTTGTTAAACCAACTAAAAACTGGTCGAGCGGGATTTTTCTCGACCAAAAATTTATTGGCTCATGAGGGTTATTACACTCTTCCCCCCTTAAAAGAATTCGTCCCCGAATTCTCAAAAAAACAAGTGTACACCCTTTACTGGACGACTGGGGTATTTGAGAAGAGTTCTGGATAGTCAACTCGGAACTTATCTTCATCCTCCCATGTTATAACAACTCTCTGTCGCTTTCCCCAAAATACTTGAACTTGCGAAATTTCCCTATTCTTCAATTTCTTGATACGACGCTCGCCTATTCGGAAAGGACCTTCAGGATAAGTGAGGTTAGGTTGCAAGTTCTCTGGTCGCTGCGGCTCGACCATATTCGGATCTGGTATATGCTTACGCAACATCGATACATGAAATACCGGATGCATAGGCATATCGTGTGGAAGTTCTAGTCTATAGGCTACTTCTCCAACTCTGGCGACAATTCGGTATGGCCCAATATAACGAGTAGCTAGCTTCCCAATTTTTCCAAATCGATCCTTTCCTTTTTGTGCAGCTACTTTCAAGAAGACTAAATCATTTACTGCAAAAATGACTTCTCTTCTACCGCGGTCTGCATACTTCTTTTGTCGGTCTTGAGCCTTCTTCATATTGGTTTGAATTATCCTTACTTTCTCTGCAGCCTCATCTACTATTTCTGGACCAAGAATTCTTCTCTCACCAACTTCTGCCCAACATACTGGCGTTCTACAAGGTCGACCATACAATGCTTCGTATGGTGACATACCAATACTAGAGTGGTAGCTATTGTTGTAGGAGAATTCTATCAGCGGCAAAAACTTTTCCCACGGACCATTCCAGTCTAAGATACACAACCTTAACAGATCTTCCAGAGTTCTAATGGTTCTTTCGGTTTGGCCATCGGTTTCTGGATGAAACGCTGTACTCATATGCAAATCAGTTCCCAAGGCTTGTTGAAAGGCTCGCCAAAATTCAGCTGTAAAGCGCGGGTCTCGGTCTGAAACTATATTTGCTGGTACCCCATGAAGCTTTACTATTTCCTCCAAATACAGCTCTGCTAACGTCTCAACTTTGTCTGTAAGTTTCATCGGTAGGAAATGAGCAGATTTGGTGAGACGATCGACAATCACCCAAACTGCATCATTCCCACGGCCGGGTGCTCGAGGTAAACCAGAAATAAAGTCCATTGCTACTGCATCCCATTTCCATTCAGGGATAGGTAGGCTTTGAAGTAAGCCACCTGGGACTTGGTGTTCAGCTTTTATCCGCTGGCAACTCTGACACTGAGAAACCCATATGGCAACATCTCTCTTCATCCCTGGCCAGTGGTAATATCTTCTGATATCTCGATACATCTTTGTGCTCCCGGGATGAATGCTTAAGAGAGAATGGTGTGCAGTCCTTAAAATCTCCTCTTGAAGTCCTTCTCCTTTCGGAACAGTTACTCGACCATTGAGTAACAAAGTTCCATCACTTGCAACTTGATATCCTCCGAAGTTTCCTTCATTCAACTGCTCTCGTATCTTCTTCAGGTTCACATCTCTCATTTGATATTCTCGGATACGAGAAAGTAAACCAGCTTGGCTTACTGCTTGTAGTTCTAGAGGTTCTCTTTCCTCTCCTTCTAAGGCAGCCAAACTAATCATCTTGAATTCCGCTTCCAAGTTCTGGAGTTCTTTTTCAACATCTACATCAACTTTCCTTCTACTCAACGCATCAGCAACAACGTTGGCTTTTCCTGGATGGTATAGGATCTGCATGTCGTAATCAGCTACAAACTCCATCCATCGTCTTTGCCTTAGGTTCAGATCAGGTTGAGTGAAAAGATACTTAAGGCTTTTATGGTCAGTGAACACTTGGATCTTCTCACCATACAAGTATGATCGCCAAATCCGAAGGGCAAATACTACTGCAGCCATCTCTAGGTCATGTGTCGGATAATTCACTTCATGCTTTCTTAGTTGCCTAGATGCATAGGCGATTACCTTATCTTCTTGCATCAGCACACAACCTAAACCAACATGAGATGCATCCGTATACACGTTGTATGGTTGGTTAGGCTTAGGCAATGCTAAGATAGGTGCAGTCGTCAAAGCTTCTTTTAACTTTTCGAATGCTTTCTCGGTTTCTATACTCCATTCATAAGCAATCCCTTTACCGGTAAGACGAGTCAAAGGCTTTGATACGCTTGCAAATGCTTGGACAAACTTTCTGTAATAGCCGGCCAATCCGAGAAAACTTCGAATCTCGGTAACAGAAGTCGGATGCGGCCATTCCTTAATAGCAGCTATCTTTTCTGGATCGACGGCAACTCCTTCTTCTGACACTCGATGTCCTAAGAAGCCAACTTCTCTTTTCCAGAAACGACATTTACTAAGCTTAGCAAAAAGCTTTTGATCTCGGAGACGCTCCAAAACTAGTCGTAGATGCCTTTCGTGTTCTTCTGCACTTCGGGAATATATGAGGATGTCGTCAATGAATATGATAACAAACTCATCCAGGTAATCCCGAAATACTTCATTCATCAGTCGCATAAATGCAGCCGGGGCATTGGTAAGACCAAAAGGCATTACTACGAACTCAAAGTGTCCATAGCGGGTTCTAAAGGCGGTCTTCATGATATCGGTTTCGGAAATCGGAATCTGATGATAACCCGAAGCTAAATCAATCTTCGAAAACCAGCTTGCGCCTTGTAACTGGTCTAACAGCTCATCAATTCTTGGGAGTGGGTACTTGTCTTTTATGGTTACGTTATTGAATCCACGATAATCTATACATAACCGCATGCTTCCGTCTTTCTTCTTTACAAATAGCAAGGGTGCTCCCCATGGTGATGAACTAGGACGTATGAAACCCTTGTCTAACAAATCAGCTAACTGCTGCTTCAACTCGGCGAGTTCTGCTGGTGCCATTCGGTATGGTGCCTTTGCTATTGCAGCTGATCCGGGTTCTAAGGTTATACTAAAGGGGTTACTCCTAGACGGCGGCAATCCCTCTAATGCCTTAAACACGTCCTCGTATTCTCTGACTACTGGTATTTCTTCCATGTTCTGCTCTTTCTCGTCTTCTACTGGTCCAGCAACTAAGGTCACTAAGTATACTTCTTCACCCTTCTCCAAAACGTTTTCAATTCTCAATGCTGACACTAATGACGCTCCATCACTTGGTACTATGCCATGGTAAGCTAAAGGGGGTTGGGTATCTCTCTCAAAAACAATCTTCCCTCGACCACAATCAAGGTGAGCTCGGTAACTTGACAGCCAATCCATCCCTAAGATTACCTCATACCTCTCTAAGGGGAGAACTAACAAATCAGCCGGAAAAACCATATCTTGGATAATGATTGGAACTCTTAGAATACAGCCTTCAGTTTCAAGAACTTGATCTCCGGGAGTTAGAACAGGAATGGATAAATTCACCTTAGTGAATTCTCCATCGAATTGGGATGCTACTTCGGGAGCTACAAAACTATGTGTTGCTCCTGAATCGAAAAGGATGTGGGCGGATATTCCACCCACAAGCAAAGTCCCTGACAATAATTGACTTTACCGTCAATTACTTACTCAACCACTTTTATAATATTTTTATATCACTAATTCACAAATCAATTATTTTTTTATTTTTAATAATTTATGCAACACTCAATCGGATAAGAAAACAAACCTGAAATCGGACCCTGAGGTGGTCCGGATGGTCCTGGTAACTCTAAAGCGTAAGCCCTACCAGCAGTGGCTTGACGCTTAGCAGGAGGTAAGGGTAAAGGTGGGTTAACTGGTCTGGCGGGTCGAGCACTCGAAACAACAGGCTGAGCAAGATGAGTGCGTGGACATGATGTCGCATAATGTCCTCGCTCTCCACACGTGAAACAAGTGATGTGAGATGGTACAGCCGGTTGGAACTGTCCCACGGTCGGACAATCCCTCCTAACATGGCCCAGCTGGCCACAAGTGAAACAAGTCGGGGTTCTAGGTCTAGAACCTCCAGAACGACCTCCCCGAAAAGCTCTACCTCCTCGTCCTCGCTGCATAGCAGAATGCGGCTGAGGCTGGAACGGAACAGATGGACGTCTAGGTTGTGTGGCATTGCTAGAAGAAGCTCTCTCAGCAGCAATGGCCTCCTCAACATTCACAGCACGCTCAACAAGATCAGCAAGCCGATGAAACTCTACTGCCTCAAGTCTGCTCCTGATATATGGGTTAAGTCCTCGAAGGAACTTACGGATAATCATCATCTCGTCCTCTCGACCATAGTGGACATACTTCCTGAGACGGGTGAACTCTGCCTCATACTTCCTAACAGATAATCCTCCCTGAACTAGCTCCATGAATTTAATCTCCAATCGATCACGGGCTTCCGGTGGGAAGTACTTTCGAACGAACGCTGTACGGAAGTCAGCCCAACTCAGATTGAAGTCTCCAAAGTTCCTCTCTACGCATAACCACCAACTGATGGCGTCCTTCTCTAGATAGTAAACAGCCACGTCCTTTTTAAATTCTTCCGGACAACGGGTTGCAGCAAAGTTCTGCTCGAGATTGTGAAGCCATGCATCAGCTTCAAAGGGATCAGTGCCTCCCTGGTAATGCTTCGTCCCCAAGTTCTTCATAATCATGACTATCTTCAGGAAGTCCGGGTGAGAAGTGGTAGGTACTGGAGCTGGCTGAGCACGCTGTGCTTCTCGCTGTGCATTCAGTGCTTGATATTGCAAATTCACCATCTCAGCCATCAGTTCCAGAAGTGCTATCATAGCTGGATCGGTTGGCGCTGGTTGAGGTTGTGCTGCCGGAATAGGTGCGGCAGGGCCCGGTGGAATATGAGCGGCAGGAGCTGGTGGAATATCAGCGGCAGGAGATGCAGGAGCTGCGGGATGATCTCCATGCACTGGACTATCGTGTACCACATCCACCTCGATGTCCATAAAGTATGGGTCTGGAGACAAAGGAATGTGCTCCGGTGTCTGATCATATGACCCTTCAGACGGGTCAGTCTCAAAGCTAGAGCCTGAAGGTGTAGCCTCAAAGCTAGGAGTCGGAAGTGGTGCCGGAGTAGATGGCGGCGAGGAGTCTGAAGATGATGAAATAGGTATCGGTAGATAATGTCCACCACGATGTGCCTGTCTCGGTGGCATCTGCAACAAAAGATCATGGTAAGTTTCTACCCAGGTCTATCTATTTATAAAAGAAGGAACAAACCAGCATATCCTAATTATCCTTGCGACACATTTTCTGACTCGAAAGTTTTTTAAAACAAGTCCCATTCTAGCATCGTATAACAATGCTCTGATACCACCTTTGTGACACCCCCGATCGTAGATAACCGGAAATGACACGGTCGATGTTCCCTGATGGTCGACCCGAGGTTCTCGAAATAAATCCGATCACCTTAGACCAACAACCAAAGAACACAGACACTCCTATCGGATATTACTCTAGGCTTTTCAACCCGATAAAGCAATATTCGATAGTTAGTTCGTCCCGGACAAGGACTAATATCATATGAGAACTCGTGATTTATAAACATCTTTTATACATTATTTATTTACTTTAAACATCTTACAAACTGTTATTGTTTACCCTACGGCCTATCGCCCAACAACGTTTTAAGTAAATATACATCAAAATGTACGTTGCAAGGACAACAAAATACTACCGCTGGTTGGCCGCTCCTTCCGTCCAAAAGATTTAAGTGTCTCCCGCCTAAGGTTTACCTGCACACACAAATGAGTCATGAGCAACTAGTTTACTCAGTGAATCTAGAATCACAACACAATCAATAATAAATCAAGCAATTATCAAATGCATATACATGATCATGCAAGTACTAGTACTATACTTTAATATCGATCATCATTGTGAATTCTTATTTTAAACATCACTTCCACAACACCCGCCCGTTACCATACTCATATAATACAATATATATACTAGACCCGAGAAACCACTAAGGCTAACCGAGACTAGTGAGTTAGCATCACCATCATTGTCGAATGTCCGGTATGAACAATCCGACACTGCATCGTCATGCAGTACACGGTCTCCAGGGAGCTACCCCATCATCGTGTCTTCATGACCTTGTTCCATTCGCAGGACCAAGTCACGGTAATGCGGGGGCTTTAGGGATAGTGAATATAACAAGATTTCACATGCTTTTACTTCCATAATTATTCCAAAATTAATCCATAATTAATCCTTAATTAATCATAATTAACTCTTAATTAATCCTAGATTAATCCTTAATTAATCTCATATTAATCTTTAATTAATCCAAGATTAGTACTTAATTAATCATGATTACTCTTTAATTAATTTCAGATTAATCCTTAATTAAACCAAGATTAATCCTTAATTAAACCAAGATTAATCCTTAATTAAACCAAGATTAATCCTTAATTAAACCATGATTAATCCTTAATCAAAACCATGATTATTTCATAATAAGATTAGTACTTGGGAACAAGTACTATGATTATGATTAACCTCACTTTAACCTTTTGATTAATCTTTAAGTGTAAGTGTTTACACTAAGTAAACCCATACACTTCTTAAAGGATTCAAAGACTTTACTATCTAATTGAGATACTACAATTTAAACTCAATCATGTACACATTCATGATCTATCTCATCTTCTCTCTAGACTCACCTAAAGATTAGTCTTGAAACTGGCTTGGACAAGACTTGAGTTCCACTTGAACAAGGCTGAATGGACAGGACTGGATACTTCAAGCTTTACTCTACCTCTGACCTGAAACAGAGTGGTATGATCACAAGATCAGTTTGGTTCATGCCTTAACACCTTAGATCAGATCAGTTCAAGCTTGGTTCTGCTCAGACTATACAAGTTCAGCTCGGTTCTAGTCAGTCTACCAAAGTTCAGGACAAGATCAGACTGAGCTCAAATCGGTTTACTCAAAGCCAGATCAAAATATCATAGCTGGTTGTTCTAAGAGGTTGATTCAAACCGAAATTAACAAGAACTGAACTGTATCAGAACTTATACAACTGATCCGACCAAGACCTAAACTAAACATCAACTGTTCTGATCAGATACTGACTGAGGCAAGGAGACCAAAGCTTACCAAGATGAACCAAAGGACTAGATGGCCTCAGCTGATCCTCTTCTCCAAGGTAAGCTTGTGGCTGGACTGATCAAAGAGAAAGATCAAGGTCTGATCATGATCTGAACTCAACTAGGTCTAGGGTTTTATTTAAAAATCTCACCTTCTGATCTTTCCCAAGGTAAGAAACTGAGCTAAGGTTGAAGATTAGGTCACCACCAATTTTTTCTTGATTTATTTTCTTGATTTTTCTCTCTGATTTTTCTGTTCTTCTTTCTCTCTTTCTCACTGAAATTCTCTAGATTTTCTGCAGGGTTCTGAACGTGGGAAGCAGCTGGAGAGGGGTTAAATGTGAGGTGAGCTTGCTTCAGGTGAGGGTTTCACTCAGGACAAAGCTAAGCTGAGTGGGGACAGCTGGCCAGCTGCTTCAGCACTCTCAGCACAAGCTGCTGTCCTTTCCTTAACCTGAAGAAACTCCAGCCCTTTCATGTGCTTCTCACATGACAATCTAAGAAACAAGGCAAGCAGGCAGCTTGTGATTATCATGTGCCAGTTACTGAAGAAGCTAGGCAAGCAGGCAGGTGCAAGTCATGTGACTAAAGACTGAGCAAGCGGCTGGTGGAAGACATGAGTCTGGTCCAAAATTACTTGTAGCAGTTGGTTGATAATTTTCAATAATTTTTCAACCAAATATTCCTTGTCTTTGGCTCTCGTCTTGTTCTCGGAAACTCTCTTCCAGTTTAATAAAAATTCGACCAAAATATTTAAGACTCGACCAAACTATCAAGTGAAGGTCTTTCAACCACAAGACAGTCCCTTCGAGAAATTAATCTACCGGGTCGATTTTTATTTTTATTAATCCTTGTTAAACCAACTAAAAACTGGTCGAGCGGGATTTTTCTCGACCAAAAATTTATTGGCTCATGAGGGTTATTACACCATCGATCGACACTCTCTCGTTGTCGACATACAAACCGTTGAGACACGAGATCTAGCTTGTTAACCAGTGAAACATGCGACAGCTGATCACTGAGTTAAGCGGTTGACAGAGGAAGGCAGGAGAAATCACTTGGCCTGGAAGACGGAGGAAGGTCCCAGACTCGGGGACAGGGACCCGGGACCCAGAGACAGGAACCCGGACCCCGGGGGGATAGACCTGGAAGACGGAAGCTGGAGTATGCTCTTCATGGAATATTTTTCCCCAACAATGAGTTACTGCAGTTTTAAATCGTAAAGTTCCATCGGTGACTCTGATCGAAATGAAACAAGAGCATGTTCGATCCAATCCCGAAGGAGGGAGCTACGAGGATGGGACTATGACAGAACGATCGTTCCAACTCGGCGGATGGCCGAACTGGTTGCGTGTTGATCCAGTTCGGCCATCCGCCGAGCTGGACTGGGCGGATGGCCGAGCTGGTCGCGTGTTCGATCCAGCTCGGCCATCCGCAGAGCTTGACTGGTTCAGCTTGGCGGATGGACGAGCTGGTCGTGTTGTCGACCAAGCTCGACCATCCGCCGAGCTGGACTGGTTCACCTCGGCGGATGGCCGAGCTGGACTGGTTCACCTCGGCGGATGGCCGAGCTGGTCGCGTGGTCGATCCAGCTCGGCCATCCACCGAGCTGGACGGTGTGCTCTGTCCACCCTTCAATAAAACAGACATAACTTATGATACAGAATGCTGATTGACCTCAGACCGGTGGCATTGGAAAGCTAACTCAAAGCTCAATCATACCACGGGAAGGTCTTCATCCATAGATAAACATCTGACTCGTCTGTGCAGTTCTGCACCTTAAAACGTACGAACAAACGAGTTGGACTGCTTGTTTGGTTCTGTGATCCATTTCTCTCGAGTCTTTTGCTCAGGAAATTTTGTCGAGAGTGTGTCGAGAAAGCTTTCATACAGAAACACAGGTTTTGGACGTTTATTTCGAGATTACCGTTTTTGACCCCAACAATGTTTGCTTCTTATTGTGGATAAAAATTATACGGAATTTATATTGCGAGAAATATTTTCTGGGGACTTTTCACTACAAGAAAACAGGACCTTAACGACTATAGTATTAGTAGCTAGTTGGTCGTAATATGGGCTTTAGGACCAATTAACTTCGAAAATCTATTGGTCGTTACAAGATGATCGTAATTAATAATTAGAGGCACATTGGTCGTAATATTGCGTCTAGAAAAATTAGTCATATATCAGACGTAGCTTTACGGCTCAATAAGTTGGTCGTAAGTTAAAAGTAAATACATTTGTCGTAAAGGTGACGTACATTTACGTCTCATATATTAGTCGTACACTGGTCATAACCTTATGACCAATTTACCTTTAATGTCGATGTTTATTAGTCGGAAGCTAACGGATATCACTCAAATTACCCTAAGGAGTGAATTACTCTCTCAAATAAGAGGTTCAGATGTAGTACTTAGGGATCGAATCCATAGAGACTCTAGGATTACACAATAGATTATGGTCTTGAAATAAATCTAGATTAAATGGTTTATAAGTTTTAAAGCAGTAAATGGAGTGGTGAGCAATTTTATTGCTTGATTGATTTGTTTTGAGGTTGTTAACAGTTTGGAGAAATAGCTAGATTCAGGTATATTCCCAGGTATGATAAGTAAACTTAATTTGGGTTTGTAGAGGTTTATTGATATTAATTATTCTTGAATTTAAACTTAAGATATAATCAATCTGATTATCTAATCTTGATCTCGCATTTTAGCTCTCGTATGTTAGTCACGAGAAATTGTCGATCGATAATTATTTATGAATATCGATCGATACACCTTTCAAAATATCGATCGATACACCTTTCAAAATATCGATCGACAGGATATCGATGTGTCGATCGATACTTCTTCCAGAAAGTTTTACGGACAGGTTTAATTTATATTTTCAAACTCACTATATCAACTCTCGTCTGTATCTAGTCAGTTAGATCATACTAGTTAATTTTCAGGTATTGAGTCAAGCAATGGCTTGATCCCAATTAATCCTAAAATCTAGGTTTAAAGGGTGATTGATATACCTTGGATTTGACCCGTTTTCATCCATGGTATATAGGTGTTTTACTATATATATATATATATATATATATATATATATATATATATATATATATATATATATATATATATATATATATATATCTATGTTTTCTACTCTTCTAGGTATGTTTTCAGGTTCATCTGCATTCGGAGTAAAGCTATGACTTTAGAGTGTTTTGGAGCTTAAAAGACATTTCACCCGAGCTGACCATGTAGAGGTCGACGAGAGGAAGAACAATCGATCGATGCACCTCGAGTGGTGTCGATCGACACCATGAGATGCCTCGACAAATGAAGATTAATATCGATCAATGTACACAAGTACCATCGATCGATGTTGAAACATTGGACATGCGACATTTGGATCCAGCGGACTTGAAGCCCAAGTCCAACCCAAATTACGAAAATGCCCTGACGAGTTTTTAACCTAGTAGATTATATACTGCCTAAGTGTTTTGACGGCAGGGAGAGCTTTTTATTACAGTTTTACTTTGAGAGAGAGAGAGAGAGAGTTTTTGAGAGAAGATCACTTGTGATTGGAGATCGTTGTTTTCATTTCTTTTCATCTATACTATGAATTCCCATTTCTTCATTGTTATGAATTGCTTTGCTATGTCTGAGTAGTTCATTTATTAGATCCAGGGTTCAGATAGGTTTGTGGGATTAGCCCCAAACTATAGATCTGTCTTGTTGTGATATTCATGATAGATTTGTATTCATTGCTTGTTTTAGCCTTGCTAACTAGAACATGATTATAGGATTGCATACTCATGCACCCTTGTTATCACATCCTGACATCTATCTATCATATTAGGACTGCTAGAGAGGGCTAACCGCCAATTTAGTATTTTAATAGGGCATATCATACTCGCGCATAGGCCTGGCTAGAACCCGTCGATCGATGTCCTCAACTGACTATCGGTCGAATTAGGCAAAGATGTGTCGGTCGACGTCCCAATAGGACCGTCGATCGACACTCTTTCGTTGTCAACATACTAACCGTTGAGACACGAGATCTAGCCTGTTAACCAGTGAAACATGTGACAGCTGATCACTGAGTTAAGCGGTTGAGCTTTAACATATCATGCATGCAACAAATAGGCATCTATAGATATTATAATCTCAAACACCTGAATAGTGGCCATGCATCTAATATCATTTCCAACCAAGTAACATTTACTATTTGCTTTGCTTGTTACTATTGCTATTTCATTTAAACATTTACAACTCTTAGAATTAATAAACACTATATTTAATTGTTCCCTAGCTCCTTGTGGATTCGATTCCTAAGTACTACATCTGAACCTCTTTTGATGAGAGTAACACTCCTTAGGGTAATTTGAATGGTATCAATCGTCAACGCCAATCTCACTAGTGGAGAACTTGTTTTATTAGTAAATAAATTACGCAAGTACAGGAAAGCGATCAGATATTCTCTCGATGACATTCCTGTAATCTCTCCCGATCTTTGCATGCATCGAATCAACTTGGAAGATGACGCTAAAACATCAATAGAGCAGAAAAGGAGATTAAATTCGAATCTAAAGGAAGTAGTTAAAAAGGAAATTATAAAACTCCTTGATGCTGGAGTTATTTACCCTATTTCGGATAGCAAATGGGTAAGCCCTGTACATGTTGTACCTAAAAAGGGAGGTATCACTGTAGTGAAGAATGAAAAGGACGAACTCATTCTGACTCGTACTGTTACTGGTCATCCGATGTGTATTGATTATAGGAAATTGAATGCCGCTACTAGGAAAGACCATTTTCCCCTTTCCTTTATTCATCAGATGCTGGAGAGATTAGCTAATCACCAGTATTACTGTTTTCTTGATGGATATTCCGGATTTTTCCAAATTCCTATACACCCGGATGATCAAGAAAATACAACGTTTACATACCCCTATGGAACTTTCGCATATCGCAGAATGCCATTTGGTCTTTGTAACGCCCCTGCCACTTTCCAACGTTGCATGATGTCAATCTTTACGGATATGATCGAGGACTTCATGAAAATATTCATGGATGACTTTTCAGTCTACGGATCAGATTTTAAGAGTTGCCTTGATAATTTATGCAAAGTATTGGAAAGATGCGAAGAAAAGAACCTTGTCCTAAAATGGGAAAAATGCCATTTCATGGTTAACGATGGAATAGTGTTAGGACATAAGGTTTCTGTCGCTGGTATAGAGGTAGATAGAGCTAAGATTGAAGCAATGACCAGTTTACCTCCGCCCAAAACTGTTAAAGATGTGCGAAGTTTTCTCGGACACGTCGGATTTTACAAGAGATTTATACTGGACTTCGGCAAAATCGCTAGACCTCTAAATAACCTATTATGCAAGGATATTAAATTCGATTTTGCCCCTGAATGCATGAAAGCTTTTGAAGATTTAAAGAAATCTCTTATCACTGCCTTCGTCGTACAAGCCCCCGACTGGAACCTTCCTTTCAAAATCATGTGCGATGCGAGCGATTTTGCAATTGGTGCTGTTTTAGGCCAAAGGAAAGACAAAAAGCTACACGCCATTTACTACGCCAGCCGCACGCTTGATTACGCAACAACAGAAAAAGAACTATTAGCTGTAGTTTACGCTTTTGAAAAATTCCGTCAGTACTTGATTGGCTCACGAGTGGTAGTTCACACTGATCACGCTGCCATCAAATATTTAATGCAAAAGAAAGATGCTAAATGATATCACTCAAATTACCCTAAAGAGTGTTACTCTCATCAAAAGAGGTTCAGATGTAGTACTTAGGGATCAAATCCACAGAGACTCTAGGATTACTCAACAGACTTAAATAATTAGAAATGAAGATAGACTAAAAGGTTTTAATAGTTTTAAAAGCAGTAAATGATAAATCGAAAACAACAGTGATTCAATAGATTGAATTGAAGTGGTTTCAAGATTGGGAAAGCAGCTAGATTCAGGCAATTCTCAGGTATAAAATGTATGCACTTAGTTTAGACTAAAGGGTTTAATGGTTCTTGAACTAAACATTTATTTAACCGGATAGGTTATCTTCACTAGATCTCGAATCTCAAATGTCGTACTTTGATCTCGAGAGAGTGTCGATCGATGTGACTTGATGTACATCGACCAATACACCTTTGTAACGATCGATCGACAGAACGATAGTTGCGTCGATCGACAGTTATTCTAGCGAGCTTTGCGAACGGGTTTAACTTGTTCTCTAACCTTCTCAGACCAATTGTCGTTGCGCCTGAGTTAGTTAGATCACGCAAATGGGTTCAGGTATTGAGGGGAAACGGTTAGTTGGACTCAATTAATCCTAAGATCTAAAATGAAGGTGATCAATCTTAATTTTAGCATTAAGTCCATAAGCAATGAAAGAACAATCAAAACACCTTTTTAACAGTCATATTAGCAGTACATAATTTCAACCATGGTGAGAAACCTAAATCTAACAATTGATTTACTCAAACATATTCATGAGAGACAAAGTCATGATGGTGTGAAATAAACTCAAATGAAACATAGAACACAAATAGATAGAGTAATAGAAATAAAGGAGTTCAAGATCTTCTCTGTTTTGCAGTTTCAGATCTATCTCTCCATTCCTAAGCTCTCGTAATGGTAGCCAAAATGCTCTTTCTCCAAAACTAGGTCTTTTTGCAAGTGTCTGCTAGAAATGATACAAAACCCTAGTACATATAGCCTAACAGGCGGCTAGGGAATTAAGTTGTAAATAATAGATCTTCTGAGAAATGAAATCTTTTAATTTGCGATTTCATCCGTGTGACTGGGTATCGATCGATGCACATAAATGTATGTCGATCGATGGTAAGTGATTATGATCGACCGATGTTGCTCTTCAAGCGTCGATCGATTTTCCTTGCGTAAAAGCATTCCAAAATGTCCCAAAAGTATCATTTCCTTCCATCAGGTGAATAAACCTGTATTTGCTTTGAAAAGACTCTAAAACATGATTAATACATCTTAAAACCTTTATATGCCATGTATAAAAACGGGTGAAAATCATGGTATATCAACTCCCCCAGACTTATCTTTTGACTTGTCCTCAAGTTAAACCAATGGACAATCTCTCTGGAAGAGGGTTGAAAACATCAGGGACTCACAAATTTGAAACATTGAAATTATCACCTCTATAATATTGCATTCCACATCTAAGGTTCCTTCTTACAGATATACATTATGCAATATCCTAGCTTAGCAACCAAAATCATCTAGCCAACAATCTTAACTAATCTTATTATCAATCTCCTCAACAGACCTCATTTCTTAATGTAAAAAGTGTAGGCTTTACCTTGGGAGTATCAATCACAGGATGCAAGGATTTCAGACAAGTATCTGGAGCTGCAGGTAAAAGTTAGTTCCTAGTTTCTCTCTCTCTAAATTTCTTTCTTGGGTCAAAGTCTGCTTCCATTGCAGGATCAGTGACCAAGATTGGATAGGCTTCCATGAATCAAAACTTAATGGTGGTTGCCGCCAAGTTCTGTTCACTTCTTTTTGACCTATATCCAAGAGTTCTTTGCGAAAGCGAGCTTTGAAGATTGCCGCCTCCAAGTCCTGTTTTGAACTCTTTTATTTGAGTCTTTATGAATCAAGCCTTAATGGTTTTAGCCACCAAGTCCTGTTCAGACTCATCCTAATTAAACAATAGATCTTTTTTTTTTTTGGTGTACTCACTAACTAATCTAGGGTCGAAATTTAGAGAGAGAAAATGTGATAAATAATCTAAACCAGGCATTACCTTCCAGACTTGTCTGAAAAATCTGATCCCATGTATACCAAGCCCCAAAACAAGCAGTGAAGTCAGGTTAGTGTTGGAGGTTAGCTTCGGTTCTTTCTAACAAGCTAGCAAGTGTGTATAGTTGACTGGTTGATCCACTTTAACATCTATAGTATTATCTTCAGTCAGTAAATCTAGAATGGTGCTAGAAAGTGGTTAGACATTCAAGTAGAAATCATTAGTTCATAATCCCCTTCTTGACTCAATAAAATTATTTTTGAAAAGATTTTTGACAAAAACTCAAGAAAATGGTGTTAGTAACTACCTCCCCCAGACTTAAATTGCACCGACTCGGTGCAAAGTGTCCAAGGGTAGGTTAAAATCAAGTTAGATGTTTGAGAATGTTAGAGTAAGAATGAAGTACCTATCTGTACTACACATCAATCGATGTAATCCTCTCCATATCGATCGATGTTACTCGCCCAGATTCGATCGATGTAATCCTCTCTAAATTGATCGATGGCGAAGCACATACATTTTTGCATGTGCTTGGAGTCAAACTCGAAGTCCCTTGCCTAATGTTAGCTCTGTTAGACAATCAAGCATAAGAAATAATAAGCATCCTCAAACATAAAATATAAGTTTAAAAACATAAATCCTACAAGTTCGGAAAATAAATAAACAAGTTCATAATAAGAGGAGAAGAGATAGAGATGGGAGGACTAATTGGTGTCCTCATCAGTCGCCTCATCGGCCTCTGGGGATGGGTCCCTGCGTGCTGCTGGTGCTGGTGCCTGCGCTCCTGTGGCTCTCCTGCTCCGACAAGACACTCTAGCCCAGATGGCCTGAAGAGCGTCCACCACGAACCTCTGAAAGTCTCCCTGGTCGTGCATAGGGATGTCCGGGATGTTCGGGAAGTCAGGAAGAGGAGGTGCATGTGCGTCCCGAGCTCTGGTACGGCGAATGCTGGGAGGTCGGCGTGACATGTTCTGCGGGTTGCGGAGGAATGCCTCGTCTAGCATGCATCGAAGCTGCTCCACGTTGTTGCAGAAGTCAGTGATCCTCCTATCTGGTAGGGGTAGAAGGCGATGCTCGTCGCGGATCCTGAGGCGCCAGAGCTTCCCTTCCTCGAGCCATAGCGAGTGCATCAAGTGCTGCTCATCGAGGAAGGCGTGGTCGCGGTCGGCAGAGCGAGAGTCAAGGTGGATGCCGAGATACTGGAAAATCGAGGTCAGAAGACTCCCAACTGTCTCCTTCTTGTTCTTGCCCTTGCTGGTGAAGGGCTTCTTCTTCAGCTCCACCAAATGCGTGGCAAAGACAGCTCCGAGGTTCGGCGGGCTTACCTCGCCATCCTCGTCCAACTCAACCAAATCCACCACGCCGTTCACTGCGCAGAAAAGTAGTGTGAGCTCCTTTATCCTGGCCTTGTTGGGCTCCATCTTGCAAACAAGTGTGTTTGCAACGAGCCGTAGGAAGTAGCGGATGTCTGATAGCACGGCCCTGTTCGTGTCCCAAACTCCTGTGCCGACGATGTCCCAGAATCCCTCAATGTGTGAGAAAGGTGGGACCGTGTAAGAGGCGATGCTCTCATCGAAACCGTAGATGCGGCAGAGCTCGGAGATAGTGATCCTGTAGCGTGTCCCTCTGGCGAAGAAGGTCAAAGTGCCATCTCCCGCTACCCTCCCAGCTGAAGTCCTGTAGGTGACCTTGACAGTGGCCATGAACTGGCGGACGAGATCGGGGTAGAGGTCGTAAGCGCGAGAGGGCATGGTACCGAGTCCTAGCTGTGTGATCATGTCCTTAATATCTCCCTCGATCCCGAGCTTCTTCAGGATGGGTCGGTCGAGGAATTTGGTGGGCTCGATAGAAATTCCTAGCCAGGCATTGTAGAAGAGGCTGTCGTAGTCGTCCCAGTCATCGGACAGAGGACGCTGACGGCACTCGTTGCTGTTGATCGCTGCCTTAGGATCAGCATAGCCCGGGACATTGAATGGTGTGTTTTCGGCGCGAGGCCATGGATGACGCTGTGGGTTGGAGGAGCTGCTAGTCTCGTCGAACCTCCTTTTCGACCTGAGTTCTCTGTTTCGTGCGTTTG
The DNA here is from genome assembly GCF_000309985.2 of Brassica rapa. Classification (NCBI taxonomy): domain Eukaryota; kingdom Viridiplantae; phylum Streptophyta; class Magnoliopsida; order Brassicales; family Brassicaceae; genus Brassica; species Brassica rapa. Next base: position 6,021,194 of record NC_024801.2, on the reverse strand, counting down.
TCTCTGAGCTGCTCATCTGAAACCAAGAAGAAAAGAAGGTTAGCATTGTCGATAAAATGTCTTATCGATCGATGGGTTATACTGAACATCGATCGATATCGTCGTGTCGGAACAATCGGACAAGAGAGCATCGGTCGATGCGAACAAGTTCATATCGACCGATGTGGAATCGCGAAACCTGCAAAATCACTCAACTCCAAATCGCGTTTATACGAATCTAAATGCATGGAAATCACAAACCGAACTCTAGATAAGCAATATGAACTACAAAAACATCTCTCAATCGCACTAAATCAAGCGTTCTAATCCAACTCAAAACGAAAACCCTAATTTTTCGAAAAATTGAAAATTTCGAGTGCATACCTTGATTGTTGATTTCGGGAGTGGATTTAACAGTTACAAAGTAAAAAATCGAGTGGATTTAGGCGAAGAACGGACGAAATCCGTCGAGAATCGAGAGAGATAATGGGGTTTTTGTTTTTGGTTTCGTTTGTGAGTGTGGAAGACGAACTGGGTTGATATCGAGTGAAGTTAGTGTTAAAACCGTCGATATGCCTGCATCGATCGATGGCAGTAATGCCTCGCCGATCGATGTCCTCTTTAAAGACAAATTCTAATTTCTAAATTTTGTAAATAATGCTAATATTAAGAAATACGGAAATTACTATTAATTACTAGTAAATATAATTTATTAATTTTAATTAATGATTTTTTAAATTAAATTATTATTATTATTCTTTTTTTCTTTTATAAAAATGGGCTGCCTCCCATTCAGCGCTTAATTTTTAAGTCTTTAGCTGGACTTCCTGATTAAACTAATTATCAGGTTCATACAGCACCATGGGCACTTTCGCTGGTGGTTTGGCCCAATAATGCTTAACTCGTTGGCGATTCACCGTAAATTCCTGGCCTTTCTCATTTTGTAAGGTGATAGCTCCGGAGGGTTGAACGTTCGTTACGGTGAAGGGTCCAGACCAACGGGATTTTAGCTTTCCAGGAAATAATGTCAATCGAGAGTTATAAAGGAGGACTTGATCATCTGGCTCGAAGTGCCGGGATATGATCTTTCTATCGTGATAAGCTTTAGTCCTTTATAGATTTTTGAATTTTCGAAAGCTATATGTCTGTTTTGATCAAGCTCGTTAAGCTGGATGAGTCTCCTTTCTGCAGCTGGTATGATATCAAAGTCCAAAAGTTTGGTAGCCCAAGCTGCTTTATGTTCCAGTTCGACTGGTAGATGACATGATTTGCCATAAAGGGGGTGGAATGGTGTTGTTCGTAACGGTGTTTTGTAGGCGGTCCTTGATAGACCATATATTTTATCTATTTTTAATCATGGTCTATAAGTGTTTTAAAGTGTTTTAAGATACAATTATTATGTTTTGGAATCTATTTAGAATATTTACAGGTTCAGAGACGTTTAGAAGAAATATGGTGATTTTGGAATCTTTTGGAGCATTTGGAGGTGCAGAGTTGCACAGACGCGTCAGATGTTTAGCTATTGATGGAGACTTTCCGACCGTTAGATTGAGCCCATATTTCGAAACAAGAAAGAGAATTGAGTTATCTTTCCAATGCCACCGGTCTCAGGTCAATCAGCATTCTGTAGCAGAAGTTATGCCCGTTTTACTGAAGAGTGGTCAGTCTGCCTCGCGAGAGGAAGCTGCCGAGAAGAGGAAGCCGCGTCGATCGATGCAGCACTCTGAACATCGATTGATGGAGATTACAGATCATGGGCCTTGTATATTTTATGACTGCGTGAAGCCCTAGAAGCCACAAATTACCAAAATACCCTTGGACGACCAGAAACCCTATTTATGTTATTTTTAAGCCATTGTTGACGGCTACGCTTTCTACGCTTTCTACACACTTTCATTTCCATTGTTTCTCTTAGGAGAGAAGGGAGGAACTCCTATCATAGTCCTCCTGGAACTCCATTAGTTTTCTTATCTATTCTATTTCAGTTTTATATCCATTCATCTATGATTTCTGTTTTCATTTCTGAGTAGATCCACCTGTTAGGTTTAGGGTTCAGATAGGTTTGTTGGATTAGCCCCAAACTATAGATCTGCCTTGTTGTGATATTCATGATAGATTTGTATTCATTGCTTGTTTTAGAGTAATTAACTAGAACTTGATCATAGGATTGCATACTCAAGCACCCTTGTTATCCCATCCTGACATCTATCTATCATATTAGGACTGCTAGAGAGGGCTAACCGCCAATTTAGTATCTTAATAGGGCATTTTATTCTCGCGCATAGGCCTGGCTAGAACCCGTCGATCGGTGTCCTCAACTGACTATCGGTCGACGTAGGCAAAGGTGTATCGGTCGATGTCCCAATAGGACCATCGATCGACACTCTTTCGTTGTCAACATACTAACCGTTGAGACACGAGATCTAGCTTGTTAACCAGTGAAACATGCGACAGCTGATCACTGGAAAATCGAGGTCAGAAGACTCCCAACTGTCTCCTTCTTGTTCTTGCCCTTGCTGGTGAAGGGCTTCTTCTTCAGCTCCACCAAATGCGTGGCAAAGACAGCTCCGAGGTTCGGCGGGCTTACCTCGCCATCCTCGTCCAACTCAACCAAATCCACCACGCCGTTCACTGCGCAGAAAAGTAGTGTGAGCTCCTTTATCCTGGCCTTGTTGGGCTCCATCTTGCAAACAAGTGTGTTTGCAACGAGCCGTAGGAAGTAGCGGATGTCTGATAGCACGGCCCTGTTCGTGTCCCAAACTCCTGTGCCGACGATGTCCCAGAATCCCTCAATGTGTGAGAAAGGTGGGACCGTGTAAGAGGCGATGCTCTCATCGAAACCGTAGATGCGGCAGAGCTCGGAGATAGTGATCCTGTAGCGTGTCCCTCTGGCGAAGAAGGTCAAAGTGCCATCTCCCGCTACCCTCCCAGCTGAAGTCCTGTAGGTGACCTTGACAGTGGCCATGAACTGGCGGACGAGATCGGGGTAGAGGTCGTAAGCGCGAGAGGGCATGGTACCGAGTCCTAGCTGTGTGATCATGTCCTTAATATCTCCCTCGATCCCGAGCTTCTTCAGGATGGGTCGGTCGAGGAATTTGGTGGGCTCGATAGAAATTCCTAGCCAGGCATTGTAGAAGAGGCTGTCGTAGTCGTCCCAGTCATCGGACAGAGGACGCTGACGGCACTCGTTGCTGTTGATCGCTGCCTTAGGATCAGCATAGCCCGGGACATTGAATGGTGTGTTTTCGGCGCGAGGCCATGGATGACGCTGTGGGTTGGAGGAGCTGCTAGTCTCGTCGAACCTCCTTTTCGACCTGAGTTCTCTGTTTCGTGCGTTTGTCTCTGAGCTGCTCATCTGAAACCAAGAAGAAAAGAAGGTTAGCATTGTCGATAAAATGTCTTATCGATCGATGGGTTATACTGAACATCGATCGATATCGTCGTGTCGGAACAATCGGACAAGAGAGCATCGGTCGATGCGAACAAGTTCATATCGACCGATGTGGAATCGCGAAACCTGCAAAATCACTCAACTCCAAATCGCGTTTATACGAATCTAAATGCATGGAAATCACAAACCGAACTCTAGATAAGCAATATGAACTACAAAAACATCTCTCAATCGCACTAAATCAAGCGTTCTAATCCAACTCAAAACGAAAACCCTAATTTTTCGAAAAATTGAAAATTTCGAGTGCATACCTTGATTGTTGATTTCGGGAGTGGATTTAACAGTTACAGAGTAAAAAATCGAGTGGATTTAGGCGAAGAACGGACGAAATCCGTCGAGAATCGAGAGAGATAATGGGGTTTTTGTTTTTGGTTTCGTTTGTGAGTGTGGAAGACGAACTGGGTTGATATCGAGTGAAGTTAGTGTTAAAACCGTCGATATGCCTGCATCGATCGATGGCAGTAATGCCTCGCCGATCGATGTCCTCTTTAAAGACAAATTCTAATTTCTAAATTTTGTAAATAATGCTAATATTAAGAAATACGGAAATTACTATTAATTACTAGTAAATATAATTTATTAATTTTAATTAATGATTTTTTAAATTAAATTATTATTATTATTCTTTTTTTCTTTTATAAAAATGGGCTGCCTCCCATTCAGCGCTTAATTTTTAAGTCTTTAGCTGGACTTCCTGATTAAACTAATTATCAGGTTCATACAGCACCATGGGCACTTTCGCTGGTAGTTTGGCCCAATAATGCTTAACTCGTTGGCGATTCACCGTAAATTCCTGGCCTTTCTCATTTTGTAAGGTGATAGCTCCGGAGGGTTGAACGTTCGTTACGGTGAAGGGTCCAGACCAACGGGATTTTAGCTTTCCAGGAAATAATGTCAATCGAGAGTTATAAAGGAGGACTTGATCATCTGGCTCGAAGTGCCGGGATCTGATCTTTCTATCGTGATAAGCTTTAGTCCTTTATAGATTTTTGAATTTTCGAAAGCTATATGTCTGATTTGATCAAGCTCGTTAAGCTGGATGAGTCTCCTTTCTGCAGCTGGTATGATATCAAAGTCCAAAAGTTTGGTAGCCCAAGCTGCTTTATGTTCCAGTTCGACTGGTAGATGACATGATTTGCCATAAAGGGGGTGGAATGGTGTTGTTCGTAACGGTGTTTTGTAGGCGGTCCTTGATAGACCATATATTTTATCCATTTTTAATCATGGTCTATAAGTGTTTTAAAGTGTTTTAAGATACAATTATTATGTTTTGGAATCTATTTAGAATATTTACAGGTTCAGAGACGTTTAGAAGAAATATGGTGATTTTGGAATCTTTTGGCGCATTTGGAGGTGCAGAGTTGCACAGACGCGTCAGATGTTTAGCTATTGATGGAGACTTTCCGACCGTTAGATTGAGCCCATATTTCGAAACAAGAAAGAGAATTGAGTTATCTTTCCAATGCCACCGGTCTCAGGTCAATCAGCATTCTGTAGCAGAAGTTATGCCCGTTTTACTGAAGAGTGGTCAGTCTGCCTCGCGAGAGGAAGCTGCCGAGAAGAGGAAGCCGCGTCGATCGATGCAGCACTCTGAACATCGATTGATGGAGATTACAGATCATGGGCCTTGTATATTTTATGACTGCGTGAAGCCCTAGAAGCCACAAATTACCAAAATACCCTTGGACGACCAGAAACCCTATTTATGTTATTTTTAAGCCATTGTTGACGGCTACGCTTTCTACGCTTTCTACACACTTTCATTTCCATTGTTTCTCTTAGGAGAGAAGGGAGGAACTCCTATCATAGTCCTCCTGGAACTCCATTAGTTTTCTTATCTATTCTATTTCAGTTTTATATCCATTCATCTATGATTTCTGTTTTCATTTCTGAGTAGATCCACCTGTTAGGTTTAGGGTTCAGATAGGTTTGTTGGATTAGCCCCAAACTATAGATCTGCCTTGTTGTGATATTCATGATAGATTTGTATTCATTGCTTGTTTTAGAGTAATTAACTAGAACTTGATCATAGGATTGCATACTCAAGCACCCTTGTTATCCCATCCTGACATCTATCTATCATATTAGGACTGCTAGAGAGGGCTAACCGCCAATTTAGTATCTTAATAGGGCATTTTATTCTCGCGCATAGGCCTGGCTAGAACCCGTCGATCGGTGTCCTCAACTGACTATCGGTCGACGTAGGCAAAGGTGTATCGGTCGATGTCCCAATAGGACCATCGATCGACACTCTTTCGTTGTCAACATACTAACCGTTGAGACACGAGATCTAGCTTGTTAACCAGTGAAACATGCGACAGCTGATCACTGGAAAATCGAGGTCAGAAGACTCCCAACTGTCTCCTTCTTGTTCTTGCCCTTGCTGGTGAAGGGCTTCTTCTTCAGCTCCACCAAATGCGTGGCAAAGACAGCTCCGAGGTTCGGCGGGCTTACCTCGCCATCCTCGTCCAACTCAACCAAATCCACCACGCCGTTCACTGCGCAGAAAAGTAGTGTGAGCTCCTTTATCCTGGCCTTGTTGGGCTCCATCTTGCAAACAAGTGTGTTTGCAACGAGCCGTAGGAAGTAGCGGATGTCTGATAGCACGGCCCTGTTCGTGTCCCAAACTCCTGTGCCGACGATGTCCCAGAATCCCTCAATGTGTGAGAAAGGTGGGACCGTGTAAGAGGCGATGCTCTCATCGAAACCGTAGATGCGGCAGAGCTCGGAGATAGTGATCCTGTAGCGTGTCCCTCTGGCGAAGAAGGTCAAAGTGCCATCTCCCGCTACCCTCCCAGCTGAAGTCCTGTAGGTGACCTTGACAGTGGCCATGAACTGGCGGACGAGATCGGGGTAGAGGTCGTAAGCGCGAGAGGGCATGGTACCGAGTCCTAGCTGTGTGATCATGTCCTTAATATCTCCCTCGATCCCGAGCTTCTTCAGGATGGGTCGGTCGAGGAATTTGGTGGGCTCGATAGAAATTCCTAGCCAGGCATTGTAGAAGAGGCTGTCGTAGTCGTCCCAGTCATCGGACAGAGGACGCTGACGGCACTCGTTGCTGTTGATCGCTGCCTTAGGATCAGCATAGCCCGGGACATTGAATGGTGTGTTTTCGGCGCGAGGCCATGGATGACGCTGTGGGTTGGAGGAGCTGCTAGTCTCGTCGAACCTCCTTTTCGACCTGAGTTCTCTGTTTCGTGCGTTTGTCTCTGAGCTGCTCATCTGAAACCAAGAAGAAAAGAAGGTTAGCATTGTCGATAAAATGTCTTATCGATCGATGGGTTATACTGAACATCGATCGATATCGTCGTGTCGGAACAATCGGACAAGAGAGCATCGGTCGATGCGAACAAGTTCATATCGACCGATGTGGAATCGCGAAACCTGCAAAATCACTCAACTCCAAATCGCGTTTATACGAATCTAAATGCATGGAAATCACAAACCGAACTCTAGATAAGCAATATGAACTACAAAAACATCTCTCAATCGCACTAAATCAAGCGTTCTAATCCAACTCAAAACGAAAACCCTAATTTTTCGAAAAATTGAAAATTTCGAGTGCATACCTTGATTGTTGATTTCGGGAGTGGATTTAACAGTTACAGAGTAAAAAATCGAGTGGATTTAGGCGAAGAACGGACGAAATCCGTCGAGAATCGAGAGAGATAATGGGGTTTTTGTTTTTGGTTTCGTTTGTGAGTGTGGAAGACGAACTGGGTTGATATCGAGTGAAGTTAGTGTTAAAACCGTCGATATGCCTGCATCGATCGATGGCAGTAATGCCTCGCCGATCGATGTCCTCTTTAAAGACAAATTCTAATTTCTAAATTTTGTAAATAATGCTAATATTAAGAAATACGGAAATTACTATTAATTACTAGTAAATATAATTTATTAATTTTAATTAATGATTTTTTAAATTAAATTATTATTATTATTCTTTTTTTCTTTTATAAAAATGGGCTGCCTCCCATTCAGCGCTTAATTTTTTAAGTCTTTAGCTGGACTTCCTGATTAAACTAATTATCAGGTTCATACAGCACCATGGGCACTTTCGCTGGTGGTTTGGCCCAATAATGCTTAACTCGTTGGCGATTCACCGTAAATTCCTGGCCTTTCTCATTTTGTAAGGTGATAGCTCCGGAGGGTTGAACGTTCGTTACGGTGAAGGGTCCAGACCAACGGGATTTTAGCTTTCCAGGAAATAATGTCAATCGAGAGTTATAAAGGAGGACTTGATCATCTGGCTCGAAGTGCCGGGATATGATCTTTCTATCGTGATAAGCTTTAGTCCTTTATAGATTTTTGAATTTTCGAAAGCTATATGTCTGATTTGATCAAGCTCGTTAAGCTGGATGAGTCTCCTTTCTGCAGCTGGTATGATATCAAAGTCCAAAAGTTTGGTAGCCCAAGCTGCTTTATGTTCCAGTTCGACTGGTAGATGACATGATTTGCCATAAAGGGGGTGGAATGGTGTTGTTCGTAACGGTGTTTTGTAGGCGGTCCTTGATAGACCATATATTTTATCCATTTTTAATCATGGTCTATAAGTGTTTTAAAGTGTTTTAAGATACAATTATTATGTTTTGGAATCTATTTAGAATATTTACAGGTTCAGAGACGTTTAGAAGAAATATGGTAATTTTGGAATCTTTTGGAGCATTTGGAGGTGCAGAGTTGCACAGACGCGTCAGATGTTTAGCTATTGATGGAGACTTTCCGACCGTTAGATTGAGCCCATATTTCGAAACAAGAAAGAGAATTGAGTTATCTTTCCAATGCCACCGGTCTCAGGTCAATCAGCATTCTGTAGCAGAAGTTATGCCCGTTTTACTGAAGAGTGGTCAGTCTGCCTCGCGAGAGGAATCTGCCGAGAAGAGGAAGCCGTGTCGATCGATGCAGCACTCTGAACATCGATTGATGGAGATTACAGATCATGGGCCTTGTATATTTTATGACTGCGTGAAGCCCTAGAAGCCACAAATTACCAAAATACCCTTGGACGACCAGAAACCCTATTTATGTTATTTTTAAGCCATTGTTGACGGCTACGCTTTCTACGCTTTCTACACACTTTCATTTCCATTGTTTCTCTTAGGAGAGAAGGGAGGAACTCCTATCATAGTCCTCCTGGAACTCCATTAGTTTTCTTATCTATTCTATTTCAGTTTTATATCCATTCATCTATGATTTCTGTTTTCATTTCTGAGTAGATCCACCTGTTAGGTTTAGGGTTCAGATAGGTTTGTTGGATTAGTCCCAAACTATAGATCTGCCTTGTTGTGATATTCATGATAGATTTGTATTCATTGCTTGTTTTAGAGTAATTAACTAGAACTTGATCATAGGATTGCATACTCAAGCACCCTTGTTATCCCATCCTGACATCTATCTATCATATTAGGACTGCTAGAGAGGGCTAACCGCCAATTTAGTATCTTAATAGGGCATTTTATTCTCGCGCATAGGCCTGGCTAGAACCCGTCGATCGGTGTCCTCAACTGACTATCGGTCGACGTAGGCAAAGGTGTATCGGTCGATGTCCCAATAGGACCATCGATCGACACTCTTTCGTTGTCAACATACTAACCGTTGAGACACGAGATCTAGCTTGTTAACCAGTGAAACATGCGACAGCTGATCACTGAGTTAAACGGTTGAGCTCTAACATATCATGCATGTAACAAATAGGTACCTATATGAATTATAATCTCCAACACCTGAATAGAAACCCTAGATCTATCAATCATCCCTCCATCAAACTACTCCTTGCCAAGCTGAACAATTACCTTGTTCATCTTGTTTATTGCTTTATTTATTACTTGCTTTATTTACTATTTTAAAACCTATTAGCCTAGCTTAATCATATAACTATTATATCTAATCGGTTCCCTAGCTCCTTGTGGATTCGATCCCTAAGTACTATAACTCGACCTCTTTTGATGAGAGTAACACTCTTTAGGGTAATTTGAGTGATATCAAATTTGGCGCCTTTGCCGGGGAGCTTTGATCGCCATTAGATCTTGTTTAGTTAGATTTAGTCTAGGTTTTGTTACTGTTTGAAAAACTCATAAAATGTTTTTTTCTATTTCGGGTGCATAACTCTTAGTAACAAAAAACAATGAAGAGAGGATTTCTAGGTCCTTCAAGGAAGGAGTCTGCTGGTTTATGCACGATCCATAAGGCTACGAGGGATGTATCGATCGACACCCTCAAAGCAGCATCGATCGATAGCGTGAGCCAAGCATCGAACGACACTATTCATCATGTGTCGGAAAACACTATTCATCGAGGTACTATTCATCCGGGTACTGTTCATCATGTTACTTTTCATCCGGGTACTGTTCACCGCCATACTATTCACCGAGGTACTGTTCATCCAGGTACTGTTCATCCAGGTACTGTTCATCATAATACTATTAATCCAAATACTATTCATCCTAATACTATTCATCGCGATACTGTTCATCGCGACACTATTCATATCACGTCGATCGACACTGTTCATCCCGTGTCGGTCAACACGATTCATCTTCCGTCGATCGACACTGTTTATCCCATATCGGTCGGCACTATTTATATCCTGTCGATCGACACTGTTCATCCCGTGTCGGTCGACACTATTCATATCCCGTCGATCGACACTGTTCAGCCCGTGTCGGTTGACACTATTCATCTTCCATCGATCGACACTGTTCATATTCTATCGCTCGACACTGTTCACCAGAACACTGTTCATTGTGACACTGTTCACACGGACACTGTTCATATCACGTCGATCGACACTGTTCATCCCGTGTCGGTCAACACGATTCATCTTCCGTCGATCGACACTGTTTATCCCATATCGGTCGGCACTATTTATATCTTGTCGATCGACACTGTTCATCCCGTGTCGGTCGACACTATTCATATCCCGTCGATCGACACTGTTCAGCCCGTGTCGGTTGACACTATTAATCTTCCATCGATCGACACTGTTCATATTCTATCGCTCGACACTGTTCACCAGAACACTGTTCATTGTGACACTGTTCACACGGACACTGTTCATCCGAACACTGTTCATCACGATACTGTTCATCCGAACACTGTTCATCGAAACACTATTCATCGCGCCACTGTTCCTCCAATGACGATCACCACTTACGGAGAAACAGAGAAGGTCGAAGCGCTCATACTTAAGATCGACAAGAAAGGTATTTGGCGAGACGAAGAAGGTCGTCCTTGCAGCCTCACAGGACAATTAATTAATGCAGAGGGTAGTGTAATCCCTGATGTAATTGATGTGGCTGAGACGAATACCTTTAATCTGAAAAGTCAATGGTATGATTGGGAAAGTGAGGATCCATTTTACGGTCTTCCTCATGAGGATCCCAAAGATCTTATCAAGAGACTTGAGGAGTTAGCCTCAGCAAACAAGCACGATGAAATATCTGCAGACCACATTTTCTGCAAGATCTTCCCCTATTGTTTATCCGGAGATGCTTTTAGCTGGTTCAGTAAGCTGCAACCAAGATCTCTAACATGTTGGGAAGACATCAAAGAGGTTTTCATAGGCAAATTTTTCAGCGAGGCTGTAGCAACTCGAAGTAAAAGGCTTGATTACATGATTAAAGAATGGGAGAAAGGAATAATGATTAGTATGAGTCAGATTCTTGACTTCATCTACAGCGAGGAGAATGGAGATATTGGAACACCGACAACTCATGTCAAGCAGCCAGACATTCAGGTTCACCATGCAGATGAGAGTAAGTAGAAGGACGAACTGAACAGAGAAAAGCTGGTCAACCATGATACAGTTGAGGATGATGAATATCATGTATCAGGAGAGCAGAGCAAAGTAGAAGAAGCTGATATAAAAGATCCGACTTCAGAATCGATCGACAGTAGTAACTCAGAATCGATCGATATCCGCACTTCAGAAACGATCGATACAGATATTTCTCATCGATCGATACCTTCTACAATCCCTGATGCTACCACTGAGTATGTTAGGACTGGACGAACGAAGGCAATTAGAGACTATAACAGTCCTGAGGATGCTTATGCTAAAGGGTCTGCATTGCGTCATTCAACACTTCAGAATATTGTCCTTGAGCTGCACCCTCCATATATCTCTCTTGTGGGTCAGCATTCTTTCCATGGTTTTCCTCATGAAGATCCCACTAGCCACCTGGAGACATTTATAGATCTATCATCAACCATCAAATGCAATGGAGTCTCTGAAGATTACTATTTATGCAAATTATTCCCATACTCTTTTGTTGTGGATGCAGCTCATTGGTTGAAGAAGCTACCATCAAGATCTCTCAATACTTGGAATGACATTGCAAACGCTTTCGTCAACAAGTTTCTCTATGATGCTGCAACAAGTCTAGAGATTGAGATGAGATCTATGATGGAATATATGGTGGAAGATGATGAACAACATGTGTCTGGAGAGCTGAGCAGAATAGAAGAAATCGATATTAGTGACATGAGCTCAGAACCTATCGACACTCCAACCTCAGCATCGATCGACATCCCAACCGTAACATCGATCGACCCCAGCCTTCAAACATCGATCAACACAAACTCCTGTTGTCGATCGATACCACTTGAAATCCCTGAAAAATCGAGTTGTCCTCAGGACATTGCAGACTCGACACTGAAGAGCGTTCGATGTATCAAGTTGTTATCCTGACCAAAAAGTAGAAAAAGAAATCACCATGGAAGATTTCTTGGAACTAGAAGAATTCTTGGAGTTAGAGGATGGGCAACAGCTTGGAGATTTGGATTCGAGTGAAGAAGTAACTATGGAAGACTTCTTGGAGATGGAGGAATGGCTTGAGGATTTAGACCAGAACCCGAAGCAGAAGTTTGATGATCAGCACCCTTCGGGAAGAGGTCTGAAAATTTCACAAAAGGCTGACGACATCGATCGACATCAACCTGATGAGATCGATCGATACACTCCATGCATAATCGATCAACACCCACCCTACGCCATCGATCGACAGTCGCCACACATCATGAATCTATATACACCCGACTGTATCGCTGGATACCCACCCGATTGCATCGATCGACACCCATGTTTGGATGAACTATCTGGATACCCAATTGAACCAGGACCGATTGAGGAGATAATGCACATGTCTAAGACATCACACACTGATGTCCCCGAACATCTAAGACCACCTATATGCGCAGAAGAAGCTGTAGGGATTTGTAAAAGAGTGAAGATGATACATGATCCTGTGAAGATTATGGTTCCATGTGCAGTGTTTGAAGTTGAATCTCCTATCCCACCAGATAAAGGTGTGTATCTGAGTACTTACATTGAGGTATTGAATGATCAACATCATGTAGAAGCTTCTCAGAGAGGGCTGCGATTTAGAGATGAAGTAGATAACTGCCCAACAGAAGTACCATCGAGCAACATCAACAGAAAAAAATTGATCGACACTAACACTTCATCATCGATCGACACCGATCAGATACCATCGATCGACACCAGATGCGAATCAGAGTAGAATGAGTATGAATTGTGTGGAAATATTATTTATGGAGATACAACCACGCATTCAGACAAGTCTGAGGGAAAGAAGTGGAGGAACTGGAAAAAGAAAAAGAGAATCAATGAAGGTTCTCAGTTATCATTGATTCATCACTTCTCAGATGATGCCAGGAAGTCCATAGTGAGATTACACAAGTCCGTGGGAAAGAAGGGGAGAAATTGGAAGAAGCGGAAACGAACCAAAGGAGGTTCTCAATTACCATTGACTCCTTACTTCTCAGATAGTATCAGAAAATCAAGAGTGCGCAGCAAATGCTTCCCACATCCATATGCAAAACTTAAAGGATTCCTTATTGCTGAAATGATAGACAAAGGAGAAGGGTATATGGAGGAGGCTTTCACACAAGAATGATAAAGCTTCAAAGAGTAGACATTGAAACTTGGTTTGGAGCAAGTTCTCATTCTTATGCGGACTTAATCAGATCTCCAGAAGTTAAGCTAAAGACTAAAAATAAAGCTGAGTGGGAGGCAACCCACTGTTCGGTTTGTTTTAGATATGGTTTATCTTTCATTTATTACTGATTCTTTGTTTTCTAAAGATTTCAGGTTAAAAAAAAACAAAAAAAAAATGAACAGTAACGACGTACTGTAGCAGAGACACTGTAGCAGCAACACCAAGGGACACTATAGCAAAGCACTTTTCATAGAAAAAATAAAAAAATATTATTATTATTATTTTTATTGATTATTGGTTTTATTATTTATTTATTAATTGTATTAAATGTTTTGTTTATGTTAAGTAAAAGGACAAGATCCGAGGAAGACGAGATTGCAGGAGAATCTTTGATGGCTACGTAGCATCGATCGACAGAGCATCAAGAGTATCGATCGCCACTTAACTGTGTTGCTCGACACTCACATCCAAGCATGTATACCGTTTTTCCTTGTTAAATATTGTCCTTATGATTTATTTTCCCACCAATCTTAGACTGGATAGCGCTAGTGATAGTGTTGTTTAAGTCTGGGGGAGGTTCTGCTAATATTGTGTTTTACTTAGTTATTCATAGATAAAAAAAAAACAGATTCGAGTAGACGATTGCTCAGCACATCGACCGATGACACCAGCTCGATATCGATCGACAGCGCTTCATATCCAACAATCGATTGTCTCTTCATTGTGTCGAATGATTGCTCTAGCCATCGACCGATGAGACCATGTCACTATCAATCGACAGCACTTCATCAACATCGATCGATTGTCTATTCATTGTGTCGATCGACACTGATGTCGAGCAGGTTATCGTTCTTACTTGTTAAATTGTTTACTTATTATTTATGTTCTAACCATAACTCCGACTAGATATACACTGGGGAGAGTGTAATTTAAGTCTGGGGGGATGTTTATTGATATACGTTTATCTACTTTTATGAGTCTTATTTAAAATATTTTCAAAATCTGTGTTTATTGAGTCAAGAAGGGGATAATGAACTTATTAGATTCATGCTTGTTATCTAACCACTCTTTAGCGCCATTCTAGACTTACTGATTGCAGATAGTACTAAAGATACTAAAGTGGATCAACCTGTCAACTATGTTCACACTTGCTGAGATTGTTTGAAGGAACCGAAGCTGACCTCCAACCTAATTTGACTTAACTGCTTGTCTTGGGGCTTGGTATACACTGGATCGGATTCCTCCTTCAGGTCTGAAAGGTAAAAGTCTGAGTGATTTTGGTTTCCTTATCTCCTCCCTTTGGCATCCTAATAAAATAAAATAAAAGGTTGAGATGATTTCTTGCGGTTTAGAGGGGTAGGTACATTACCGATGACCCCATTATTCTACTCTAATAGAATGATCACACATTGTTGGAAGCGAAGGGTAGGTACATTACCGATGACCCCACTATTCGCCTACACTTTGTCAAGAAAAGAAAAAGAAAGAAAAAAAAAAAAAAAAAAAAAATCGAAAAGAAGGTGAATAAGATGGATTGCATCAGCATCTTTGTTCATTGGAATTGAGATAAAAAGTATTCAGAGAAGGGAGATATAGAGTAAAAGAAACCAGAACAAGACTACCTGTTTACTCAGATACCTGTTGGGGCAAGAGTCTATGTGTCTTGTGATCGATACTCCCAAGGTAAAGCATACAAATTTATTTATGTTAAAAAATGAGGTTGGTAGAGGGGAATGTCATACATGATTTGCTAAGATGTTGGCTAGGTGAAATTTGGTTACTAAGCTAGGATATTGTATAATGTGGTTATGTGATTAGGAATTCTTAGATGTGGATTGCAATATTGTAGAGGTGATGATTCTAAGTTTTAAATCATGTGAGTCCCTGATGTTTTCAAAACCTCTTTCAGAGAGACTGCCCGTCTGTTTTGCTTGAGGACAAGCAAAATGGTAAGTCTGGGGGAGTTGATAGACCATATATTTTATCCATTTTTAATCATGGTCTATAAGTGTTTAAAGTGTTTTAAGATACAATTATTATATTTTGGAGTCTATTTAGAGTATTTACAGGTTCAGGGACGTTTAGGGAAATATGGTGATTTTGGAGTCTTTTGAAGCCTTTGGAGGTGAAGAGTTGCACAGACGCGTCAGATGTTTAGCTATGGATAGAGACTTTCCGACCGTTAGATTGAGCTCATATTTTGACACAAGAAAGAGCATTGAGTTAGCTTTCCAATGCCACCGGTCTCAGGTCAATCAGCATTCTGTAGCAGAAGTTATGCCCGTTTTACTGAAGAGTGGTCAGTCTGCCTCGCGAGAGGAAGCTGCCGAGAAGAGGAAGCCGCGTCGATCGATGCAGCATTCTGCACGTCGATCGATGGAGATTCCAGATCATGGGCCTTGTATATTTTATGACTGCGTGATGCCCTAGAAGCCACAAATTACCAAAATGCCCTTGGACGACCAGAAACCCTATTTATGTTATTTCTAAGCCATTGTTGACGGCTACGCTTTCTACGCTTTCTACACACTTTCATTTCCATTGTTTCTCTTAGTATAAAAGGGAGGAACTCCTATCAGAGTCCTCCTGGAACTCCATTGGTTTTCTTATCTATTCTATTTCAGTTTTATATCTATTCATCTATGATTTATGTTTTTATTTCTGAGTAGATCCACTTGTTAGGTTTAGGGTTCAGATAGGTTTGTTGGATTAGCCCCAAATTATAGATCCGCCTTGTTGTGATATTCATGATAGATTTGTATTCATTGCTTGTTTTAGAGTAATTAACTAGAACTTGATCATAGGATTGCATACTCAAGCACCCTTGTTATCCCATCCTGACATATATCTATCATATTAGGACTGCTAGAGAGGGCTAACCGCCAATTTAGTATCTTAATAGGGCATTTCATACTCGCGCATAGGCCTGGCTAGAACCCGTCGATCGATGTCCTCAACTGACTATCGGCCGACGTAGGCAAAGGTGTATCGGTCGATGTCTCAATAGGACCATCGATCGACATTCTTTTGTTGTCAACATACTAACCGTTGAGACACGAGATCTAGCTTGTTAACCAGTGAAACATGCGACAGCTGATCACTGAGTTAAGCGGTTGAGCTCAACATATCATGCATGCAACAAATAGGTACCTATAGGAATTATAATCTCCAACATCTGAATAGAAACCCTAGATCTATCAATCATCCCTCCATCAAACTACTCCTTGCCAAGCTGAACAATTACCTTGTTCATCTTGTTTATTGTTTTATTTATTACTTGCTTTATTTACTGTTTTAAAACCTATTAGCCTAGCTTAATCATATAACTATTAGATCTAATAGTTTCTCTAGCTCCTTGTGGATTCGATCCCTAAGTACTATAACTCGACCTCTTTTGATGAGAGTAACACTCTTTAAGGTAATTTGAGTGATATCAGTCCTGTAGGCCCAAAGTGCATTATCTAGTTTTCTAGACCAATCTTTTCTGGAGGTTCCTACGGTTTTCCCTAAGATTTCCTTAATTTGCCGGTTAGAGACTTCTACTTGTCCACTAGTTTGTGGATGGTAAGGTGTAGCTACTCTATGATGAACACCATTCTTTTTAAGCATTCTATCAAAGATTTTCTTAATGAAATGAGTTCCACCGTCACTAATGACTACTCTTGGAACTCCAAATCTTGGAAAGATTATACTCTTGAAGAGTTTAATAACCACAGATGCGTCATTGGTAGGGGAAGCTACTGCTTCGACCCATTTGGATACGTAGTCTACAGCGACTAGTATATATTTGTTTCCATATGAAGACGGGAAAGGTCCCATAAAATCGATACCCCAGCAATCAAAGACTTCAACTTCAAGAATGAACTTATGTTTCATTTCTTGTCTTTTGCTGATTTTTCCACGTCTTTGGCATCTGTCACATTGGGTTATAAATGCATGGACATCGCGAAAAATGGTTGGCCACCAAAATCCTGCTTGGAAAATTTTCGAAACCGTTTTAAAGGTAGTGAAATGTCCTGCATAATCAGCTCCGTGACATTGGTAAATCATGTCTGGAATTTCAGCTTTGGATACGCATCGTCTGTATATGCCATCAGAACAATGCTTATAGAGGTAAGGTTCATCCCAATGATAGCGTCTTACTTCTCTGAAAAATTTCTTCCTCATATATCCCTTGAGTTCGTCTGGCTCAACCTCAGCTGCCAAATAGTTAACTATGTCGGCATACCAGGGTCGGTTATCCGGGTTTCTACCAATCGCGTTTACCTCCCGTTGTGATAATTCCTCAGATGTGAGATTAATCTCATTACCAAAAACATGAACTTGTAAACCGAAGTTGATCTTCATAAACGGGGGTTCGTGATTTTGGTTATCGGAGAGATGAGAAATTACATCAGTCTCGTCATCGATCGATGTATCCCTACGTGAATCGACCGATAGATCTTCAGATGTGAGAGATATTTGACCGACGAAAGATGTATCTATGTGTGCAACATTCTCTGTGGGAAAGAAATCGTCTATAGGGACATCATCCTCTATCCTTATCCTAGAAAGATGGTCAGCGACTCCATTATCTACTCCTCTCTTATCCTTAATCTCAATGTCAAACTCTTGGAGGAGTAGAATCCAGCGTATGAGTCTAGGTTTAGCATCTTTCTTTTGCATTAAATATTTGATGGCAGCGTGATCAGTGTGAACTATCACTCGTGAGCCAATCAAGTATTGACGGAATTTTTCAAAAGCGTAAACTACAGCTAATAGTTCTTTTTCTTTTGTTGCGTAATTCCGTTGTGCTTCATCAAGCGTGCGGCTGGCGTAGTAAATGGCATGTAGCTTTTTATCTTCCTTTGGCCTAGAACTGCTCCAATTGCGAAATCACTCGCATCGCACATGATTTCGAAAGGAAGATTCCAGTCGGGGACTTGTACGACGGAGGCAGTGATAAGGGATTTCCTTAAATCTTCAAAAGCTTTCATGCATTCGGGGGTAAAATCGAATTTAATATCCTTGCATAGTAGGTTATTTAAAGGTCTAGCGATTTTGCTGAAGTCCAGTATAAATCTCCTGTAAAATCCGGCGTGTCCAAGAAAACTTCGCACGTCCTTAACGGTTTTAGGTGGAGGTAAACTGGTCATTACTTCAATATTAGCTCTATCGACCTCTATTCCAGCAGCGGAAACCCTATGTCCTAACACTATTCCATCGTTTACCATGAAATGGCATTTTTCCCAGTTTAGGACAAGGTTCTTTTCTTCGCATATTTCCAATACTTTGCATAAATTGTCGAGGCAACTCTTAAAATCTGATCCATAGACTGAAAAATCATCCATGAATACCTCCATGAATTCCTCGATCATATCCGTAAAGATTGACATCACACAACGTTGGAAAGTGATATACCTTGGATTTGACCCATTTTTATCCATGGTATATAAGTGTTTTACTATATATATATCTATGTTTTCTACTCTTCTAAGTATGTTTTCAGGTTCAGGTGCATTTTGGAGTAAAGTTATGACTTTGGAGCATTTGGGAGCTTAAAGGACATTTCACCCGAGCTGACCACTTAAAGGTCGACGAGAGGAAGAATAATCGATCGATGCGCATCAGTGCTGACGATCGATATCAGGAAATGCCTCGACATATGAAGATTAATATCGATCGATGTACACAAGTACCATCGATCGATGTCGAGACACCAAGGCCAAGCCAAATTATCAAAATGCCCTGACGAGTTTTTAACCTAGTAGAATATATACTGCCTAGTGTTTTTGACGGCAGAAGAACATAGCTTTTTCTAGACCTAGTTCTGTTACAAGTTTCATTTGGGAGAGAAGATCACTTGTGATTGAAACTCTTGTTTCTATTTCTTTTCATCTATTCTATGAGTTTCTATTTATCTATTGATATGAATTGCTTTGCTATGTCTGAGTAGTTCAACTGTTAGATCCAGGGTTCAGATAGGTTTGTGGGATTAGCCCCAAACTATAGATCTGCCTTGTTGTGATATTAATGATAGATTTGTATTCATTGCTTGTTTTAGCCTAGCTAACTAGAATTTGATCATAGGATTGCATATTCAAGCACCCTTGTTATCCCATCCTGACATCTGTGGGAACCGAATTTTGCACTGTCGATTTCCGTTTAAATAAGGAAACTAGGAAAACCCTAATTTCCCAGAGGTCCCGGATCTCTGCGGGAGCCAACGACAAGTGACCAAATATATGCGGAAATTATGAAAAGATAACAAACGAGTTTAGGGAAAACTGTTGATCTTATTTCGAGTCCGCGTAAGAGCGTTGCGATCATTACAAGAGATCATGAAAGCTTTGGCCGCAAAGGCTGTCAGCGAGTTACTTAGTTCTAGCGGCCTAATAGCTCAAACCTAGTTGAGTCGCAGCTCGATAACGAAAGACGAAATAGATAAAGAAAAGGTTTTTGATTGATTTCGGACTGAACCTTGTTAAAGGCTGCCTACGTACCCCTTTCGAGGATCAAGCCGAACGTAGTTCAATTGATAGAGCTGGACAAGAGATCGAACTGCCTGGGCGAGTTCGTCTAGTAATCGAGTGCCAGTCATAGAAACCAAACTTGTCGAGAATAAGCCTAAAGTTTCTAAGTGCAGAGAATTCCGAGTCTAAAAAGCTCTCTCTTATGCTCCTCGCCTAGGACTCCTTATATACTAGCTCCAAGGTCGGTTTAGGCTTTTACTCTTCTGCCCTTAAGCCGTCATAGCATAAAAATGGAGATATTTCATTTTTCCCGATTTTCACAATTATCTTCAAAACTTCCGTATTTATCCGCGGAAACTTGACATTTATCCTTCCTTGTCGACCAAGCGTAAACCGTGCTGTGGTTTACGGGCTTTTGGTTAAGAAATCGCAGGATGGGCCTCGAGTCGTGTTTTAGGTCCCTTTGGGCCGTCTTCCAACTCGAAGCGTTTACTACGATTTCTTTTGACAAAGAAAGAACTTTCCACAGTTTCTAATCCGCGAAGTTTGATCGATGATTTAGAATAGCGGAAAGCATAGACTGAGCTCGCTACTGTCTTTGGGAGATAGCATTTGAAGGTTTGACGAGAATGCATGGACTGGTGTCGTACCGATGTTTAGAAGAGCTCGGTCGCTACGCAGCGACCGAACTTTGGCTCGAGCCCGGTCGCTACGTAGCGACCGAGCTTGGCTTGGGCTCGGTCTCTATGTAGCGACCGAGCGAGACGGACGCTCGGTCGCTACGTAGCGACCGAGCTTGGCTCGAGCTCGATCGCTATGTAGCGACCGAGCTGTGTGCATGCTTGGTCGCCGCGTATCGATCGAGCTTGGCTTGTCCGCGGTCTGATTTCCATACTCGAGCTTGTCCGCGGCCGATTTGGATACATGTCCGTTGCCTTCGGACAATCGGTATTTAGTGGTTCGATTGAGATTTGGACGAGATTTTTACTACAAGGCTCTTCTTATAGATATCTTTACGAAGATTACTTTTCGTAAAAACGTTTATGCTGATTTTTACGGACTTTCAGACATTGATTCCGTCGTGACCGATTTTGACTCCAACAGTTAGCCCCCCAGCTCGTTAGAACCATGAGTTTCTAGCGTGAGGTTCTAGCGAGTGGCTTGGCAAGTTAGGCAAGTTAGGTGAGTTAGGCGGAATTAACGGTTGAAAAGGTCTGTGGTAAGTGATCTTCTCGCTCTCCTAAAAGTAGAAAACGCGATAAGATTGGGGCTGCGCCTTATGACGGCTGCCTACGTACCCTTGTTGAAGGGATCAAGCCTTTCGTAGTTCGTCTTGGAGTTAAGGTTCTTATGACTAGTTTTCCAGTAGGACCTTTATGGTCTAGTTTTTATGTAGCGGTTATAAGGCGTGTTGCTGCCGATGGCATTTTGTATGGGTGTAGAGGGAAGACTACGAGTTGTCGTCTCGTAATCTAACTCTGTGTGAATTGCCATATCAATAATCTGTTTCGAGAGTTTTCCGCAGTGTGTAAACTTGCGGGATTTTCTGAAGACGTTCGAATATTGGCAAAGAGACAAATTTTGGGATCTCGTATCAGGGTGTTTGATACTATGCCTAGAGATGTTAGAGACCAGTGCGCTGGGTTTAGGGCAAGACCTAGGTTTACTTTCGGTTTAAGGATTGTGCGGTGACTGGTCGGCTATCGTTTTTCCTGTTGCGATTTCTTCCTGATTCGTATCGATTTAAAGTCCGCGATAGGTTCTCGGCTTATACGACTTGTTTGATACGAATCGAGCATCTCTCCGGAGACCGGAAGTGCTGGACCAAAATTTCGGATTTCTTTTATAGCGCTATTATCCTTGTGTCGGATGTAAGAGAGTCATCTTCGTGAGATGGCTATGTCTGTTTAGGACGTTGAGAGTTTGTTGTGATCAGCAACAAACTTAATGGTAAGAAATACCGTTTCGTGTCTTCGCGAAGAATATTTTTTGAGAAGATGTTAGTGCGTATGACTGTTTGGTTTTCCATGAAGGTGTTTTTATCGAGGAAGGAAATTTCGTCGAAGAACTAATCTTCAGGCGTCTGCGACGTCTCGCGATGCTGAAGATTTGTTATTCTTTCGTATGCCACGTTTCGTGCTTGAAATGTTCGCGGGCTTGAAGATATTTCGCGATGTTGCAAGGGTTTAGTCTTAGCCATGCGTTTGAAAAACATTCTAGTTTGACTACGAATGTTCGCAGCCAAAATTGTTGTTCATGTTTGGATGCTAATAGTTTTATTTGCGATCGAAGAATTATGACTGAGGTGTCGTGTAAATTTGTCCATGGGAACAAGCGTTTTCCTTCATAGTGCTTTGTGAAGTGTTGGCCTTCCGAGATGTATTTCGTGCATTTTTTAGGATGTTTCGTATAGCTCTAGAAGCTTTGTTACAAATTTTTCCTTACATGCCGCGTATTATGGTTAAAACGTTGCGGGCTTAAAGTGAATTGTGGAGCGTATTGAACTTGGTCAATTTTCGAAAAGTTTAGATTTTCCGTTAACCGTTTGGTTGTTAGGACTTAGTTTCGTTACGAAGAATTTATCATATGATTTCCGACTATGGGCTATACGATAATTTATCATATCATATAACCGATTTTATGAAGGTCGTAAATCAGTGATATGTATACATATGTCAAAGTAGCATTGTTTCTGCGGGTTCTACGACAAACGTTCCCGCTGTGATTTTGATCTTAGGTGAAAGTTGCTTGGAGTTACCCATGGAGTATTACCGAAGTTTATTTCAATACGATCTAGTCGCGGAACGTTTTTCATAGGTTTTTCGAGAGGATTCTCATGACACATTCGTTTCTTGAACGAATTGGTCAACCAGAAGTGGATCTAGCTAACCATCGGGAGGAAAGTGCTCCTTTTAATGTGCACGATGCTACATATATTCGCGAGTTTTCTTTGTCGCAAATGTTTTCGATGCTTTTCCGTGACTTACTTGGTACAACGGAAACTAAAAAAATGCTTTGGCGATTGAAGATTTCTCGTAGAAATTTTTAAAGCGAAACTGGCTTTCTGAAGCCAGAAAAGGCTTCAATACTTTGGCTAATCGTCGAGTTTCAGTTTGATATTGGTACAAGTTTTCTGTACGCATGATTGCGACAAGAAATGATGTATAGTTTTTGAGATTATGTTCATGATCGTCTGGATATGTTGCTAGCGTTTAGACGAATATTAAGATTGTCGTTTGCCTATTCTTGACGATTTGCAGAAGTTTTTTGAAGTTTGGGAGTATACGAGTATAGTATACGTACCTACTCTCCTTTTTTATTTTACAAAAGAAAACGGTTGAACCGATACTTTGAAGGGTTGTGTACGTTTCCTCTTCTGATGTTTGGAATGATCGATAATTCGGGACGATTTATAGACGACGCTTGGACTGTGATTTGGTTGTTTTCCACGTTGACGACTTGGGATATGTCGGTTCCGAGAAAATTGCCAGAAACGAATCGGTTTTAAGACGACGTTCATGTCTCTAACTTTTTCTCTCTTTAGGAAGCGAGCTTGATATGCGTGGCGATCGTTTCTCGACTTTCGGAGAGTTCAGATCGGTTTGCAAGATCTGGATGAACAATTATGGAACAATATATCGAGACAGGAAAAATCGCTTAAAACTTAGTTCGCTAGACTATCCGCCTAGGTTTTACGTTCCCTAAAGTTCTATGGCAGCCTCAAAGTAATTTCCTACGAAAATTCCAAGTCTGATTTCAAAAATTTTAAGTCGGAAATACCTTAGTTCTCTCGAAGATGCAGTTTTGTCCCTTCTCAGTTTTGCGTGCTCATTTCTGTTTCCTATTCTCGTGTATGTTCGCCATTTCCGATATTGGTGTTTATCCTTTGAAACTTGACATTTATCTTCCGAACTATATTGTTATCTTCTCCTTAGATAAGACGTCAATTTTTGTAAAAAGGTTCAACGTAATCGTATAGTTAAGGCGGCTAAGGTGTTAAGTTAACCGTTGCCGTTTTATACGATTAATCTGAATCCATGCGAGAAAATAGGTCTTTGCGGTTTTTTTTTTATATCATAAAGTCTCAATGGTAACTTCAATCGAGGCGAAACAAGAGACGTTTCGATCGAGATTCGAAAGTGAACGCAAAGATGGAGGTAGGGTGAGCAGAAACAAGCCAAGGAGTTTAAGATGAGTTTTACTTGTTTTTGTCGTAAAATCTCAACGGAAACTCCGATTGAGACGAAACGAAAAGCGTTTCGATGAGAATTCAAAGGAGAACGCAAAGGATTGAGGCCTGACAGGTCGCTATAACGAGTGAGGATGTCATCTCGGTCGCTATAGCGAGTGGAAGGGAGCCGAGATGAGTCCCACTTGGTTTCGTCGTAAAATCTCAACGGAAACTCCGATTGAGACGAAACAAAAAGCGTTTCGATGAGAATTCAAAGGAGAACGCAAAGTAGGACTCCTTTGAGGCCTGAAAGGTCGCTATAGCGAGTGAGGATGTCATCTCGGTCGCTATAGCGAGTGGAAGGAAGCCAAGACGAGTCCCACTTGTTTTCGTCGTAAAATCTCAACGGAAACTCCGATTGAGACGAAACGAAAAGCGTTTCGATGAGGATTCAAAGGAGAACGCAAAGGAGGACCCCTTTGAGGCCTTACAGGTCGCTACGTAGCGACTGACGGTCTGACAGATCGCTACGTAGCGAGTGGAAGAAGGCCAAGAAGAGTCCTACTTGTTTTCGTCGTAAAATCTTAACGGAAACTCCGATTGAAACGAAACGAAAAGCGTTTCGATGAGGATTCAAAAGAGAACCCAAAGGAGGATCTTTCTGAGGCTTTACAGGTCGCTACGTAGCGAGTGGAGAGTTGGCTTGAGCTCAGTCGCTACGTAGCGACCGAGCGGTGTGCGTGCTCGGTCGCTACGCAGCGACCGAGCAGTGTGTGCGTGCTCGGTCGCTACGTAGCGACCGAGCATCGTGTGCGGGCTCGGTCGCTACGTAGCGACCAAGTAGCGTGAGCGGGCTCGGTCGCTACGTAGCGACCGAGCAGCGTGTGTGCTCGGTTGCTACGTAGTGACCGAGCCGTGTGCGTGCTCGGTCGCTACGTAGCGACCGAGCAGCGTGTGTGCTCGGTCGCTACGTAGCGACCGAGCAGCGTGTGTGCTCGGTCGCTACGTAGTGACCGAGCCGTGTGCGTATTTGGTCGCTACGTAGCGACCGAGCAGCGTGTGTGCTCGGTCGCTACGTAGCGACCGAGCCGTGTGCGTGCTCGGTCGCTACGTAGCGACCGAGCAGCGTGTGTGCTCGGTCGCTACGTAGCAACCGAGCAGCGTGTGCGTGTGTGCTCGGTCGCTACGTAGCGACCGAGCCGTGTGCGTGCTCGGTCGCTACGTAGTGACCGAGGAGCGTGTGTGCTCGGTCTCTACATAGCGACCGAGCAGCGTGTGTGCTCGGTCGCTACGTAGCGACCGAGCCGTGTGCGTGCTCGGTCGCTACGTAGCGACCGAGCCGTCTGCGTGCTCGGTCGTTACGTAGCGACTGAGTTGTGTAATCGTTTTGTTGTGTTTCCTTTTTCCGCGATTAACGTAGGGGTTTTTCAGCGGTTATTTTGGGAGAACAAGTTTTATCCTTCCGAAATGTTTTCGGAAAACGTG
Source organism: Brassica rapa (assembly GCF_000309985.2). NCBI lineage: Eukaryota > Viridiplantae > Streptophyta > Magnoliopsida > Brassicales > Brassicaceae > Brassica > Brassica rapa. The sequence continues at coordinate 5,995,697 of NC_024801.2, read as the reverse complement.
TTTTGGTAAAACCCTTACGCATCGAGATTTCTTTACGGGGTTTTGATAAGATTTATCATTTCCCTTCGTGTTTACAGGGAGAAATCGCGAGCTTGTTTTAGTGCTCTTCCTGTGGCGGAAGGTCGCAACTAAGTTTTCGATTTGTTGAAAACTACGGCATTTGCGTAAGCGTTGGCCATAGGAGCAGTCAGTGCTGCGAGTTTGTCTTTCATATATCCAAACATCGTTTCGATCAAGCGTTTTGTGGCCATAAGTAAGAGTAATCCGTTACCCCCCCCCTCCTTCTAGCGCCAAACTGTGGGAACCGAAATTCGCACTGTCGATTTCCGTTTAAATAAGGAAACTAGGAAAACCCTAATTTTCTAGAGGTCCCGGATCTCTGCGGGAGCCAACGACAAGTGACCAAATACATGCGGAAATTATGAAAAGATAACAAACGAGTTTAGGGAAAACTGTTGATCTTATTTCGAGTCCGCGTAAGAGCGTTGCGATCATTACAAGAGATCATGAAAGCTTTGGCCGCAAAGGCTGTCAGCGAGTTACCTAGTTCTAGCGGCCTAATAGCTCAAACCTAGTTGAGTCGCAGCTCGATAACGAAAGACAAAATAGATAAAGAAAAGGTTTTTGATTGATTTCGGACTGAACCTTGTTAAAGGCTGCCTACGTACCCCTTTCGAGGATCAAGCCGAACGTAGTTCAATTGATAGAGCTGGACAAGAGATCGAACTGCCTGGGCGAGTTCGTCTAGTAATCGAGTGCGAGTCATAGAAACCGAACTTGTCGAGAATAAGCCTAAAGTTTCTAAGTGCAGAGAATTCCGAGTCTAAAAAGATCTCTCTTATGCTCCTCGCCTAGGACTCCTTATATACTAGCTCCAAGGTCGGTTTACGCTTTTACTCTTCTGCCCTTAAGCCGTCATAGCATAAAAATGGAGATATTCCATTTTTCCCGATTTTCACAATTTTCTTCAAAACTTCCGTATTCATCCGCGGAAACTTGACATTTATCCTTCCTTGTGGACCAAGCGTAAACCGTGCTGTGGTTTACGGGCTTTTGGTTAAGAAATCGCAGGATGGGCCTCGAGTCGTGTTTTAGGTCCCTTTGGGCCGTCTTCCAACTCGAAGTGTTTCTAATCCGCAAAGTTTGATTGTTGATTTAGAATAGCGGAAAGCATAGACTGAGCTCGCTACTGTCTTCGGGAGATAGCATTTGAAGGTTTGACGAGAATGCATGGACTGGTGTCGTACCGATGTTCGGAAGAGCTCGGTCGCTATGCAGCGACCGAACTTTGGCTCGAGCCCGGTCGCTACGTAGCTACCAGGATGGGCCTCGAGTCGTGTTTTACAATCTAGGACGAAACTACCAGGATCTGATCTCTTCGTTGGAGTTTCTCCTTTAATCATAGCACTTACTTCTTCTGAAATCATCATCACGCTATGTTCTGCAATCGGATAGTTTGGAGATGTCATATCCTTTATATACTTCTTAATTGAAGGTGCTATTTTTATAGCATCACTAAGGGACATCTCGACAGTAATCTTATCTAAGGCTTTCTTGCAGATTGCATTTTCTAATGATTTCTTAGTTTGCGTTTTAGGAGGAAAAGGTGGTAAAGTTCTATAGACTCTTTCAATTATGGGCTCGGGTTGAGTAGACCGTCGATTGATGGGTTTTTCAGGTTGTCGATCGACGGGTTTTTCAGGTTGTCGATCGATGGTAGGTGTTTTGGATCGATCGACGACAGTTCCGTACTGTCGATCGATTTCATCCTCAATCTCCATATCTTCTTCTAGTTCTAAGTCTATTGTCTTTTCCTTAGCCGTTTCAGTGGTGGTTTTCCGGTTCTCTTGAGATGGATTTGGGTCAAGATCATTAAGAAGAATAGGATGAAAGTTGCTTTTCCCGGTCTTGTCGGCGTCGTCAGGCTTTCCAACATCTGAATTATTCCTCGTATCTGCTGCGAGGTTTTTCCCGCTGCGCAGCATTACGGCACTGACTTGACGTCTTGGGTTTAGATCAGTTCTTCCGGGAAGACATCCAGCGTCTCTCTTTATGGCAGTTGCAATCTCAGCTACTTGACCTTCTAATTTTCGGATTAGTTCTCCTAAAGAATCTGCTTTCTCCATCAATTCTCCGTAAACCATATTTATCTTTCCGTAAAACTCCGATCTTGTCTTACGGTTGCCAGTAAGAGCTTGTCAGATATTGAACCTTTCTCTTCCGATACGTGATTTTAAAGCAGTGTCATAAGCTTGGGTAAAGCTCTCGACATGAAGCACAGAGTAGGGATCAGGGCAGTACTCGGAATCGATCGACACCCCAATCTTTCCATCGATCGATTTCAATGTGTCAATGGTGACCGATGACCGCAACAACACGTCACTCGACGTAATGCACCCACTTGACCATTTTGCTTCACCAAATCATTGTTACCAACATTTTGCCTTCCAACCTCCAAGCGAGAGAGGACATGATGATTATTCCATAGGCAGTTGGGCAGACAGTGGTTTCCATGAAAGTTTTGCAGTTGACACTGTAATTACTTCACCTAATGAGGATTACTGGAAAGAACGTGCAATAGAAATATCTTTGCAGGATGAAAGACTTGAAACACATAAGTTCACCAACACGTTTCCAACATCGTTCGACGCTGTGAACTCCACATCGGTCGATACCCACCCTTGTCCAGCAAAACAACCGCTCAAATCGATCGACACCCCGAAAGGAACATCGATCGATATTCGCGCCGCAGCGAAAATCCAAGAGCATGAGAATATTATCTCCCCAACTAGGTTTATAGATACCTATATAAATCATTTTGCACCCCCGAAATCACCTACACACATCAGAGCGAACACACAAGTAAAAAAGATGAACACTCTTCCTTCTACATCAACAGAAAAATCCATGAAGAGTAATCATCTCAAGAACAAAAGTTCTGCAGAAATTACACAGCCATCGATCGATGTGACTGTATCTACATCGATCGATACTACTCTAAACCCTAATCTTTTTATTTCTAAATTGAATGATTATGCAAACATTGATTACGGTTTTCTAACACCTGATGAATTTGGTATTTTCAGGGACCCAGATGGCAACGCACGTGCAATGGATGGAAGGATTTTACAAGTGTCCAGAGAGGACATAGCAGACATCCTTCAAATAGCCAATGGACCTGACAACCTATTCTCACAGCAACGTGGCACTCAAGACGTCATTCAAACAGATCCTAACAACCACGCATGAGTCGCCACAACAGAGATCAACCCAGATCTATCACGCCAACCAAAAGTGCAAGCATCGATCGACGGTACAACGGAGACATCGATTGACAGGGTAACACCAATGTCGATCGATAAGGATGACCCGACGTCGATCGACAGACGGTATGAATTGGGGAACCGTGCTTTTGACATGTACGAAGCCAGAAAGTTCACTTGGGAACAAAGGGACGAGTATGGAGTCTACAGAGATGAGTGTGGACACGCACGAGGCGTAATTGGTGAGATGATACCTGTCACAAAGGACAACATCAGGAAAATACTGGAAAGAGCATCTCTTTTTGAGGAGAGCCACATCTGTCTTCCAGAACATGCCACTTCCTTCACACCCACAAGACTGGCACCAGAACTCAACACCAGAGAAGAAATCGATGAAATGGTGTTTGGTATTTGTGGAGATCAGGAGAAACTGGGAGAGGAGGTCAAAACATTGGTAGATGATACACATCAGCCTTTGGATAGAGGCTACAATGAGCTTTTCAGATGTATGGTAGAAATGAGGACAGAAATTGAGAGTTTACGCCAGCAACTTGAGAAGGAAGCTACGACCTCAGCATCGATCGACGCACCACGTGAAACATCGATCGACGTTAGTCTTCCTACAGCTCAGATCCCTGTAGAACCGCAATGTTCAACACAACACAACACAGGGATGAATGGGAAGTCTCATACATCGACACAAGGATAAGTGACGTTTATTGCCCTCTCAACAAAAACGTGGACTGGCTAAGCACTAAAATCGAGCTACTACAGCAAGATCTGCTTACCATTCGCAAGAAGGACCAACAACCAGCCACATCGATCGACTTGTGTACCTTCACATCGCTCGACGCCAAAGTCTCAGCCATGAATGAGAGGCTGAGGACTTACGAGGATATGCATGACCGTTTTATATCACCAATCATGACATATTTAAACAAATTGTCTAATCAATTACTTGATGCCCAAAAGGATATTGAGAACATTACTAATCAAAGTTTTTTGCAGGCAAAATCAACATTGATTGACAGGTTACGAGGACCTTGGATCGATGGCAAGAAACCTGTGGAGTTACTTCCTTGCACAGCAGCAGAGGTTGACAAGATCACATCCAAGATCTACACTGCTCTAGACACCATGGCGGAACGACTTGACAAACGCTGCGATGACATCTACTTTCCATTCGACAACAAAATCAGTGGAGTAGACAACCACGCAGAATGGCTACAAAAAGAAGTCAAAGCCATTCAGAGGCAACTCGCAGCTCAACATCAGATATCAGCATCGATCGACAGGACGCTAGCGAAATCGATCGATGGCAACTCGCCGAGATCGACCAACGAACACATAATCGCATCGATCGACACCGAGTCTACACCAATCGGCGAGCAGCTGATACACAAGACGGTAGAGTCAATGCAAAAGGAACTGACAGAACTTTCAGCATACGCCTATGACACATAGGCTGGCACCAGGTCAGCATTGACAACATTCAAGAAAGGCTACCGAACATCTCCAAAGTACTTGAGAAGATGGATGACAAATGGACAAGAAATGATAAGGCCACAAGAAGTTTCATTGCATCTTGGTCCAGAATGCGCAGAGATGACGTGGATGCTTGCTTTCCAACAAGCATCTGCTTCTCCACCCAATAGCCAATTACTACCACAGTCAAGCTAAATGACTATAACCAAGCGCTGAGTGGGAGGCAACCCACTATTAGGTATTTTACTTTGGTTTTATTTGCTAGCATTTAATTTCTTTTGTTTTATTTCTTTCAGATTTAGGAGACCCAAGTAGGAGGACCTGAATATCGACCGACGACGAGACGTCGACATCGTTCGACACAGGCAACCACACGACGATCGATGTGACACTTACACATCGATCGATATCTAATCCGGTCAGATGTATCTTCCCAACTTGTTACATTTCGTACATCATAAACTATTCATCATAACTCCGGCTGAGTTACACTGGGACAGTGTAATTTAAGTATGGGGGGAGATTTACTGATATAATTTATTTTATTCTTATGTAAAAAGGAATTTCAAATAAATTATCCTTAGCTATTGAAAATAGGGACTATAATCCTATATTGATTTAAACATAAATATCTAACCAATCTTTAGCACCATTTTAGATTTACTGATTGCAGATAGCACTAAAGATGCTAAAGCGGATCAACCTATCAACTACACACTTACCTTGAACCGTATGAAGTAGCCAAAGCTGATTTCCAACACTAAACCTGACATAACCGCTTGTCCTGGGGCTTGGTATACATGGGATTGGATTCTTCAGACAGGTCTGGAAGGTAACGCCTGGTTTAGATTATTTATCACATTTTCTCTCTCTAAATTTCGACCCTAGATTAGTTAGTGAGTATTAAAATATGTATATATATATATATAATAAAAATAAAATAAATAAAAAAATATAAATAAGACTATTGTTTAATTAGGATGAGTCTGAACAGGACTTGGTGGCTAAAACCATTAAGGCTTGATTCATAAGGACTCAAATAAAAGAGTTCGAAATGGGACTTGGAGGCGGCAATCTTTAAGGCTCGCTTTCACAAAGAACTCTTGGATATAGGTCAAAAAGAAGTGAACATAACTTGGTGGCAACCACCATTAAGTTTTGATTAATGGAAGCCTGTCCAATCTTGGTCACTGATCCTGCAATGGAAGCAGACTTTGACTCAAGAGAGAAATTTAGAGAGAGAGAGAAAATAGGAACTAACTTTTACCTGCAGCTCCAGATACCTGTGTGAAATCCTTGCATCATGTGATCGATACTCCCAAGGTAAAGCATTCACTTTATATTTATGCTAAGAAATGAAATCATGAGAGGGGATGTCAGACGTGAATTGATGAGTTGTGTTATGTTAGAAAAGGTTGCTAAGCTAGGATATTGCATATTGTGCTTTTGTGATTAGGACTTTTTAAATGTGGTTGCAAAATTGTTGAGGAAAGATTTCTATGTTTTAAAATCTTAAATCCCTAAATATTTTCAAACCGCTTTCAGAGAGACTGCCTGTATGTTTTGCTTGAGGACAAGCAAAAGGGTAAGTCTGGGGGAGTTGATATACCTTGGATTTGACCCATTTTTATCCATGGTATATAGTTTTACTATATATATATATATATATATATATATATATATATATATATATCTATGTTTTCTACTCTTCTAGGTATGTTTTCAGGTTCAGGTGCATTTCGGAGTAAAGCTATGACTTTGGAGCATTTTGGAGCTTAAAGGACATTTCACCCGAGCTGACCACTTAGAGGTCGACGAGAGGAAGAATAATCGATCGATGCGCATCAGTGCTGACGATCGATATCAGGAAATGCCTCGACAGATGAAGATTGATATCGATCGATGTACACAAGTACCATCGATCGATGTCGAGACACCAGACGCGACATTTTGGATTCAGCAGACTTAAAAACCAAGGCCAAGCCAAATTACCAAAATGTCCTGACGAGTTTTTAACCTAGTAGAATATATACTGCCTAGTGTTTTTGACAGCAGAAGAACAGAGCTTTTTCTAGACCTAGTTTTGTTACAAGTTTCATTTGGGAGAGAAGATCACTTGTGATTGGAACTCTTTGTTTCTATTTCTTTTTGTCTATTCTATGAGTTTCTATTTATCTATTGATATGAATTTATTTGCTATGTCTGAGTAGTTCAACTGTTAGATCCAGAGTTCAGATAGGTTTGTGGGATTAGCCCCAAACTATAGATCTGCCTTGTTGTAATATTCATGATAGATTTGTATTCATTGCTTGTTTTAGCCTAGCTAACTAGAATTTGATCATAGGATTGCATATTCAAGCACCCTTGTTATCCCATCCTGACATCTATCTATCATATTAGGATTGCTAGAGAGGGCTAACCGCCAATTTAGAATCTTAGTACAGCATTTCATACTCGCGCATAGGCCTTGCTAGAACCCGTCGATCGATGTCCTCAACTGACAATCAATCGATGTTGGCAAAGGTGTATCTGTCGATGTCTTAATAGACTATCGATCGACACTCTCTTGTGTCTGCATACTAACCAGTGAGACACGAGATCTAGTCTGTTAACCAGTGGTACATGCGACAGCTGATCACTGAGTTAAGCGAATGAGCTCTAATATATCATGCATGCAACAGTTAGGCATCTATAGGTATTATAATCTCCAACACCTGAATAGTGGCCCTGCATCTAATACCATTTCCAGCCAAGTTACATTTATTATTTACTCGCTTGTTACTATTGCTATTCCATTTAAACATTTACAACCTTTAGAATTAATAAACACTAGATTTAATTGTTCCCTAGCTCCTTGTGGATTCGATCCCTAAGTACTACATCTGAACCTCTTTTGATGAGAGTAACACTCCTTAGGGTAATTTGAGTGGTATCAGAAAGTAGCGGGGGCGTTACATTGACCAAATGGCATTCTGCGATATGCGAAAGTTCCATAGGGGAATGTAAACGTTGTCTTTTCTTGATCATTCGGGTGTATAGGAATTTGGAAAAATCCGGAATATTCATCAAGAAAACAGTAATACTGGTGATTAGCTAATCTCTCCAGCATCTGATCAATAAAGGGAAGGGGAAAATGGTCTTTCCTAGTAGCGGCATTCAATTTCCTATAATCAATGCACATCCGATGACCAGTAATGGTACGAGTCAGAATGAGTTCGTCCTTTTCATTCTTCACTACAGTGATACTTCCCTTTTTGGGTACAACATGTATGGGGCTTACCCATTTACTATCCGAAATAGGGTAAATAACTCCAGCATCAAGGAGTTTTATAATTTCCTTTTTAACTACTTCCTTAAGATTCGGATTCAATCTCCTTTGCTGTTCTATTGACGTTTTAGCGTCATCTTCCAAGTTAATCCGATGCATGCAATGATCGGGAGAGATTCCAGGAATGTCATCGAGAGAATACCCGATCGCTTTCCTGTACTTGCGTAATTTATTCAGCAATAAAGCAAGTTCTCCACTAGTGAGATTGGCGTTGACAATAACAGGGTAGGACTGGTCATAAAGGTAAGCGTACTTAAGACCGCTGGGTAGAGGTTTTAATTCTACCTTTGGTGCTTTATCTTTAGACTAATTTGATTGCGAGGGAGGTTGTCGATCGACGGTATCTTGAAGGTATCGATCGATGACAACTTTGAAATCGTCATTTTCTTCTACGTTTGCAACGTCGATGCTAGCGTCCATTAGTTGCATGTAATCGTCTGTCCTATCTGATATGCCGAAAACTTCATTTTGCACGTGGTTAAGGGTGTCTTCTAAGGGGTTGTCTGAACACATGTTTATGAAAGAGTCTCTTTCATCCTCAGAAACTTTTTCCACGTAGAAGGCCTGGTCATCTATTAGGGGTCGCTTAATCAGTTTTTCCATATCAAAAGTCATCGAGATATCCCCTATGTTCAAATTAATTCGTCCTTCTTTGACGTCAATGATTGCTCCAGCTGTAGCTAGGAATGGCCGACCCAGAATGAGGGGGTCTTTGGGTTCTTGTCTGTATTTCAACACAACAAAATCCGTAGGCACGATGCAATCGTTAATCTTTATGGGAACATCTTCGAGAATTCCTTCGGGTACCCTAATAGATCTATCAGCTAAAACCAGGGTGATCGGAGTTGGCATAAACTCTTTATATCCTAACGTCACTGCAACATAGTAAGGCATAAGGTTCACGCTAGAGCCGAGGTCACATAATGATCTAAGGAAGCGTGTGTCTTCTATTTTACAATCTAGGACGAAACTACCAGGATCTGATCTCTTCGTTGGAGTTTCTCCTTTAATCATAGCACTTACTTCTTCTGAAATCATCATCACGCTATGTTCTGCAATCGGATAGTTTGGAGATGTCATATCCTTTATATACTTCTTAATTGAAGGTGCTATTTTTATAGCATCACTAAGGGACATCTCGACAGTAATCTTATCTAAGGCTTTCTTGCAGATTGCATTTTCTAATGATTTCTTAGTTTGCGTTTTAGGAGGAAAAGGGGGTAAAGTTCTATAGACTCTTTCAATTATGGGCTCGGGTTGAGTAGACCGTCGATCGACGGGTTTTTCAGGTTTTCGATCGACGGGTTTTTCAGGTTGTCGATCGATGGTAGGTGTTTTGGATCGATCGACGACAGTTCCGTACTGTCGATCGATTTCATCCTCAATCTCCATATCTTCTTCTAGTTCTAAGTCTATTGCCTTTTCCTTAGCCGTTTCAGTGGTGGTTTTCCGGTTCTCTTGAGATGGATTTGGGTCAAGATCATTAAGAAGAATAGGATGAAAGTTGCTTTTCCCGGTCTTGTCGGCGTCGTCAGGCTTTCCAACATCTGAATTATTCCTCGTATCTGCTGCGAGGTTTTTCCCGCTGCGCAGCATTACGGCACTGACTTGACGTCTTGGGTTTAGATCAGTTCTTCCGGGAAGACATCCAGCGTCTCTCTTTATGGCAGTTGCAATCTCAGCTACTTGACCTTCTAATTTTCGGATTAGTTCTCCTAAAGAATCTGCTTTCTCCATCAATTCTCCGTAAACCATATTAATCTTTCCGTAAAACTCCGATCTTGTCTTACGGTTGCCAGTAAGAGCTTGTCAGATATTGAACCTTTCTCTTCCGGTACTTGATTTTAAAGCAGTGTCATAAGCTTGGGTAAAGCTCTCGACATGAAGCACAGAGTAGGGATCAGAGAAGTACTCGGAATCGATCGACACCCCAATCTTTCCATCGATCGATTTCAATGTGTCAATGGTGACCGATGACCGCAACAACACGTCACTCAACGTAATGCACCCACTTGACCATTTCGCTTCACCAAATCATTGTTACCAACATTTTGCCTTCCAACCTCCAAGCGAGAGAGGACATGATGATTATTCCATAGGCAGTTGGGCAGACAGTGGTTTCCATGAAAGTTTTACAGTTGACACTGTAATTACTTCACCTAATGAGGATTACTGGAAAGAACGTGCAATAGAAATATCTTTGCAGGATGAAAGACTTGAAACACATAAGTTCACCAACACGTTTCCAACATCGTTCGACGCTGTGAACTCCACATCGGTCGATACCCACCCTCGTCCAGCAAAACAACCGCTCAAATCGATCGACACCCCGAAAGGAACATCGATTGATATTCGCGTCGCAGCGAAAATCCAGGAGCATGAGAATATTATCTCCCCAACTAGGTTTATAGATACCTATATAAATCATTTTGCACCCCCGAAATCACCTACACACATCAGAGCGAACACACAAGTAAAAAAGATGAACACTCTTCCTTCTACATCAACAGAAAAATCCATGAAGAGTAATCATCTCAAGAACAAAAGTTCTGCAGAAATTACACTGCCATCGATCGATGTGACTGTATCTACATCGATCGATACTACTCTAAACCCTAATCTTTTTATTTTTAAATTGAATGATTATGCGAACATTGATTACGGTTTTCTAACACCTGATGAATTTGGTATTTTCAGGGACCCAGATGGCAACGCACGTGCAATGGATGGAAGGATTTTACAAGTGTCCAGAGAGGACATAGCAAACATCCTTCAAATAGCCAATGGACCTGACAACCTATTCTCACAGCAACGTGGCACTCCAGACGTCATTCAAACAGATCCTAACAACCACGCATGAGTCGCCACAACAGAGATCAACCCAGATCTATCACGCCAACCAAAAGTGCAAGCATCGATCGACGGTACAACGGAGACATCGATTGACAGGGTAACACCAATGTCGATCGATAAGGATGACCCGACGTCGATCGACAGACGGTATGAATTTGGGAACTGCGCTTTTGACATGTACGAAGCCAGAAAGTTCACTTGGGAACAAAGGGACGAGTATGGAGTCTACAGAGATGAGTGTGGACACGCACGAGGCGTAATTGGTGAGATGATACCTGTCACAAAGGACAACATCAGGAAAATACTGGAAAGAGCATCTCTTTTTGAGGAGAGCCACATCTGTCTTCCAGAACCAGCCACTTCCTTCACACCCACAAGACTGGCACCAGAACTCTACACCAGAGAAGAAATCGATGAAATGGTGTTTGGTATTTGTGGAGCTCAGGAGAAATTGGGAGAGGAGCTCAAAACATTGGTAGATGATACACATCAGCCTTTGGATAGAGGCTACAATGAGCTTTTCAGATGTATGGCAGAAATGAGGACAGAAATTGAGAGTTTACGTCAGCAACTTGAGAAGGAAGCTACGACCTCAGCATCGATCGACGCACCACGTGAAACATCGATCGACGTTAGTCTTCCTACAGCTCAGATCCCTGTAGAACCGCAATGTTCAACACAACACAGGGATGAATGGGAAGTATCATACATCGACACAAGGATAAGCGACGTTTATTGCCCTCTCAACAACAACGTGGACTGGCTAAGCACTAAAATCGAGCTACTACAGCAAGATCTGGACACCATTCGCAAGAAGGACCAACAACCAGCCACATCGATCGACATGTGTACCTTCACATCGCTCGACGCCAAAGTCTCAGCCATGAATGAGAGGCTGAGGACTTACGAGGATATGCATGACCGTTTTATATCACCAATCATGACATATTTAAACAAATTGTCTAATCAATTACTTGATGCCCAAAAGGATATTTAGAACATTACTAGTCAAAGTTTTTTGCAGGCAAAATCAACATCGATTGACAGGTTACGAGGACCTTGGATCGATGGCAAGAAACCTGTGGAGTTACTTCCTTACACAGCAGCAGAGGTTGACAAGATCACATCCAAGATCTACACTGCTCTAGACACCATGGCGGAACGACTTGACAAACGCTGCGATGACATCTACTTTCCATTCGACAACAAAATCAGTGGAGTAGACAACCACGCAGAATGGCTACAAAAAGAAGTCAAAGCCATTCAGAGGCAACTCGCAGCTCAACATCAGATATCAGCATCGATCGACAGGACGCTAGCGAAATCGATCGATGGCAACTCGCCGAGATCGACCAACGAACACATAATCGCATCGATCGACACCGAGTCTACACCAATCGGCGAGCAGCTGATACACAAGACGGTAGAGTCAATGCAAAAGGAACTGACAGAACTTTCAGCATACGCCTATGACACATAGGCTGGCACCAGGTCAGCATTGACAACATTCAAGAAAGGCTACCGAACATCTCCAAAGTACTTGAGAAGATGGATGACAAATGGACAATAAATGATGAGGCCACAAGAAGTTTCATTGCATCTTGGTCCAGAATGCGCAGAGATGACGTGGATGCTTGCTTTCCAACAAGCATCTGCTTCTCCACCCAATAGCCAATTACTACCACAGTCAAGCTAAATGACTATAACCAAGCGCTGAGTGGGAGGCAACCCACTATTAGGTATTTTACTTTGGTTTTATTAGCTAGCATTTAATTTCTTTCGTTTTATTTATTTCAGATTTAGGGGACCCAAGTAGGAGGACCTGAATATCGACCGACGACGAGACGTCGACATCGTTCGACATAGGCAACCACACGACGGTCGATGTGACACTTACACATCGATCGATATCTAATCCGGTCAGATGTATCTTCCCAACTTGTTACATTTCGTACATCATAAACTATTCATCATAACTCCGGCTGAGTTACACTGGGACAGTGTAATTTAAGTATGGGGGGAGATTTACTGATATAATTTATTTTATTCTTATGTAAAAAGGAATTTCAAATAAATTATGCTTAGCTATTGAAAATATGGACTATAATCCTATATTGATTTAAACATAAATATCTAACCAATCTTTAGCACCATTTTAGATTTGTTGATTGCAGATAGCACTAAAGATGCTAAAGCGGATCAACCTATCAACTACACACTTACCTTGAACCGTATGAAGTAACCAAAGCTGATTTCCAACACTAAACCTGACATAACCGCTTGTCCTGGGGCTTGGTATACATGGGATTGGATTCTTCAGACAGGTCTTGATATGATCATGGACCAGCACAAGGATGGAGATGAAGAGCTCAAAGACAAATCAAGTGAAGAAGAGGATGCCTTTGTCATTCCACCAGGTCCCATCACTCGTGCCAAAGCTAGAGGACTCAAAGAAGCTGTTGGAAGTATACTTATGATCTCATGGAAGCAAGAAGACAGCCTTGAAGGACGTTTGATCAATCAAGACACTCTTATCACCATTCAAGCAATTGTTTCAAACTGATCATCATCTAAGCAAGTGCTTGTGTGTGCTCTTTTCCTAACCTTTGGTTTTGTCCCATTTGGTTTTCCAAAGGCAGGTTTTTAATGAGGCCACAAGTTACTTACATAAACCTTAGATGATGTATCATGGTTCCACCTTATGTTATTTTTAAACTATGGTTTTTTATTTCATGTTTTAAACTCTTTTCAAATTTGAATAAGTCTTTAGTCTTTGTTGTAGTTCCAAGGGAGCCTGTTCCCTTTAATGATCTCGAGAATATGGAGCCTGTTCCATACTTCTCTATATAAGCTTGTATGCGCTCTCTCTTTTAGACACAATCTTTTTCCTACAAAAATCTATCAGATTTCTTTGTTCTCTCTTTACTTCTCATCAAGTCTTGAGTGAATTCCGTTGGTGTGTCATATCCAACAACTAAGGGTGTCTATTTTGGTGTGTAATATCCAAGCTAGTCATCTAGGAGTATCAAGGAGTCTTTCCGCAACTCTTTGTGTCACCATACGATCCATCTCCTTGATAAACTTGAGTCTCTGATTCGTTTATACAAGGGATCTATCCAGTTCAATCCAAAGAAACATCCTAGGAGTTCATTAAGTGGTATCAGAGCTGCTTTGGATTGGGAAGTTTTCGATTTCTCTTTGGTTTCAAATAAACTCTTCAACTCCTTTGATTACCATTGATAGATCTGAGATCTGTTGTTGTTTCTCGTATTATCTAAGTAGCATATCACCTGATTACTAATCATCTGTGTTGAATCCTGTTAGATCTAAGTGTTCTTATCATATTTTGAATCAAACTCATCCGATCCGTGTGAAGGAAGTAATCGAATCACTTGATCTGTTGAATCACTTGCTGAATAATTTGATTTGTGAAGTTTCTGTGATAAATCTGTTCTTATTTATCTTGAATCTGATCTGCATAAATCCAAAATTGATAGAACTGATCTTAGTCTTGTCGATTTGAATTCTCTAATCCGTGATCTACAAGTTTTCTATCTTTTGAATCTTTTGAAAGTTGTTTCCGCGTCGACTAATTGTTCTGAATTGATTCTTGTGAACATCTTACTTGTTTGAGTGTTTTCTGAATCAGGTACCATGGTGAATGAGTCGGAAGAAGAAGCAGAACTCGTGAGACAGAACAGGTTATTGAGAGATCAGATGACTGAGCAATTAAACCAAACGATGATCACTACCGTTGCTAATATGATCAAGAGCAGTATGAAGGAACTTCGCGATGAAATAAGGCAAGAGATAAGGCAAGCTACTGGCCAAGGTCATAGCAATGAGTCTAGACGAGAAAGACGTGATGAAACCCCACGAGAGCATGCTGAATCACAAGAAACAGACCCCTACTATGAGCGCAACCGAGCCACGCGCAGCAGTTCCTCTTCTAGAGATAGTAGAAGGAGATATAGAAGAGATCATGATGAAAGGAGAACTTACAGAGATGATCTTGCTGGTTTAAAGCTGAAGATACCTCCTTTCTATGGCAAAGTTGATCCGGATGCTTACTTGGAATGGGAAAAGAAGATGGAGTTGGTGTTTAACTGTAAGCACTACACCAATGCCCAAAGAATTCAGATAGCAGCAACCGAGTTTCATGACTATGCGTTGAGTTGGTGGGATCAGCTTGTGACTTCCAGAAGACTTAACCAAGAGTATCCCGTTGAAACATGGCACGAGATGAAGGCTCTCATGCGTAAAAGATTTGTGCCAAATCACTATCATCGCGACTTGCACCAGAAGTTAAGAAGACTCACCCAAGGATCTCGGTCTGTTGAAGAATACTATCAAGACATGGAGTTGTTGATGCTGAGAGCTCGTGTTTCTGAAGATAAAGAAGCTACTATGGCTAGGTTCTTAGGAGGTCTCAACCGAGAGATACAAGATAACGTGGAGATGCAGCACTATGTGGAGATAGAGGAGATGCTTCACAAAGCTATACTAGTTGAGCAACAAGTTAAAAGGAAGGGCCATTCTCACTCTCGTTACAACACCAGACTTCAGGGAACTAAAGAAGAAAAGTCTAGCTATCAAAAGGAAAGCAAACCGCAACTGAAAGAAGATTCAAAGCCAAATCCCATTTACAGTAAGGATAAAGGAAAGGCTGAGGTTTCAAGTGCAAGAGCTAGAGATGTTAAGTGCTTTAAGTGTCAGGGTAGAGGCCATTATGCAAATGAGTGCACCAATAAAAGAATCATGATTCTTCTTGAGAATGGAGAGTATGAATCTGAGGATGAGCTTTCAGAGTCTGAGTATAAGGCGCTTACTGAAGAAGAATATGAAGAAGAACCCGTGAGAGGAAAGCTATTGGTGGCTAGAAGAACTTTGAGTTTGCAAAGTAAAGCTGAAGAGCAAGAACAGAGAGAGAATCTATTCTACACTCGGTGCCTTGTGCAAGGAAAGGTCTGTAGTCTTATCATTGATGGAGGAAGTTGTGTGAATGTAGCTAGTGAAACTATGGTAAAGAAGCTTGGCCTCCAAGTACAGAAACATCCAAAGCCCTACCGGCTTCAATGGTTGAATGAAGAAGGAGAAATGAGGGTTTCTAGTCAGGTTTCGGTTCCCATTGCAATTGGAAGGTATGAGGATGAGGTTCTCTGTGATGTACTGCCTATGGAAGCTGGACATATCCTTCTTGGTCGGCCATGGCAATCAGATAGACGAGTGATACATGATGGCTACACCAACAAGCACACGTTTGAGTTCAAAGGGAAGAAGACTGTGCTGGTTCCTCTAACACCAAAGGAGGTTCACCAAGATCAACTGCAGCTACAAAAGAAGAAAGAAATAGACCTCAAACCTGATTCAAAGAAGCAGCATAGTTTCTATGCCAACTCGGGTGATATCAAAAGAACTCTCAATGCTCATCAATCCATTCTTTTACTTATCTTTAAAGAGTCTCATTTGAATGTTACTAACCCAACACCGGTATATCCGAGTGAAATTGAGTATCTTTTACAGGAATATATAGATGTGTTTCCAGAAGAAACTCCTCAAGGTCTTCCACCTCTTAGAGGGATTGTAGTCTCCACGGGATTAGTCCTATAAGCTGGCCTATTTGGAAGTGTAGAACCAGGGACAAAATCAATCTGATGGCAAAGGGGCATATCCGTGAAAGCATGAGCCCATGTGCAGTACCAGTACTTCTTGTGCCTAAGAAGGATGGAAGCTGGCGCATGTGTGTTGATTGTAGAGCCATCAACAATATCACTGTAAAGTATCGCCATCCTATTCCTAGATTAGATGATATGCTTGATGAATTGCATGGTTCTTGCATATTTTCTAAGATTGATTTGAAAAGTGGTTACCATCAGATTAGGATGAAAGAAGGAGATGAATGGAAAACTGCATTCAAAACTAAACATGGTTTATATGAGTGGTTAGTCATGCCATTTGGATTAACCAATGCACCTAGTACATTCATGAGATTAATGAATCATGTTCTTAGATCATTCATTGGCAAATTTGTTGTGGTATACTTTGATGACATCCTGGTATACAGTAAGAGCTTTAATGATCATATAGGACATCTTAGAGCTGTTCTTGATGCGCTTAGAAAGGAATCTCTTTTTGCTAACCTTAAGAAGTGTACTTTTGGAACGGATAACTTGGTCTTTCTAGGTTTTGTTGTAAGTGCAGAGGGAGTTAAGGTGGATCAGGAGAAAATCAAAGCAATCAAGGAGTGGCCAATTCCTGCTACTGTGAGTGAAGTAAGAAGCTTTCATGGGTTGGCTGGCTTCTACAGGCGCTTTGTCAAGGATTTTAGCACCATTGCAGCTCCACTGACCGAGATAATCAAGAAAGATGTGGGATTCAAATGGGGAGAGCCACAGGAAACTGCTTTCCAATGCCTTAAAGAGAAGCTCACTCATTCTCCTCTCCTTATTTTACCTGACTTTAATAAAACTTTCGAGATAGAATGTGATGCTTCTGGTATAGGTGTGGGTGCTGTGTTGATGCAGGAGAAAAGACCTATTGCATACTTTAGTGAGAAGCGTGGAGGAGCTACTCTCAACTATGCAACTTATGACAAAGAGCTATATGCTTTAGTAAGGGCTTTGCAGACTTGGCAGCATTATCTATGGCCCAAAGAATTTGTCATACACACAGACCACGAGTCCCTCAAGTATCTAAAAGGACAGAACAAGCTCAGTAAGAGACACGCAAGGTGGGTTAAATTCATAGAAACTTTCCCTTATGTGATCAAGTACAAACAAGGTAAAGAGAATATAGTTGCTGATGCACTATCTAGAAGGTATGCTCTCTTAAACACTCTTGATGTCAAACTGTTGGGTTTTGAGCAGATTAAAGGTATGTATGAAACTGATCCTGATTTTAAAGATGCTTACAAGTCTTGTGAGAAATTTGCTGCTGGACATTACTTTAGGCAGGATGGATTTCTTTTCTATGATAATAGACTTTGTGTGCCTAATTGTTCTTTGAGAGATTTATTTGTTAGGGAATCTCATGGAGGAAGTCTCATGGGACATTTTGGTGTTGCAAAAACTCTCAAGACCTTGCAGGATCACTTCTACTGGCCGCTGATGAAAAGAGATGTGGAAAGACTTTGTGAAAGGTGTGCAACTTGTAAACAAGCTAAGTCCAAAGTCCAAAACCATGGTTTGTATACTCCTTTACCCATCCCTTATCATCCTTGGAATGATATCTCTATGGACTTCATTGTTGGATTGCCTAGAACTCGTACTGGTAAAGATTCAATCTTTGTGGTAGTTGATAGATTTTCTAAGATGGCACACTTCATTGCTTGTCATAAAACTGATGATGCATTGCATATAGCTAACTTGTTCTTTAAGGAGATTGTGCGCTTACATGGCATGCCTAAGACTATTGTATCTGATAGAGATACTAAGTTTCTAAGCTACTTTTGGAAAACTCTTTGGTCTAAACTAGGCACTAAGCTATTGTTTTCTACTACTTGTCATCCACAAACTGATGGTCAGACTGAAGTAGTTAATAGAACTCTTGGTACACTCTTGCGTGCAATCATAAAGAAGAACTTGAAATCATGGGAAGATTGTTTGCCTCATTGTGAATTTGCATATAATCATGCTGTGCATTCTGCTACTAAGTTTTCTCCATTTGAAATTGTTTATGGGTTCAATCCCATCTCTCCTTTGGATCTAATACCTTTACCTGAGTGTGAAAGAGTTAGTCTTGATGGCAAGAAAAAGGCAGAGAAGGTACAACAGCTTCATGAACAAGCAAGGCGCAACATAGAAGAGAAGACTAAGCAATATGCCAAACAAGCAAACAAGGGAAGGCGTGAAAGAGTCATTGAAGTGGGTGATCAAGTCTGGATTCACCTAAGGAAAGAAAGATTTCCTAATGAGAGGAAATCCAAGCTCATGCCAAGAATTGATGGACCATTTGAGATCATAAAGAAAATCGGCAACAATGCTTACAAGCTGGATCTCCAAGGAAGGTATGATGTGAGCAATAGTTTTAATATCACTGACTTGATTCCTTATTTTGCTGATGAGCCAGATTTGAGGACAAATCCTTTTCAAGAGGGAGGGGATGATATGATCATGGACCAGCACAAGGATGGAGATGAAGAGCTCAAAGACAAATCAAGTGAAGAAGAGGATGCCTTAGTCATTCCACCAGGTCCCATCACTCGTGCCAAAGCTAGAAGACTCAAAGAAGCTGTTGGAAGTATACTTATGATCTCATGGAAGCAAGAAGACAGCCTTGAAGGACGTTTGATCAATCAAGACACTCTTATCACCATTCAAGCAATTGTTTCAAACTGATCATCATCTAAGCAAGTGCTTGTGTGTGCTCTTTTCCTAACCTTTGGTTTTGTCCCATTGGGTTTTCCAAAGGCAGATTTTTAATGAGGCCACAAGTTACTTACATAAACCTTAGATGATGTATCATGGTTCCACCTTATGTTATTTTTAAACTATGGTTTTTTATTTCATGTTTTAAACTCTTTTCAAATTTGAATAAGTCTTTAGTCTTTGTTGTAGTTCCAAGGGAGCCTGTTCCCTTTAATGATCTCGAGAATATGGAGCCTGTTCCATACTTCTCTATATAAGCTTGTATGCGCTCTCTCTTTTAGACACAATCTTTTCCTACAAAAATCTATCAGATTTCTTTGTTCTCTCTTTACTTCTCATCAAGTCTTGAGTGAATTCCGTTGGTGTGTCATATCCAACAACTAAGGGTGTCTATTTTGGTGTGTAATATCCAAGCTAGTCATCTAGGAGTATCAAGGAGTCTTTCCGCAACTCTTTGTGTCACCATACGATCCATCTCCTTGATAAACTTGAGTCTCTGATTCGTTTATACAAGGGATCTATCCAGTTCAATCCAAAGAAACATCCTAGGAGTTCATTAGGTCTGGAAGGTAACGCCAGGTTTAGATTATTTATCACATTTTCTCTCTCTAAATTTCGACCCTAGATTAGTTAGTGAGTATTAAAATATGTATATATATATATGTAATAAAAATAAAATAAATAAAAAAATATAAATAAGACCTATTGTTTAATTAGGATGAGTCTGAACAGGACTTGGTGGCTAAAACCATTAAGGCTTGATTCATAAGGACTCAAATAAAAGAGTTCGAAATGGAACTTGGAGGCGGCAATCTTTAAGGCTCGCTTTCACAAAGAACTCTTGGATATAGGTCAAAAAGAAGTGAACATAACTTGGTGGCAACCACCATTAAGTTTTGATTCATGGAAGCCTGTCCAATCTTGGTCACTGATCCTGCAATGGAAGCAGACTTTGACTCAAGAGAGAAATTTAGAGAGAGAGAAAATAGGAACTAACTTTTACCTGCAGCTCCAGATATCTGTCTGAAATCCTTGCATCATGTGATCGATACTCCCAAGGTAAAGCATTCACTTTATATTTATGCTAAGAAATGAAATCATGAGAGGGGATGTCAGACATGAATTGATGAGTTGTGTTATGTTAGAAAAGGTTGCTAAGCTAGGATATTGCATAGTGTGCTTTTGTGATTAGGACTTTTTAAATGTGGTTGCAAAATTGTTTAGGAAAGATTTCAATGTTTTAAAATCTTAAATCCCTAAATATTTTCAAACCTCTTTCAGAGAGACTGCCTGTATGTTTTGCTTGAGGACAAGCAAAAGGGTAAGTCTGGGGGAGTTGATATACCTTGGATTTGACCCATTTTTATCCATGGTATATAAGTGTTTTACTATATATATATATATATGTTTTCTACTCTTCTAGGTATGTTTTCAGGTTCAGGTGCATTTCGGAGTAAAGCTATGACTTTGGAGCATTTTGGAGGTTAAAGGACATTTCACCCGAGATGACCACTTAGAGGTCGACGAGAGGAAGAATAATCGATCGATGCGCATCAGTGCTGACGATCGATATCAGGAAATGCCTCGACAGATGAAGATTAATATCGATCGATGTACACAAGTACCATCGATCGATGTCGAGACACCAGACGCGACATTTTGGATTCAGAAGACTTAAAAACCAAGGCCAAGCCAAATTACAAAAATGTCCTGACGAGTTTTTAACCTAGTAGAATATATACTGCCTAGTGTTTTTGACAGCAGAAGAACAGAGCTTTTTCTAGACCTAGTTTTGTTACAAGTTTCATTTGGGAGAGAAGATCACTTGTGATTGGAACTCCTTGTTTCTATTTCTTTTCGTCTATTCTATGAGTTTTTATTTATCTATTGATATGAATTTATTTGCTATGTCTGAGTAGTTCAACTGTTAGATCCAGGGTTCAGATAGGTTTGTGGGATTAGCCCCAAACTATAGATCTGCCTTGTTGTAATATTCATGATAGATTTGTATTCATTGCTTGTTTTAGCCTAGCTAACTAGAATTTGATCATAGGATTGCATATTCAAGCACCCTTTTTATCCCATCCTGACATCTATCTATCATATTAGGATTGCTAGAGAGGGCTAACCGCCAATTTAGAATCTTAGTACAGCATTTCATACTCGCGTATAGGCCTTGTGTCTGCATACTAACCGGTGAGACACGAGATCTAGTCTGTTAACCAGTGGTACATGCGACAGCTGATCACTGAGTTAAGCGAATGAGCTCTAATATATCATGCATGCAACAGTTAGGCATCTATAGGTATTATAATCTCCAACACCTGAATAGTGGCTCTGCATCTAATACCATTTCCAACCAAGTTACATTTATTATTTACTCGCTTGTTACTATTGCTATTCCATTTAAACATTTACAACCTTTAAAATTAATAAACACTAGATTCAATTGTTCCCTAGCTCCTTGTGGATTCGATCTCTAAGTACTACATCTGAACCTCTTTTGATGAGAGTAACACTCCTTAGGGTAATTTGAGTGGTATCAGAAAGTAGCGGGGGCATTACATAGACCAAATGGCATTCTGCGATATGCGAAAGTTCCATAGGGGCATGTAAACGTTGTCTTTTCTTGATCATTCGGGTGTATAGGAATTTGGAAAAATCCGGAATATTCATCAAGAAAACAGTAATACTGGTGATTAGCTAATCTCTCCAGCATCTGATCAATAAAGGGAAGGGGAAAATGGTCTTTCCTAGTAGCGGCATTCAATTTCCTATAATCAATGCACATCCGATGACCAGTAATGGTACGAGTCGGAATGAGTTCGTCCTTTTCATTCTTCACTACAATGATACTTCCCTTTTTGGGTACAACATGTATGGGGCTTACCCATTTACTATCCGAAATAGGGTAAATAACTCCAGCATCAAGGAGTTTTATAATTTCCTTTTTAACTACTTCCTTTAGATTCGGATTCAATCTCCTTTGCTGTTCTATTGACGTTTTAGCGTCATCTTCCAAGTTAATCCGATGCATGCAATGATCGGGAGAGATTCCAGGAATGTCATCGAGAGAATACCCGATCGCTTTCCTGTACTTGCGTAATTTATTCAGCAATAAAGCAAGTTCTCCACTAGTGAGATTGGCGTTGACAATAACAGGGTAGGACTGGTCATAAAGGTAAGCGTACTTAAGACCGCTGGGTAGAGGTTTTAATTCTACCTTTGGTGCTTTATCTTTAGACTAATTTGATTGCGAGGGAGGTTGTCGATCGACGGTATCTTGAAGGTATCGATCGATGACAACTTCGGAATCGTCATTTTCTTCTACGTTTGCAACGTCGATGCTAGCGTCCATTAGTTGCATGTAATCGTCTGTCCTATCTGATATGCCAAAAACTTCATTTTCCACGTGGTTAAGGGTGTCTTCTAAGGGGTTGTCTGAACACATGTTTATGAAAGAGTCTCTTTCATCCTCAGAAACTTTTTCCACGTAGAAGGCCTGGTCATCTATTAGGGGTCGCTTAATCAGTTTTTCCATATCAAAAGTCATCAAGATATCCCCTATGTTCAAATTAATTCGTCCTTCTTTGACGTCAATGATTGCTCCAGCTGTAGCTAGGAATGGCCGACCCAGAATGAGGGGGTCTTTGGATCCTTGTCTGTATTTCAACACAACAAAATCCGTAGGCACGATGCAATCGTTAATCTTTATGGGAACATCTTTGAGAATTCCTTCGGGTACCCTAATAGATCTATCAGCTAAAACCAGGGTGATCGGAGTTGGCATAAACTCTTTATATCCTAACGTCACTGCAACATAGTAAGGCATAAGGTTCACGCTAGAGCCGAGGTCACATAATGATCTAAGGAAGCGCGTGTCTTCTATTTTACAATCTAGGACGAAACTACCAGGATCTGATCTCTTCGTTGGAGTTTCTCCTTTAATCATAGCACTTACTTCTTCTGAAATCATCATCACGCTATGTTCTGCAATCGGATAGTTTGGAGATGTCATATCCTTTATATACTTCTTAATTGAAGGTGCTATTTTTATAGCATCACTAAGGGACATCTCGACAGTAATCTTATCTAAGGCTTTCTTGCAGATTGCATTTTCTAATGATTTCTTAGTTTGCGTTTTAGGAGGAAAAGGTGGTAAAGTTCTATAGACTCTTTCAATTATGGGCTCGGGTTGAGTAGACCGTCGATCGACGGGTTTTTCAGGTTGTCGATCGACGGGTTTTTCAGGTTGTCGATCGATGGTAGGTGTTTTGGATCGATCGACGACAGTTCCGTACTGTCGATCGATTTCATTCTCAATCTCCATATCTTCTTCTAGTTCTAAGTCTATTGTCTTTTCCTTAGCCGTTTCAGTGGTGGTTTTCCGGTTCTCTTGAGATGGATTTGGGTCAAGATCATTAAGAAGAATAGGATGAAAGTTGCTTTTCCCGGTCTTGTCGGCGTCGTCAGGCTTTCCAACATCTGAATTATTCCTCGTATCTGCTGCGAGGTTTTTCCCGCTGCGCAGCATTACGGCACTGACTTGACGTCTTGGGTTTAGATCAGTTCTTCCGGGAAGACATCCAGCGTCTCTCTTTATGGCAGTTGCAATCTCAGCTACTTGACCTTCTAATTATCGGATTAGTTCTCCTAAAGAATCTGCTTTCTCCATCAATTCTCCGTAAACCATATTTATCTTTCCGTAAAACTCCGATCTTGTCTTACGGTTGCCAGTAAGAGCTTGTCAGATATTGAACCTTTCTCTTCCGGTACGTGATTTTAAAGCAGTGTCATAAGCTTGGGTAAAGCTCTCGACATGAAGCACAGAGTCGGGATCAGAGCAGTTCGTTGCTTCATCCGAATAATCATCGGTGTCAGACAAAGCGTTGTCGTCGATCTGGGCTATATCAGATCGGTGTTTGTTTTGAAGAAAGGAATGAAGGGATTTAAGGAAATTTTTAATTTCTATTAAATCAGAATTGTCTTTTGGACTTGTAGTTTTTTCTATCTCTTCATCCATCTTTTCATAGGATCTTCCCGTTGTCATATTCTTGATAAGGCGTCTAGCTCCTTCGGGATTCCTAGTGATGAAATTTCCATCACTCGCTGTATGGAGTGTGGTTTTATAGCTCAAATTAACACCTCCATAAAAGATGTTAAGAAGTTGTGGTTCTGAATAACCATGATGGGGACATTCAAGTTCATAGCCTCTGAATCTTCCCCAAGCGTTTTTAAATGATTCGCGTGGACCTTGGCGAAATGTAGAAATTTGTTTTCTTACTTCCCAGTAGCGTTCATCAGTGAAAAATTCTCTAAGGAAAGCTCTTCTAATCTCTTCCCAACAAGTGAGTGATCCTGTTGCTAAACAGTTTAGCCACCTGAGGGCTTCTCCTTCTAGGGAGAATGAGAATAGTTTGCAACGATCATATTCATCTGGTATTAATTCTTCCAAAGTTTCAATGTGATCTTGTGGGTGTTCTGGGAGAGATCCACGAAATGGGTTTTGACGAACCATACGGTAGTAATCTCCGTTAAACTTAGATTTATTGGTATCGTCTCCTGGTATTTTAATAGCGGACCTATTGGAATAGGTCCTACCAGGATCAAGGTAGTCTTGTATGGACAATTTTATATCTTCACCTTTAGTTAAGGTGGAATTTTCCTTAACAGGGATTTCAGTCCCCTGTTCAGTTTGGCAGTTTCATTGCTCGTTTGACCATATAGTTCAGTTTGGACTACTTTCTCATTGGCATGCTTGGTAAGAGAAAACTTACCTGCTTCCGGCTGGGCGGTATCGATCGATGTTGGCGACTCCGTATCGGTCGATTCTTCTGACTCATCGTCGCTCGATGGAAACGTGTCACCGTCGAGCGATGGTTGGTCGCGCTCTTTGTTCTCCATTCTTTGTGTCTGAGTAACAGATTAAGAAAGAAAACTTTAGCAAGATTTTTGTAACAAGTCTATACTAAATTCTAAATTAAATCTAATGGTAATAAGAAAGAGTCCCCGACAACGGCGCCAAATTTGATATCACTCAAATTACCCTAAAGAGTGTTACTCTTATCAAAAGAGGTTCAGATGTAGTACTTAGGGATCGAATCCACAGAGATTCTAGGATTACTCAGCAGACTTAAATAATTAGAAATGAAGATAGACTAAAAGGTTTTAATAGTCTTAAAAGCAGTAAATGATAAATCAAAAACAACAGTGATTCAATAGATTGAATTGAAGTGGTTTCAAGATTCGGAAAGCAGCTAGATTCAGGCAATTCTCAGGTATAAAATATATGCACTTAGTTTAGACTAAAGGGTTTAATGGTTCTTGAACTAAACATTGATTTAACCGGATAGGTTATCTTCACTAGATCTCGGATCTCAACTGTCGTACTTTGATCTCGAGAGAGTGTCGATCGATGTGACTTGATGTACATCGACTGATACACCTTTGTAACGATCGACCGACAGAACGATAGTTGCGTCGATCGACGGTTATTCTAGCGAGCTTTGCGAACAGGTTTAACTTGTTCTCTAACCTTCTCAGACCAACTGTCGTTGCGCCTGAGTTAGTTAGATCACGCAAATGGGTTCAGGTATTGAGGAGAAACGGTTAGTTGGACTCAATTAATCCTAAGATCTAAATTGAAGGTGATCAATCTCAATTTTAGCATTAAGTCCATAAGCAATGAAAGAACAATCAAAACACCTTTTTAACAGTCATATTAGCAGTACATAATTTCAACCATGGTGAGAAACCTAAATCTAACAATTGGTTTACTCAAACATATTCATGAGAGACAAAGTCACGATGGTGTGAAATAAACTCAAATGAAACATAGAACACAAATAGAAAGAGTAATAGAAATAAAGGAGTTCAAGATCTTCTCTGTTTTGCAGTTTCAGATCTATCTCTCCATTCCTAAGCTCTCCTAATGGTAGCCAAAATGCTCCTTCTCCAAACCTAGGTCTTTTTGCAAGTGTCTGCTAGAAATGATACAAAACCCTAGTACATATAGCCTAACAGGCGGCTAGGGACTTAAGTTGTAAATAATAGATCTTCTGGGAAATGAAATCTTTTAATTTGCGATTTCATCCGTGTGACTGGGTATCGATCGATGCACATAAATGTATGTCGATCGATGGTAAGTGATTATGATCGACCGATGTTGCTCTTCAAGCGTCGATCGATTTTCCTTGCGTAAAAGCATTCCAAAATGTCCCAAAAGTATCATTTCCTTCCATCAGGTGAATAAACCTGTATTTGCTTTAAAAAGACTCTAAAACATGATTAATACATTTTAAAACCTTTATATACCATGTATAAAAACAGGTGAAAATCATGGTATATCACTAAACCTCGACTCATACGCTGGATTCTACTACTCCAAGAGTTTGACATTGAGATTAAGAATAAGAGAGGAGTAGATAATGGAGTCGCTGACCATCTTTCCCGGATAAGAATAGAGGATGATGTCCCTATAGACGATTTCTTCCCCACAGAGAATGTTGCACACATAGATACATCTTTCGTCGGTCAAATATCTCTCACATCTGAAGATCTATCGATCGATGAGAGAGATGGTATATCGGTCAATTTACGTAGTGATACATCGATCGATGACGAAAATGATGTAACTTCTCAACTCTCGAATAACAAAGATCACGAACCCTCGTCTATTAAAATCAATTTCAATTTACAAGTTAATGTTTCCGGTGATGAGATTAATCATACACCTGAGGAATTATCACAACGGGAGGTAGACGTGATTGGTAGAAACTCGAATAACCGACCCTGGTATGCCGACATAGTTAACTATTTGGCAGCTGAGGTTGAGCCAGACGAACTCAAGGGATATATGAGGAAGAAATTTTTCAGAGAAGTAAGACGCTATCATTGGGATGAACCTTACCTCTATAAGCATTGTTCTGATGGCATATACAGATGATGCGTATCCGAAGCTGAAGTTTCGGACATTATTTACCAATGTCACGGAGCTGATTATGCAGGACATTTCGCTACCTTTAAAACGGTTTCGAAAATCCTCCAAGCAGGATTTTGGTGGCCGACCACTTTTCGCGATGCCCACGCATTTATAACCCAATGTGACTGATGCCAAAGACGTGGAAAAATCAGAAAAAGACACGAAATGGAACAGAAGTTCATTCTTGAAGTTGAAGTCTTTGATTGCTGGGGTATCGATTTTATGGGACCCTTCCCGTCTTCATATGGAAACAAATATATACTAGTCGCTGTAGACTACGTATCCAAATGGGTCGAAGCAGTAGCTTCTCCTACCAATGACGCATCTGTGGTTATTAAACTCTTCAAGAGTATAATCTTTCCAAGATTTGGAGTTCCAAGAGTAGTCATTAGTGACGGTGGAACTCATTTCATTAACAAAATCTTTGATAGATTGCTTAAAAAGAATGGTGTTCATCATAGAGTAGCCACACCTTACCACCCACAAACCAGTGGACAAGTAGAAGTCTCTAACCGGCAAATTAAGGAAATCTTAGAGAAAACCGTAGGAACCTCCAGAAAAGATTGGTCTAGGAAACTAGATAATGCACTTTGGGCCTACAGGACCGCCTACAAAACGCCGTTAGGAACAACACCATTCAACCTCCTTTATGGCAAATCATGTCATTTACCAGTCGAACTGGAACACAAAGCAGCTTGGGCTACCAAACTTTTGAACTTTGATATCAAACCACCTGCAGAAAGGAGACTCATCCAGCTTAACGAGCTTGATGAAATCAGACATTTAGCTTTCGAAAATTCGAAAATTTATAAAGAAAGGACTAAAGCTTATCACGATAAAAAGATCATATCCCGGCACATCGAACCGGATGATCAAGTCTTCCTTTATAACTCTAGATTAACTTTATTTCCTGGAAAGCTAAAATCCCGTTGGTCTGGACCCTTCACCGTAACAAACGTTCAACCCTCCGGAGCTATCACCTTACAAAATGATAAAGGCCAGGAATTTACAGTGAACGGCCAACGAGTTAAGCATTATTGGGCAAAACCACCAGCAAAAACGCCCATGGTGCTGTATGAACCTGATAATTAGCTTAATCACGAAGTCGAGGTAAAGACTTAAAAATTAAGCGCTGAATGGGAGGCAACCCATTTTATTTAAAAAAAAATTAAAAATATATATCTAATAGTAATTTTTATATTTAATAGTAATTTTCGTATTTCTTTTTATTATTAGCATTATTTAGGAGATTTAGAAATTAGGATTTGTCTTTGAAAATGACATCAATCGACGAGGCATCACTGCCATCATTCGATGCAGGCATATCGACGGTGAAAACCCTTATTTCATAAGATATCAGTCTGTTCCTCTTCCTCATTCGCAACCGAAACCGAAAACAAAAACAACCCTTTTCTCTCTGATTTCTTAACGGATTTCGTCCGTTCTTCGCCTTAATCTACTCGATTTTTCACTCTGGAACTGTTAAATCCACTCTCGAAACCAACATTCAAGGTATGCACTCGAAATTTTCAATTTTTTGAAAAATTAGAGTTTTCGTTTTGAGTTGGACTAGAACGCTTGATTTGGTGTGATTGAGAGATGTTTTTGTAGTTCATATTGCTTATCTAGAGTTCCGTTTGTGATTTCTTTGCCTTTTAACTCCTATAAACGCGATTTGGAGTTGAGTGATGTTACAGGTTTCGCGATTCGACATCGGTCGATATGAACTCGTTCGCATCGACCGATGCTCTCTCTTGTTCGATTGTTCCGACTCGACAATATCGATCGATATGCAGTATAACCCACCGATCGATATTAACTTTTATCGACAATACTAACTTTCTTTTATTCTTGGTTTCAGATGAGCAGTTCACACACAAATGCTCGAAACAGAGAAATCAGGTCGAAAAGGAGATTCGACGAGACCAGCAGCTCCAACAACCCATAGCGCCCTCCATGGCCTCGCACCGAAAACACACCCTTCGATGTCGCAGGCTATGATGATCCTAGAGCAGCGATCAACAGTAACGAGTGTCGCCACCGTCCCCTGTCCGGCAACTGGGACGACTTCGACAGCCTCTTCTACAATGCTTGACTGGGAGTCTCTATCGAGCCCACCAAATTCCTCGACCGGCCCATCCTAAAGAAGCTCGGGATCGAGAGAGATGTTCACGATATGATCACACAGCTCGGACTCGGCACCATGCCCTCTCGCGCTTACGACCTCTACCCCGATCTCGTCCGCCAGTTCATGGCCACCGTCGAGGTCACCTACAGGACTTCATCAGCGAGGGTAGCGCGAGATGGTACTTTGACCTTCTTTGCCAGAGGGACACGCTACAGGATCACAATCCCCGAGCTCTGCCGCATCTACGGTTTCGAGGAGAACGTCGCCTCCCACACGGTCCCACCATTCCTACACCTCGAGAGATTCTGGGACATCGTCGGCACAGGAGTTTGGGACACAAACAGGGCCGTGCTATCAGACATCCGCCATCCTGCACTTCGCTACTTCCTACGGCTCTTTGCAAACACACTGGTTTGCAAGATGGAGCCCAACAAGGTCAGGATAAAGGAGCTCACATTACTTTTCTGTGCAGTGAATGGCGTGGTGGATATGGTTGAGTTGGATGAGGACGGCGAAGTGAACCCGCCAAACCTCGGACTGGTCTTTGCCGCGCACTTGGTGGAGTTGAAGAAGAAGCCTTTCAACAGAAAGGGTAAGATGAAGGAGACAGTTGGGAGTCTTCTGACCCAGATTTTCCAGTACCTCGGCATCCGCCTCGACCCTCGCTCTGCCGACCGCGACCACGCCTTCCTCAACGAGCAGCACTTGGTGCACTCGCTATGGCTCGAGGAAGGGAAACTTTGGCGTTTCAGGATCCGCAGTGAGAATCGCCTTCTACCCCTACCGGACAGGAGGATCACTGATTTTGGGAACAGCGTGGAGCAGCTTTGATGCATGCCAGACGAGGCATTTCTCCGCAACCCCCGGAACATGTCGAACAGACCTCCCAGCATTCGCCGCGCCAGAGCTCAGGACGCACAGGCACCGCCGCTCCCCGACTTCCCGAACATACCAGACATCCCCATGCACGACCAGGGAGACTTTCAGAGGTTCGTGGTGGACGCTCTTCGGGCCATCTGGGCTAGAGTGTCTTTTCGGAGCGGGAGAGCTATAGGAGCGCAGGCGCCAGCACCACCAGCAGCGTACAGGGACCCTTCCCCGGAGGACGATGAGGCGACTGACAAGGACACCGACTAGTCCTAATATCTCTATCTATTATCCTCCTATTATGGACTTGTCTCTTTATTTTCTGAACTTGTAGGATTTAAGTTTTTATACTTATATCTTATGTTTGTGAATGCTTATTATTCTTATGCTTGGTTGTCTAACCGAGCTAACATTAGGCAGGAACTTCAAGTTCGAATCCAAGCACATGCAAAATTTCTGTGCTTCGCCATCGATCGATATGGAGAGGATTACATCGATCGATTCTCGGCAAGTAACATCGATCGATATGGAGAGGATTACATCGATCGATGCATAGTGCGGATAGGTACTTCATTTTACTCTAACATTCTCACACATCTAACTTGTTTCTTTTTTTTTAACCTACCCTTGGGCACTTTGCACCGAGACGGTGCAATTTAAGTCTGGGGGAGGTAGTTACTAACACCACTTTCTTGAGTTTTTGTCAAAAATCTTTTCAAAAATAATTTTATTGAGTCGAGAAGGGGATTATGAACTAATGATTTCTACTTGAATGTCTAACCACTTTCTAGCACCACTCTAGATTTATTGATTGCAGATAGTACTATAGATGCTAAAGTGGATCAACCAATCAACTATACACACTTGCTAGCTTGTTAGAAAGAACCAAAGCTAACCTCCAACACTAACCTGACTTCACTGCTTGTCTTGGGGTTTGGTATACATGGGATCGGATTCTTCAGACAAGTCTGGAAGGTAAAGCCTTGTGTAGAATTATATAACACATTTCTCTCTCTAATTTTGACCCTAGATTAGTCAGTAATTAATATTTCTATTCTAAAAATAAAAAATAATAATATTAAAATAATAAGATCTATTGTTTACTTAGGATGAGTCTGAACAGGACTTGGTGGCTAAAACCATTAAGGCTTGATTCATAAAGACTCCAATGAAAGAGTTCGAAACATGACTTGGAGGCGGCAATCTTCAAGGCTCGCTTTCACAAAGAATTCTTGGATATAGGTCAAAAAGAAGTGAACAGAGTTTGGTGGCAACCACCATTAAGTTTTGATTCATGGAAGCCTGTCCAATCTTGGTCACTGATCCTGCAATGGAAGCAGACTTTGACTCAAGAGAGAAATTAGAGAGAGAGAGAGAGAAATTAGGAACTAATTTTTACCTGCAGTTCCAGATACTTGTCTGAAATCCTCGCATCCTATGATCGATACTCCCAAGGTAAAGCTTACACTTTTTACATTGAGAAATGAGGTTGATTGAGGAGATTGATAAGAAGATTAGTTAAGATTGTTGGCTAGATGACTTTGGTTGCTAAGCTAGGATATTGCATAATGTATTTCTGTAATGAGGAACTTTTAGATGTGGAATACAATATTATGGAGGTGATGATTTCCATGTTTCAAATCTGTGAGTCCCTGATGATTTCAACCCTTTTCCAGAGAGACTGTCCGCTGATTTAACTTGAGGACAAGTAAAATGATAAGTCTGGGGGAGTTAATATACCATGATTTTCACCCGTTATTTATACATGGTATATAAGAGTTTTAAGATGTATTAATCATGTTTTAGAGTCTTTTCAAAGCAATTACAGGTTTATTCACATGATGGAAGGAAATGATACTTTTGGGACATTTTGGAGTGTTTTTACGCAAGGAGAATCGATCGACGTTTGAAGAGCAACATCGGTCGATCATAATCACATACCATCGATCGACAAACATACATGTGCATCGATCGATGCCCAGTCACACGAGTGTGATCGCGAATTAAAAGATTTCATTTCCCAGAAGATCTATTATTTGCAACTTAAGTCTCTAACCGGTTGTTAGGCTATATGTACTAGGGTTTTGTATCATTTTAGGAGACACTTGCAAAAAGACCTAGTTTTGGAGAAGGAGCATTTTGGCTACCATTATTAGAAAAGCTTAGGATTGGAGAGATAGATCTGAGACTGCAAAACATAGAAGATCTTGAACTCCTTTACTTCTATTACTCTATCTATTTGCGTTCTATGTTTCATTTGAGTTTATTTCACACCATCATGACTTTGTCTCTAATGAATATGTTTGAGTAAGCCAACTGTTAGATTTAGGTTTCTCGCCATGGTTGAAATTATGTACTGCTAATATGACTATTTAAAAAGGTGTTTTGATTGATCTTTCATTGCTTGTGAACTTAATGCTAAAATTGATATTGATCACCTTCATTATAGATCTTAGGATTTATTGAGTCCAACTAACCGTTTCCCCTCAATACCAGAGCCCACTTGCGTGATCTAACTAACTCAGGCGCAACGACAGTTGGTCTGAGAAGGTTAGAGAACAAGTTAAACCCGTTCGCAAAGCTCGCTAGAATAACCATCGATCGACGCAACTATCGTTCTGTCGGTCGATCGTTACAAAGGTGTATCGGTCGATATACATCAAGTCACATCGACCGACACTCTCTCGAGATTAAAATACGACAGTTGAGATCCGAGATCTAGCGAACATAACCTATCCGGTTAAATCATTGTTTAGTTCAAAAACCATCAAACCCTTTAGTCTAAACTAAGTGCATGCATTTCATACCCGAGATTTACCTGAATCTAGCTGTTTTCCCATTCTTGAAATCACTTCAATTCAATCTATCGTTTCACTATTGTTTTCGATTTATCATTTAATGCTTTTAAAACTATTAAAACCTCTTAGTCTATCTTCTTTTCTAATTATTTATGTCTGTTGAGTAATCCTAGAGTCTCTGTGGATTCGATCCCTAAGTACTACATCTGAACCTCTTTTGATGAGAGTAACACTCCTTAGGGTAATTTGAGTGATATCAGTGGCTTTGTATCCTTTACCGTTATGCGGTTATATATATATATTATGAGTGTTTAAGAGTTTTCTTTGCATGCGCGTTTTTGATTGTCGAGAAAAAAAATATGAGTTGTCATCTCATACCTAAATCTAGTGAATCGTTGTTTTTGTTAGTTCGTACGTAAAAGTGTAGAGTCTTGTGAACATTTAGAAACGAACGGTGAAACATGGTTTAAGATCTCGTATCAATTTTAGATATCATGTCTTGAGATATTAGAGACCAGAGTGCTGAGTTTAGGGCAAGACCTAGGTTTACTCCTGGATTTAGGGGGTGCGATGACTAGTTCGACTTACGTATCCCGTTTCAGTTTCATCCTGGTTCCAAACAGATGTAAAGTCCGTGATATATTCTCGGCTTATACGACTTGTTTGGTTGGAACCGAGCATCTCTCCAAAGGAAATTTCCAAGCCTCCTGGAAATGCTGACCAAGATTTCGGATTTCTTTTATAGCCCTATAATCCTTTTGTCGGATGTTCGAGGACCAATTCTTCTTGAGACAGAGGTCAGGATGCGTTTGTTTAAGACGGCTGATATGTTCGACGGGGCCAATCGATGAACATGATGTAATGGTGGTTTAAAATTTTATAGCCGCGTTTGGACTGTTCTTTTGTCTTTTTAGACGCATTGTCCTGAGATTTTTCCGCGACATCTCGCTATATCTCGACATTTCGTCTTAAAGAGGTGTGTTGATTTTTACTAAGTGCTGCAAATTTCTCGCAGTTTAGAGTCTGGTATGATTAGGATTGTTTATGCAAGATAGAGAAGTTTTTGTATTATTGTAAAAGTTTTTAAAAATATGAAGTACAACAATGCATATTTTAAGAATATGGGAGTATACACGTCTGTGTATACGTACCCACTCCCCCCCCCTTTTTCGAGAGGGGGATAGCTGAACTCGCATTTTGGCGAGCTGCCTACGTACCTCTTTTGAGAATCAAGCCATCTCGTAGTTCTGTTTTGGCCGCGAAAAGGTTTACTTGTTTTCGGCGGTCGCGTCGATTGTTTCAGTCATTCTAACTTTAGATGGGTTTACAGCCTTTTCCAGGTTTGTCTCCTCCGGTTGGTGAAGGCATCAGGACTAGCATGCTGCTGTTTTAGGTCCGTCACCGGGGATGATGTTGCATCATCCTTTTTTGAAGCGTTTTCAGCCAGCTGCTGAGTTATCTTCGCTCGTTTCAGTTTTGCTGTCTCTGTGATTTGTCTCAGCTTATGTTCAGCGAGAAAACAAAGCCGTGACTGCTTCTGGCATCCCCAGATTGCAGCAATTCCGTTTTGGGCTGGGAATTTGACGCGCAGGTGAGGGTAGATGGGAATGCCTTCATAGCGTTGAGCCAATGAGTTCCCACGATGACATTGTAGATGGCTTGATGATCAACCACTGCAAAGTCGACTATCTTCGTTACCTCTTTCGCCATGACTGGACCCGAGGGTCATTGATGTTGTGCCTGAGAAACCAGTTAGTGGTTTCGGTACGACTTCGCCGAGATTGATGTTCATCCTCTTAAGGGTGTCGCGGAAGATGACATTGACCGTGCTTCTGGTGTCCACAGGGATTCCATTGACTTCCAGGTCTCGGATGACAAGGTCTATGATGAGTGGATCACAGTGAGGCTGCTCTATCCTGCCAGTTTCTTCTTCCTCGAAGATGATTGCACTGTTCTGAATGTCTCGGGGTGGGGACCAGGTCGGCCAGTTCGCACTTGTTTCAACTTCACGCTGGTAAGCCTTGATGGCCGAGTCCGTATAGTTGCAGTACTGTGATCCTCCGATGATCATGTTTACCCTGTGGCGATTGCTGACGTTACGCTTGTCGTCTTGCCTCCTTCCGCGCTTATCTCCCGATTGGTTTCCTTAAGGAGGAGCTTTCAGGGGTGAACTTTTGTCAGTCTTTGGGGGATGATCCGTCTCCTTGACGCTAGTGATTTCGGAGAATTCCCCGGACTTTATAGTTGATTGTGGAGTGCCCTTGGGTCTGATGGAACTCGCAGTAGGTGTTTTCGTCGTAGTTGGGATTTTGGGTCCATGTATTGCCCGAAGTCTTACCCTTCTCCGAGTTGATCGCGTAATTATGCGCTCCCTGGAGTTCTTTCCCCTCATGATGGACGTACTAGTCGTTATGAGAGCTTTTCTTCTTGGGCTTTTGGTCTGCGTCCTTCGAAGACGATTTCGTCGGCTTATGCTTTTACGACAGGACTCTCGTCTCTACTTCGATGATAATGTAGTCGGTTGCCCTGTGAAGAGCATCCTGGATCATAGACGGCTTGTCGTGGGTTATCTACTTTTTGAATTTCGACTTGTACCAGAGCGTCTTTCGGGGCGCTTCAGTGGCTACCTTGTCGCTTATTTCGCTGAGAAAAATTAAATTTTTATGATTATATTGGTAATAATTCAGCAAAAGGGGGATTATTCCGAGCGGCGAACCCGAGCTGGTCTAGTAAAAGATCCGCTACAGAGCGAATACATTTATTTTGGACATAACCAGCTTGAACTTGCTTATGAAATCTCGGAGAGGCTTGTCTTCCCTTTGGGAAAGGCGCCATAGGTCGACGTCAGAGGTTTCTCTATCTATGAACATAGAGTAGTAATTGAGAAACTCCGATGTGAGCTGGAAAAAACTTCCGATAGAGTTCCGCTTAAGGCAGGAAAACCACTCGAGAGCTGCCCCTTCCAAGTTTTTGACGAAAAGGCGACAATAGCCAGCGTCTCTCTTGCTTTCTCTGAGTCTGGCGCACCCCATGGTGATCTGGAAGGCTTGCAGATGCGCATTAGGATCGGTTGTGCCGTTGTACGTTGGCACTTTGATCTTCCCCGGATCAGAAACCTTGGTTTCGGCGATGCGAGCCGTGAAGGGCGTTTTTCACGCTTCCTCCAGCAACTGGTCGATTTCAGGGGCGGTGTTAGTAGCATGATGGATATGGGATTTCATGGCCTTTACTTTTGCAGCAGTCTTTTTTATGTAATCGC
Organism: Brassica rapa; assembly: GCF_000309985.2. Taxonomy (NCBI): domain Eukaryota; kingdom Viridiplantae; phylum Streptophyta; class Magnoliopsida; order Brassicales; family Brassicaceae; genus Brassica; species Brassica rapa. The sequence goes on along the minus strand of NC_024801.2, from coordinate 5,959,369 downwards.
GAAGATCGCGAATATCTGGATCCCCACCCCATGCCTTTCGAGCCTATCGGCGTCTGCTGTGAGTAATTTCGGCCTGCTCTTCAGCCAACTTCTCCTGCTTAACCTAGAAGATATGTTCTTCTTCTTCGGTCATGGGCTTTCTGAACGGAGAATCTTCCCGAGCCGTCTGCATCTTCTTCCGTATCATCGGATGGATCTCTGGGATCCAAGTTGACATGTTCGACTTCGTCGATCCATGTATCCTTTATTGGAGACAAAAGGGGTTTTCGGGGTCCCTTCCTTTGGCAGGAGATGTTTCGCTAGGGTTTTGCCCTGTGGGATGTTCCCGCAAAGTTTCAGCCATGTCGTGTGGGGCGTGAAGTCGAGTCTTCCTCCACGAATCTTTGTTGATACGCGGGGAACGACCGCTTATGGCCTTGCTGTTAAGGTGTTGACCTGTTTAGTCAAGGTGTCCACGAGCTTATCTTGTTCTTCCGACCTTTTTTCATAGGCGGAGAACATCTTTTTAAACTCCTCGAGAGTCGCGGCGTTGGCTGCTTCGTTTGCCGCATAAACGTCTGCTGCTGGAGTGTTCTGACCATTGTTGCCTCCTTCGTTGAGAGGAGTTAGCATGGCGTTTGAGTCGTCGCCTGCTATGTCTGATCAAGCGTGTTGTGGCTGTGAGTTAGATTGATCCGTAACCCCCCCCCCCCTCCTTCTAGCGCCAAACTGTGGGAACTGAAATTCACACCATCGATTTCCGTTTAAATTAAGAAAGTTAGGAAAACCCTAATTTCCCAGAGGTCCCGAATATCTGCTAAACCACACGCCAAGCAATCAGAATACGAAAGTAAAGACGAAAAAAAAAAAGAAATCGTAGAAAAGATTCCTAGTTCCGGATTCGCGTATGAGCGTTACAACAAGGTAGAAGCCTCGGCTATGAGAGCTGTCGGCGAGATTCCTAGTTCTAACAACCTAAGACAGCAAAACCTAGTTAAGTCGCAGCTCGAAATAACAAAAATAAAAAGTTGCCTAAATGCTCTAAGTTCTAAGTTCGCTCTGAAAAAGTCCTCTCCTTTGTGCCTTGTTGGGGTCAAAATCGGTCACGACGGAATCAATGTCTGAAAGTCCGTAAAAATCAGCATAAACGTTTTTACGAAAAGTAATCTTCGTAAAGATATCTTTACGAAGAGCCTTGCAGTAAAAATCTCGTCCAAATCTCAATCGAACCACTAAATACCGATTGTCCGAAGGCAACGGACATGTATCCAAATCGGCCGCGGACAAGCTCAAGTATGGAAATCAGACCGCGGACAAGCCAAGCTCGATCGATACGCGGCGACCAAGCATGCACACAGCTCGGTCGCTACATAGCGATCGAGCTCGAGCCAAGCTCGGTCGCTACGTAGCGACCGAGCGTCCGTCTCGCTCGGTCGCTACGTAGCGATCGGGCTCGAGCCAAAGTTCGGTCGCTGCGTAGCGACCGAGCTCTTCCGAACATCGGTATGACACCAGTCCATGCATTCTCGTCAAACCTTAAAATGCTATCTCCCGAAGACCGTAGCGAGCTCAGTCTATGTTTTCCGCTATTCTAAATCATCGATCAAACTTCGCGGATTAGAAACTGCGGAAAGTTCTTTCTTTGTCGAAAGAAATCGTAGTAAAATCTTCGAGTCGGAAGACGGCCCAAAGGGACCTAAAACACGACTCGAGGCCCATCCTGCGATTTCTTAACCAAAGGCCCGTAAACCACAGCCTGGTTTACCCTTGGTCCACAAGGAAGGATAAATGTCAAGTTTCCGCGGATAAATACGGAATTTTTGAAGATAGTTGTGAAAATCGGGAAAAATGGAATATCTCCATTTTTACGCTATGACGGCTTTAGGGCAGAAGAGTAAAAGCGTAAACCGACCTTGGAGCTAGTATATAAGGAGTCCTAGGCGAGGAGCATGGGGGAGAACTTTTTAGATTCGGAATTCTCTGCACTTAGAAACTTTAGGCTTATTCTCGACAAGTTCGGTTTCTATGACTGGCACTCAATTACTAGACGAACTCGCCCAGGCAGTTCGATCTCTTGTCCAACTCTATCAATTGAACTACGTTCGGCTTGATCCTCGAAAGGGGTACGTAGGCAGCCTTTAACAAGGTTCAGTCCGAAATCAATCAAAAACCTTTTATGTATCTTTTTCGTCTTTTGTTATCGAGCTGCGACTCAACTAGGTTTGAGCTTTTAGACCGCTAGAACTAAGTAACTCGCTGACAGCCTTTGCGGCCAAAGCTTTTATGATCTCTTGTAATGATCGCAACGCTCTTACGCGGACTCGAAATAAGATCTACTGTTTTCTCTAAACTCGTTTGTTATCTTTTCATGATTTCCGCATATACTCGGTCACTTGTCGTTGGCTCTCGCCGAGATCCGGGACATCTGGAAAATTAGGGTTTTCCTAGTTTCCTTATTTAAACGGAAATCGACAGTGCGAATTTCGGTTCCCACAGTTTGGCGCTAGAAGGAGGGGGGGGGGGGTAACGGATTATTCTTACTCATGGCCACAAAACGCTTGATCGAAACGATGTTTGGATATATGAAAGACAAACTCGCTGCACTGACTGCTCCTATGGCCAACGCTTACGCAAACACCGTAGTTTTCAACAAAATCGATAACTTAGTCGCGACCTTCCGCCACAGGAAGAGCACAAAAACAAGCTCGCGATTTCTCCCTGTAAACACGAAGGGAAACGATAAATCTTATCAAAACCCCGTAAAGAAATCTCGATGCGTAAGGGTTTTACCAAAACACGTTTTCCGAAAACATTTCGGAAGGATAAAACTTGTTCTCCCAAAAAAACCGCTGAAAAACCCCTACGTTAATCGCGGAAAAAGAAAACACAACAAAACGATTACACAGCTCGGTCGCTACGTAGCGACCGAGCACGCACACGGCTCGGTCGCTACGTAGCGACCGAGCACACACGCTGCTCGGTCGCTACGTAGCGACCGAGCACGCACGCTGCTCGGTCGCTACGTAGCGACCGAGCACACACGCTGCTCAGTCGCTACGTAGCGACCGAGCACGCACACGGCTCGGTCGCTACGTAGCGACCGAGCACACACGCGGCTCAGTCGCTACGTAGCGACCGAGCACACACGCGGCTCGGTCGCTACGTAGCGACCGAGCACGCACACGGCTCGGTCGCTACGTAGAGACCGAGCACACACGCTGCTCGGTCGCTACGTAGAGACCGAGCACACACGCTGCTCGGTCGCTACGTAGCGACCGAGCACACACGCTGCTCGGTCGCTACGTAGAGACCGAGCACTCACGCTGCTCGGTCGCTACGTAGCGACCGAGCACACACGCTGCTTGGTCGCTACGTAGCAACCGAACACGCACACGGCTCGGTCGCTACGTAGCGACCGAGCACACACTCTGCTTGGTCGCTACGTAGCGACCGAGCACACACGCTGCTCGGTCGCTACGTGGCGATCGAGCACACACGCTGCTCGGTCGCTACGTAGCGACCGAGCACGCACGCTGCTCGGTCGCTACGTAGCGACCGAGCACGCACACTGCTCGGTCGCTACGTAGCGACCGAGCACGCACACGTTGCTTGGTCGCTACGTAGCGACCGAGCACGCACACACTGCTCGGTCGCTACGTAGCGACCGAGCACGCACACCGCTCGGTCGCTACGTAGCGACCAAGCTCAAGCCAACTCTCCACTCGCTACGTAGCGACCTGTAAAGCCTCAGAAAGGTCCTCTTTTGGGTTCTCTTTTGAATCCTCATCGAAACGCTTTTCGTTTCGTCTCAATCAAAGTTTCCGTTGAGATTTTACGACGAAAACAAGTAGGACTCTTCTTGGCTTGCTTCCACTCGCTACGTAGCGACCTGTCAGACCGTCAGTCGCTACGTAGCGACCTGTAAGGCCTCAAAGGGGTCCTCTTTTGCGTTCTCCTTTGAATCCTCATCGAAACGCTTTTTGTTTCGTCTCAATCGGAGTTTCCGTTGAGATTTTACGACGAAAACAAGTGGGACTCGTCTTGGCTCCCTTCCACTCGCTATAGCGACCGAGATGACATCCTCACTCGCTATAGCGACCTGTCAGGCCTCAAAGGGGTCCTGCTTTGCGTTCTCCTTTGAATCCTCATCGAAACGATTTTCGTTTCGTCTCAATCGGAGTTTCCGTTGAGATTTTTAGACGAAAACAAGTGGGACTCGTCTCGGCTCCCTTTCACTCGCTATAGCGACCGAGATGACATCCTCACTCGTTATAGCGACCTGTCAGGCCTCAAAGGGTTCCTCCTTTGCGTTCTCCTTTGAATCCTCATTGAAACGCTTTTCGTTTCGTCTCAATCGGAATTTCCGTTGAGATTTTACGACGAAAACAAGTGGGATTCGTCTCGGCTCCCTTCCACTCGTTATAGCGACCGAGATGACATCCTCACTCGTTATAGCGACCTGTCAGGCCTCAAAGGGGTCCTCCTTTGCGTTCTCCTTTGAATTCTCATCGAAACGCGTTTTGTTTCGTCTCAATCGGAGCTTCCGTTGAGATTTTACGACAAAAACAAGTGAAACTCATCTTAAACTCCTTGGCTTGTTTCTGCTCACCCTACCTCCATCTTTGCGTTCACTTTCGAATCTCGATCGAAACGTCTCTTGTTTCGCCTCGATTGAAGTTACCATTGAGACTTTATGATATAAAAAAAAAAAAAGCCGCAAAGACCTATTTTCTCGCATGGATTCAGATTAATCGTATAAAACGGCAACGGTTAACTTAACACCTTAGCCGCCTTAACTATACAATTACGTTGAACCTTTTTACAAAAATTGACGTCTTATCTAAGGAGAAGATAACAGTCTAGTTCGGAAGATAAATGTCAAGTTTCAAAGGATAAACACCAATATCGGAAATGGCGAACATACACGAGAATAGGAAACGGAAATGAGCACGCAAAACTGAGAAGGGACAAAACTGCATTTTCGAGAGAACTAAGGTATTTCCGACTTGAAATTTTTGAAATCAGACTTGGAATTTTCGTAGGAAATTACTTTGAGGCTGCCATAGAACTTTAGGGAACGTAAAACCTAGGCGGATAGTCTAGCGAACTAAGTTTTAAGCGATTTTTCCTGTCTCGATATATTGTTCCATAATTATTCATCCAGATCTTGCAAACCGATCTGAACTCTCCGAAAGTCGAGAAACAATCGCCACGCATATCAAGCTCGCTTCCTAAAGAGAGAAAAAGTTAGAGACATGAACGTCGTCTTAAAACCGATTCGTTTCTGGCAATTTTCTCGGAACCGACATATCCCAAGTCGTCAACGTGGAAAACAACCAAATCACAGTCCAAGCGTCGTCTATAAATCGTCCCGAATTATCGATCATTCCAAACATCAGAAGAGAAAACGTACACACCCCTTCAAAGTATCGGTTCAACCGTTTTCTTTCGTAAAAAAAGGGGGGGAGTAGGTACGTATATTATACTCGTATACTCCCAAACTTCAAAAAACTTCTGCAAATCGTCAAGAATAGGCAAACGACAATCTTAATATTCGTCTAAACGCTAGCAACATATCCAGACGATCATGAACATAATCTCAAAAACTATACATCATTTCTTGTCGCAATCATGCGTACAGAAAACTTGTACCAATATCAAACTGAAACTCGACGATTAGCCAAAGTATTGAAGCCTTTTCCGGCTTCAGAAAGCCAGTTTCGTTTTAAAAATTTCTACGAGAAATCTTCAATCACCAAAGCATTTTTTTTTTCAGTTTCCGTTGTACCAAGTAAGTCACGGAAAAGCATCGAAAACATTTGCGACGAAGAAAACTCGAGAATATATGTAGCATCGTGCACATTAAAAGGAGTACTTTCCTCCCGATGGTTAGCTAGATCCACTTCTGGTTGACCAATTCTTTCAAGAAACGAATGTGTCATGAGAATCCTCTCGAAAAACCTATGAAAAACGTTCCGCGACTAGATCGTATTGAAATTAACTTTGGTAATACTCCATGGGTAACTCCAAGCAACTTTCACCTAAGATCAAAATCACAGCGGGAACGTTTCTCGTAGAACCCGCAGAAACAATGCTACTTTGACATATGTATACATATCACTGATTTACGACCTTCGTAAAATCGGTTATATGAGATGATAAATTATCGTATAGCCCACAGTCGGAAATCATATGATAAATTCTTCGTAACGAAACTAAGTCCTAACAACCAAACGGTTAACGAAAAATCTAAACTTTTCGAAAATTGACCAAGTTCAATACGCTCCACAATTCACTTTAAGCCCGCAACGTTTTAACCATAATACGCGGCATGTAAGGAAAAATTCATAACAAAGCTTCTAGAGCTATATGAAACATCCTAAAAAATGCACGAAATACATCTCGGAAGGCCAACACTTCACAAAGCACTATGAAGGAAAACGCTTGTTCCCATGGACAAATTTACACGACACCTCAGTCATAATTCATCGATCGCAAATAAAACTATTAGCATCCAAACATGAACAACAATTTTGGCTGCGAACATTCGTAGTCAAACTAGAATGTTTTTCAAACGCATGGCTAAGACTAAACCCTTGCAACATCGCGAAATATCTTCAAGCCCGCGAACATTTCAAGCACGAAACGTGGCATACGAAAGAATAACAAATCTTCAGCATCGCGAGACGTCGCAGACGCTTGAAGATTAGTTCTTTGACGAAATTTCCTTCCTCGATATAAACACCTTCATGGAAGACCAAACAGTCATACGCACTAACATCTTCTCAAAAAATATTCTTCGCGAAGACTCGAAACGGTATTTTTTACCATTAAGTTTGTTGCTGATCACAACAAACTCTCAACGTCCTAAACAGACATAGCCATCTCACGAAGATGACTCTCTTACATCCGACACAAGGATAATAGCACTATAAAAGAAATCCGAAATTTTGGTCCAGCACTTCCGGTCTCCGGAGAGATGCTCGATTCGTATCAAACAAGTCGTATAAGCCGAGAACCTATCGCGGACTTTAAATCGATACGAATCAGGAAGAAATCGCAACAGGAAAAACGATAGCCGGCCAGTCACCGCACAATCCTTAAACCGAAAGTAAACCTAGGTCTTGCCCTAAACCCAGCGCACTGGTCTCTAAAATCTCTAGGCATAGTATCAAACACCCTGATACGAGATCCCAAAATTTGTCTCTTTGCCAATATTCGAACGTCTTCAGAAATTCCCGCAAGTTTACACACTGCGGAAAACTCTCGAAACAGATTATGGATATGACAATTCACACAGAGTTAGATAACGAGACGAGAACTCGTAGTCTTCCCTCTACACCCATACAAAATGCCATCGGCAGCAACACGCCTTATAACCGCTACATAAAAACTAGACCATAAAGGTCCTACTGGAAAACTAGTCATAAGAACCTTAACTCCAAGACGAACTACGAAAGGCTTGATCCCTTCAACAAGGGTACGTAGGCAGCCGTCATAAGGCGCAGCCCCAATCTTATCGCGTTTTCTACTTTTAGGAGAGCGAGAAGATCACTTACCACAGACCTTTTCAACCATTAATTCCGCCTAACTCACCTAACTTGCCTAACTTGCCAAGCCACTCGCTAGAACCTCACGCTAGAAACTCATGGTTCTAACGAGCTGGGGGGCTAACTGTTGGGGTCAAAATCGGTCACGACGGAATCAATGTCTGAAAGTCCGTAAAAATCAGCATAAACGTTTTTACCAAAAGTAATCTTCGTAAAGATATCTTTACGAAGAGCCTTGCAGTAAAAATCTCGTCCAAATCTCAATTGAACCACTAAATACCGATTGTCCGAAGGCAACGGACATGTATCCAAATCGGCCGCGGACAAGCTCAAGTATGGAAATCAGACCGCGGACAAGCCATGCTCGATCGATACGCGGCGACCAAGCATGCACACAGCTCGGTCGCTACATAGCGATCGAGCTCGATCGATGCGAGTTCATCGACATCGGTCGACACCATTGGGATCCGCCGAGACTCATGGAGCTTTCGATTTCGAAATCTCCTTCCTCAAGCTTTTCATTTCTCACCACTTGCCAGAAATCATCATCTATGATGGCATTTACGTGGTGTTTTCCTTTGTCGGCTCCTGCCTCTCTAGCGAAAGCTTCTTGCCTCTTTATAGTCTCGCCCGTCTGAATTACTTGGGTTTCAATTTTTCTCACCTGAGTCCCTAAGGTCTCGATTTTGGTGTTCAGATTGTTGTAGGCGGAGTCTATTTTACCGTTGAAATCCACAGTGATTTGTTGTTGTCCCAACAGTACTCGATCAAGCATTTCTTCGATCTTGCTTTCCTGAGTCTAGGGTGGTGGATTCTGGTAGTAGGAGTTCGAGTAACTTTTGTTGTAGTTGAAGGGTTTTTGAAATTGTGAACTCTGGTTACTTCTTTGACCATTTCCAACGAAGTTTCTGTTTCCGCCTTGGTTTATAAATTTCTGGAATCCGGTACCTCCGATGTAGTTCACATTTTCCTCTCCTTCCATATCTACTACTTCTCCTTCAGCTAAACAGACTTGCTTCCTAAGAAGCTCGTGCACCACATCTAACTTAGCTCTTACTTCGTCCATATGTTCCTTCCCGATAGAGGCTACAGACTTCTTCCGTTCAGAGTCAGTGTTTTTGGTGCTGCTGCTGTTAGCAAGGTTTTCGATAAGTCTCACAGCTTCTAACAGATTCCGAGTAGTGAAGTTTCCTTCACTCGCCGTATCAAGAGCCATTTGATACTGTAAGGCGAGACCTCGGAAGAAAGTGCTGAGTAGCTGCACTTCGTTAAATCTGTGGTGTGGACAGTCTCGCTGGAAGAACCTAAATCTAATCCACGCATCTTTGAAGGACTCTCCAGCCTCCTGCAAGAATGTGGAAATTTTGTTTCGAAGTTCTTCAGCGTGCGCCTCATCGAAGAAGTTTCGGTTGCCAGTAAGAGCTTGTCTGATATTGAATCTCTCTCTTCCGGTACGTGATTTTACAGCAGTGTCATAAGCTTGGGTAAAGCTATCGACATTAAGCACAGAGTAGGGATCGGAACAGTTCGTTCCTTCATCCAAATTATCATTGGTGTCAGACAAAGCGTCGTCATCGATCTGGGCTATATCAGATCGGTGTTTGTTTTGAAAAAAGGAATGAAGGGACTTAAGGGAATTCTTAATTTCTATCAAATTAGAATTGTCTTTTGGACTTGTGAAATTTTCTATCTCTTCATCCATCCTTTCATAGGATCTTCCCGTTGTCATATTCTTGATAAGGCGTCTAGCTTCTTCGGGATTCCTAGTGATGAAATTTCCATTACTCGCTGTAGCGAGTGTGGTTTTATAGCTCAAGTTAACACCTCCATAAAAGATGTTAAGAAGTTGTGGTTCTGAATAACCATGATGGGGACATTCAAGTTCATAGCCTCTGAATCTTCCCCAGACGTTTTTAAACGATTCGCGTGGACCTTGGCGAAATGTAGAAATTTGCTTTCTTACTTCCCAGTAGCGTTCATCAGTGAAAAATTCTCTAAGGAAGGCACTTCTAATCTCTTCCCAACAAGTGAGTGATCCTGCTGCTAAACAGTTTAACCACCTGAGGGCTTCTCCTTCTAGGGAGAATGAGAATAGTTTGCAACGATCATATTCATCTGGTATTAATACTTCCAAAGTTTCAATGTGATCTTGTGGGTGCTCTGGGAGGGATCCACGAAATGGGTTTTGACGAACCATACGGTAGTAATCTGCGTTAAACTTAGATTTCTTGGTATCGTCTCCAGGTATTTTGATAGCGGACCTATTGGAATAGGTCCTACCAGGATCAAGGTAGTCTTGCATGGACAAATTTATATCTTCACCTTTAGTTAAGGTGGAATTTTCCTTAACAGGGATTTCAGTCCCCTGTTCAGTTTGGCTAGCTTCATTGCTCGTTTGACCATTTACTTCAGTTTGGACTACTTTCTCATTAGCGGGCTTGGTAAGAGAAAGCTTACCTGCTTCCGGCTGGGCGGTATCGATCGATGTTGGCAGCTCCGTATCGGTCGATTTTTCTGACTCAACATGGCTCGATGGAAACATGTCTCCGTCGATCGATGGTTGGTCGCGCTCTGTGTTCTCCATTCTTTGTGTCTGCGTAACAGATTAAGAAATAAAACTTTAGCAAGATTTTCATAACAAGTCTATACTAAATTCTAAATTAAATCTAATGGTAATAAGAAAGAGTCCCCGGCAACGGCGCTAAATTTGATATCACTCAAATTACCCTAAAGAGTGTTACTCTCATCAAAAGAGGTTCAGATGTAGTACTTAGGGATCAAATCCACAGAGACTCTAGGATTACTCAAGAGACTTAAATAATTAGAAATGAAGATAGACTAAAAGGTTTTAATAGTTTTAAAAGCAGTAAATGATAAATCGAAAACAACAGTGAATCAATAGATTGAATTGAAGTGGTTTCAAGATTGGGAAAGCAGCTAGATTCAGGCCATTCTCAGGTATAAAATGTATGCACTTAGTTTAGACTAAAGGGTTTAATGGTTCTTGAACTAAACATTGATTTAACTGGATAGGTTATCTTCACTAGATCTCGGATCTCAACTGTCGTATTTTGATCTCGAGAGAGTGTCGATCGATGTGACTTGATGTACATCGACCTATACACCTTTGTAACGATCGACCGACATAACGATAGTTGCGTCGATCGATGGTTATTCTAGCGAGCTTTGCAAACGGGTTTAACTTGTTGTCTAACCTTCTCAGACCAACTGTCGTTGCGCCTGAGTTAGTTAGATCACGCAAGTGGGTTCAGGTATTGAGGGGAAAAAGTTAGTTGGACTCCATTAATCCTAAGATCTAAAATGAAGGTGATCAATCTCAATTTTAGCATTAAGTTCACAAGCAATGAAAGATCAATTAAAACACCTTTTTAAATAGTCATATTAGCAGTACATAATTTCAACCATGGCGAGAAACCTAAATCTAACAGTTGGTTTACTCAAACATATTCATGAGAGACAAAGTCATGATGGTGTGAAATAAACTCAAATGAAACATAGAACGCAAATAGATAGAGTAATAGAAGTAAAGTAGTTCAAGATCTTCTCTGTTTTGCAGTCTCAGATCTATCTCTCCAATCCTAAGCTCTTCTAATGGTAGCCAAAATGCTCCTTCTCCAAACTCGTGTGACTGGGCATCGATCGATGCACATGTATGTTTGTCGATCGATGGTATGTGATTATGATCGACCGATGTTGCTCTTCAAGCGTCGATCGATTCTCCTTGGGTAAAAGCATTCCAAAATGTCCCAAAAGTATCATTTCCTTCCATCAGGTGAATAAACCTGTAATTGCTTTGAAAAGACTCTAAAACATGATTAATACATCTTAAAACTCTTATATACCATGTAAAAAAAACGGGTGAAAATCATGGTATATCAGTTGCCCTAGACCCGGAGATCACCTTTAGAACCCGGAGGTTGAGTGAGGACCCAGAGGTCGATGGGGAACCCGGAGGTTCCTCTAGACCCCGAGGTCGTTTTTAGGACCCTGAGGTTGTTTTGGGACCCGGAGGTCGATTGGGAACCTGGAAGTTCCTATAGACCCTAAGGTCGTATTTAGGACCCTGAAGTCGTTTTGAACCCGGAGGTTGCTTCTTGACTCGGAGGTCTTTTGGGAACCCGGAGGTTCCTTCAGACCCTGAGGTCGTTGTTGGGCCCGAGGGTTATAAAGAACCTGGAGGTTTACCTTTTACAGGTCCTGAAGAAATTTGTTCAGGACCCGGAGACTGCATGGGGACCCGAAAGTTCTTAATAACCCAGGGGTATTTGATTTGTATTTTAAGGGACCGTATTCTGCCATCCTAGGTGAGGCCACTACCGGTACCTGTTGGGAATTCACATTTTACCTCTCGGAAGCTGGTCACTATCGAGTTCCCGTGCTGCATGCTGCTTTCTGCAGAAAGCCACTATCAGACTTAGGGGTGCTGGTTATGGATTCGGAAACCCAAGTGTCAGGCTTACGCTGCTTTCCACGTCTGGAGAAGCAGGAATTTATATATTGCTCCCTACACGTGGCAGTACTTATGCAATATGCAAACTCCATGAATAAACCAGGAGGTGTCACAGTACTGTAGCTTATGGTGGCCCGATATGGCTCTAGGCCTATACCGGGGTTATAGGTAGTCTTGACTAGCATACTCAGGTTAATCAGACCTATTCCTGCCTTAAGTCTCATACCCATTGTTATTGTCGCTCCCTGTACAAACTCTGAGTTTGAATACAGTACATTGCATTTGCGTTAGAAATTTGGAAAGTTTTTACCTTTCATTTTTACCTGGTGTTAAGGATAGGAGCAGAGGTCAGAGCCGGAGCTTCGTAGTCGAAGTCGGACTCGGAACTTCTTCATGCGGGTTTATGGAGACCAGGGTCCTGCCCGGAAACAAGCGTAGTATTTTCCAAAATTATTCACTCCCAATAGTTTGCCCCTTATCTTTCGGTTTCATGGGTGAAGTCGGGAGATAACATGTGTAGTTTGGCCAACCGGAGTCGTTCCATCTCAGCATGCTTATAGTGGACAGGACGCTGCTTCCCTTTTTCTGATTTCTTCTTATGCGTGGACCGTGTTAAAACCTGGAGGAGAATTGGTTTTCCACATGGTAGACCAGGGTCTTGATGAGAACTTCCAGGTTCTGGACCTGTTCGAAGGTGATCTTGTAGGATTCAAGACCTTGGTCTTGTATTTCAGTGGATGACAAGATTTGATTTCTGGTCTTGTAACTCACGTAGGTTTCTCCCAGTGATGTAGGGCTCTACGGAGATGGACTTGTTGATGCTTCAGTGAGTTTGACATTCATTAGCTGGATAAAGGGTCCTTAGACCTGTAACAGGACCTTGGAGGAACATAGATTTTTTTTTGAGGCGTGGGGGCTACTTCTCTTGGAGGACCAGTAGATTTATCTTTGAGAGCCTGGAGGCTCCTTGGAACTAGTGCCCTGGCAAATGAGGATCTGTAGATATTCTCTTTTTGTCGATGTCGTTTACTAACTTTTTCTGGCTGCTCTCTGCTCCCTCTTGGGTGAGCCACTCTCAGCGTTTCTTGGATGTCACTAAATGAACCGTCGCTTTGTCTTGAATCCTCCCTTTAGTGGGCAAGCCAACAAGATTTGTTGACGCATATTTGCCCCTTGTGTTGAGTGTTAACTCGTTTGCCCCCTCTTTTCTCTTAGTTATCTCTTTCGTAGAAGTTCAGGAAGGTATGTACCTTGGACCTACTTCCTTGTAGACTGGCGTATTCTTGACTCCTTCACTGGGAATTCCCGTTTCTTACAACTTGTCGAGGGGTGCAGCCTTGGAAACTTGGAGAGGCACGGATCCTGAGTTTCCCCGGGAGTTTGTAGGGGGTAAAAGGCCTTAATTTCCTTTAGAGGTATATCAGGGTTTGTTGCCGGAAAAAGCAGTAGTAAGGTGGTCGGAGCTTGCTTTTTCGTGGAGCCATTGGATTTCCCTCCATGTAAGGTGGATAGCTGGAGACCCGGAACCTGGATTTGGGACCTGGGATCCAGGCCCTGGGATTTGGGACCTGGAAGCTGGAACCTGGAACCCATAGATGATTAGTAGCTGGAACGTGTGTTCTCCGGCTTCTTTTACTCTCCTTTGCTCTAATTGGACCCAAGAATCAGAAGGCCAGCATGTCTTGATGTAGAGTTCTCATTTTTCTTCGGCTCCTTTGCAGGATGCAAAGAAGCAGTGTTCCAGTCGCTTGGGCAGGGATCCTTTCGCGGAACAACTCCAATGGAAGTTGATGAGTACTAAAAGGCATTCTATCCACCCAGCTATTAGGCTTATCTAGGATTCCACTACCACTTACATTGTAAAGCCTAAAGAGAAAGGTGGTTCTCTGGTTACCTCTTAGTGGTTGCCTGGTAGGCCCGTGGTATTTCCAGGAGCTCTTCGTGTGACTCTTCCTGTCTTTAGAATTCGTCTAAGTTGTAAACCCGGGCGGAAAATGTTGTGTCCTGTTTGAGAACCTTGCATCTTTCTCATATGAGGCGGAGTTGTGAGTCTGGAAATATGGATGTCGTCTAGGGCTTGCTTGGTGATGGCTGCCCCCATTGGGTCCGAAGGTTGGTGAGACTTGTTGTGTAGTGAAGATCCAGAACCAGCATGAGTCAATAATTGTAGACATCGGCTTTGGGTTGGGACCCGGAACCGGCAGATCCGAAGACTGCGGGGATCTGATATGAGGATAGGACCCGAAACCAGCAGGAACCAGGGACTGCAGAAAGTTTAATCTGAGGATAGGACCCAGAACCAGCAGGAACCAATAGGAACCAGTTGGTAATTCCTGTGTTGGGTCTTGTTACTTCTGTTTAGCGTTGTGTTATCCTCCTTTGAAGAGGTGTTTCCAGCTTAATGAGGTTTAGATCTCGTGAGAATACGTCGTTTCTTGCCCCTAGATGGCTGTGGTTGAAATATTCTGAAGTAATGGATGTAATGTCTCTTCCACCTATCATCATCATCACGTAGCATATGACTGCCCCTCCTTCTAGCGCAAAACTGTTAGGGAATTTTTGCGTACAAGTGATTCGTGCTCAGCACTACGGAATGATAGGAAGAAGTAGACTGGTCGTCGTGGTACTTTCTCCTGCTTCGGTCGTGGATAAGTCAGTAGATCCTACTCTGAGGGTAGTGCCATACGGGTATGGGCTGGTATATGTCATCAGTGCCTTAGTAGCAGTAAGAAAGGTCGGTTGTTAGGCAGGAACCGTCTGTTTGTCGTGAAGATCGCAGGGTCTTCTGGGTCTGCAATTGATGGTCCTGACTCCAGGGTCGGTCCTTGGATGCCTCCTGATCTGTAATTGATGGTTCCGACCACCAGGGGCGGTCTTTGAGCTTCTAGGGGTGGAACCATGGAAGGTGTTTGGGATATATAGCAGCATCCTTTAGGGGGGATTGCCTACGTACCCTTCAGTGAGGGATCAAGCCGTTCGTAGTTCATGTATTGGTGGAGGCATGGAGCCTAAGTGGGCGCATAGCCTAATGGGCACATGGCCTAAGGAGCACGTAGCTCTGATGGAGGCACGTGGCCTTGTAGGTGTGATACCACTCAAATTACCCTAAGGCGTGTTACTCTCATCAAAAGAGGTTCAGATGTAGTACTTATGGATCGAATCCACAAAGAGCTAGGGAACAATTAAATCTAGTGTTTATTAATTCTAAAGGTTGTAAATGTCTAAATGAAATAGCAATAGTAACAAGCGAGTAAATAATAAATGTAACTTGGTTGGAAATGATATTAGATGCAGGGCCACTATTCAGGTGTTGGAGATTATAATACCTATAGATGCCTAACTGTTGCATGCATGATATATTAGAGCTCATTCGCTTAACTCAGTGATCAGCTGTCGCATGTACCACTGGTTAACAGACTAGATCTCGTGTCTCAACGGTTAGTATGCAGACAACGAGAGAGTGTCGATCGATGGTCTAGTAAGACATCGACCGATACACCTTTGCCAACATCGATCGATTGTCAGTTGAGGACATCGATCGACGGGTTCTAGCCAGGCCTATGCGCGAGTATGAAATGCCCTACTAAGTTCTAAATTGGCGGTTAGCCCTCTCTAGCAATCCTAATATGATAGATAGATGTCAGGATGGGATAACAAGGGTGCTTGAATATGCAATCCTATGATCAAGTTCTAGTTAGCAAGGCTAAAACAAGCAATCAATATAAATCTATCATGAATATCACAACAAGGCAGATCTATAGTTTGGGGCTAATCCCACAAACCTATATGAACCCTGGATCTAACAGTTGAACTACTCAGACATAGCAAAGCAATTCATCACAATAAAAGAATAGAAACTCATAGTATAGATGAAAAGAAATAGAAACAAGGAGTTCCAATCACAAGTGATCTTCTCTCCCAAATGAAACTTGTAACAAAACAAGGTCTAGAAAAAGCTCTGTTCTTTTTGCCGTCAAAACACTTAGGCAGTATATATTCTACTAGGTTAAAAACTCGTCAGGGCATTTTGGTAATTTGGCTTGGCCTTGGTTTTTAAGTCTGCTGAATCCAAAATGTCGCGTCTGGTGTCTCGACATCGATCGATGGTACTTGTGTACAGCGATCGATATTAATCTTCATCTGTCGAGGCATTTCCTGATATCGATCGTCAGCACTGATGTGCATCAATCGATTGTTCTTCCTCTCGTCGACCTCTAAGTGGTCAGCTCGGGTGAAATGTCCTTTAAGCTCCAAAATGCTCCAAAGTCATAGCTTTACTCTAAAATGCACCTGAACCTAAAAACATACCTAGAAGAGTAGAAAACATAGATATATATATATAGTAAAACACCTATATACCATGGATAAAAATAGGTCAAATCCAAGGTATATCAACTCCCCCAGACTTATCCTTTTGCTTGTCCTCAAGAAAAACATACATGCCGTCTCTCTGAAAGAGGTTTGAAAATATTTGGGGATTTAAGATTTTAAAACATTGAAATCTTTCCTAAACAATTTTGCAACCACATTTAAAAAGTCCTAATCACAAAAGCACACTATGCAATATCCTAGCTTAGCAACCATTTCTAACATAACACAACTCATCAATTCACGTCTGACATCTCCTCTAATGATTTCATTTCTTAGCATAAATATAAAGTGAATGCTTTACCTTTGGAGTATCGATCACATGATGCAAGGATTTCAGACAGGTATCTGGAGCTGCAGGTAAAAGTTAGTTCCTAGTTTCTCTCTCTCTAATTTTCTCTCTTGAGTCAAAGTATGCTTCCATTGCAGGATCAGTGACCAAGATTGGACAGGCTTCTATGAATCAAAACTTAATGGTGGTTGCCACCAAGTTCTGTTCACTTCTTTTTGACCTATATCCAAGAGTTCTTTGCGAA
Source organism: Brassica rapa (assembly GCF_000309985.2). Taxonomy (NCBI): domain Eukaryota; kingdom Viridiplantae; phylum Streptophyta; class Magnoliopsida; order Brassicales; family Brassicaceae; genus Brassica; species Brassica rapa. The sequence continues at coordinate 5,942,465 of NC_024801.2, read as the reverse complement.
AGCGAGCCTTGAAGATTGCCGCCTCCAAGTCCCGTTTCGAACTCTTTTATTTGAGTCTTTATGAATCAAGCCTTAATGGTTTTAGCCACCAAGTCCTGTTCAGACTCATCCTAATTAAACAATAGATCTTATTTATTATTTTATATATATATATATATATATATTTTTTTTTTTTTAAATACTCACTAACTAATCTAGGGTCGAAATTTAGAGAGAGAAAATGTGATAAATAATCTAAACCAGGCGTTACCTTCCAGACCTTTCTGAAGAATCCGATCCCATGTATACCAAGCCCCAAGACAAGCGGTTATGTCAGGTTTAGTGTTGGAAATCAGCTTTGGTTACTTCATACGGTTCAAGGCAAGTGTGTAGTTGATAGGTTAATCCGATTTAGCATATTTAGTGTTATCTGCAATCAGTAAATCTAAAATGGTGCTAAAGATTGGTTAGATATTCATGTTTAAATCAATATAAGATTATAGTCCCTATTTTCAATAGCTAAGCATAATTTATTTAAAATTTCTTTTTACATAAGAATAAAATAAATTATATCAGTAAATCTCCCCCCAGACTTAAATTACACTGTCCCAGTGTAACTCAGCCGGAGTTATGATGAATAGTTTACAATGTACAAAATGTAACAAGTAAGGAAGATACATCTGACCGGATTAGATATCGATCGATGTGTAAGTGTTACATCGATCGTCGTGTGGTTGTCTATGTCGAGCAATGTCGACGTCTCGTCGTCGGTCGATATTCAGGTCCTCCTACTTGGGTCTCCTAAATCTGAAAGATATAAAACGAAAGGAAATAAATGCTAGCTAATAAAACCTAAATAAAATACCTAATAGTGGGTTGCCTCCCACTCAGCGCTTGGTTATAGTCATTTAGCTTGACTGTGGTGGTGATTGGCTATTGTGTGGAGAAACAGCTGCTTGTTGGAAAGCAAGCATCCACGTCATCTCTGCGCATTCTGGACCAAGATGCAATGAAACTTCTTATGGCCTCATCATTTCTTGTCCATTTGTCATCCATTTTCTCAAGTACATTGGAGATGTTTTGTAGCCTTTCTTGAACGTTGTCAATGCTGACCTGGTGCCAGCCTATGTTGTCATAGGCGTATGCTGAAAGATCTGTCAGTTCCTTTTGCATTGACTCTACTGTCTTGTGTATCAGCTGCTCGCCGATTGGTGTAGACTCGGCGTCGATCGATGCGATTATGTGTTCGTTGGTCGATCTTGGCGAGTTTCCATCGATCGATTTCGCTAGTGTCCTGTCGATCGATGCTGATATCTGGTGTTGGGCTGCGAGTTGCCTCTGAATGGCTTTGACTTCTTTCTGTAGCCATTCTGCGTGGTTGTCTAGTCCACTGATTTTGTTTTCGAATGGAAAGTAGATGTCATCGCAGCGTTTGTCAAGTCGTTCCTCCATGTTGTCTAGAGCAGTGTAGATCTTGGATGTGATCTTGTCAACCTCTGCTGCTGTGTAAGGAAGTAGCTCCACATGTTTCTTGCCATCGATCCAAGGCCCTCGTAGCCTGTCGATCGATGCTGATTTTACCTGCAAAAAATTTTGATTAGTAATGTTCTCAATATCCTTTTGGGCATAAAGTAATTGACTAGACATTTTGTTTAAATATGTCATGACTGGTGATATAAAGCGGTCATGCATGTCATCGTAAGTCCTCAGCCTCTCATTCATGGCTGAGACTTTGGCGTCGAGCGATGTGAAGGTACACATGTCGATCGATGTGGCTGGTTGTTGGTCCTTCTTGCGAATGGTGTCCAGATCTTGCTGTAGTAGCTCGGTTTTAGTGCTTAGCCAGTCCACGTTGTTGTTGAGAGGGCAGTAAATGTCTTTTATCCTTGTGTCGATGTATGAGACTTCCCATTCATCCCTGTGTTGTGTTGAACATTACGGTTCTGCAGGGATCTGAGTTGTAGGAAGACTGACGTCGATCGATGTTGCGGGTGTTGCGCCGATCTATGTTGAGGTCGTAGCTTCCTTCTTAAGTTGCTGACGTAAACTCTTAATTTTTGTCCTCATTTCTGCCATACATCTGAAAAGCTCATTGTAGCCTCTATCCAAAGGCTGATGTGTATCTTCTACCAATGATTTGAGCTCCTCTCCCAGTTTCTCTTGAGCTCCACAAATACCAAACACCATCTCATCTATTTCATCCTTGGTGTAGAGTTCTGGTGCCAGTATTCTGATTGTGAAAGAGGTGGCATGTTCTGGAAGAAAGAGGTGGCATGTTCTGGAAGACAGATGTGGCTCTCTTCAAAAAGAGATGCTCTTTCCAGTAAATTCCTGATGTTGTCCTTTGTGACAGGTATCATCTCACCAGCTACGTCTCGTGTGTGTCCACACTCATCTCTGTAGACTCCATATTCGTAAAGGGGGGTAAAGAAAAGAATAAGAATCAATAAAACTAAATCTAATGGCGATCAAAGCTCCCCGGCAACGGTGCCAAATTTGATACCACTCAAATTACCCTAAGGAGTGTTACTCTCATCAAAAGAGGTTCAGATGTAGTACTTATGGATCGAATCCACAAGGAGCTAGGGAACAATTAAATCTAGTGTTTATTAATTCTAAAGGTTGTAAATGTCTAAATGAAATAGCAATAGTAACAAGCGAGTAAATAATAAATGTAACTTGGTTGGAAATGATATTAGATGCAGGGCCACTCTTCAGGTGTTGGAGATTATAATACCTATAGATGCCTAACTGTTGCATGCATGATATAATAGAGCTCATTCGCTTAACTTAGTGATCAGCTGTCGCATGTACCACTGGTTAACAGACTAGATCTCGTGTCTCAACGGTTAGTATGCAGACAACGAGAGAGTGTCGATCGATGGTCTAGTAAGACGTCGACCGATACACCTTTGCCAACATCGATCGATTGTCAGTTGAGGACATCGATCGACGGGTTCTAGCCAGGCCTATGCGCGAGTATGAAATTCCCTACTAAGATTCTAAATTGGTGGTTAGCCCTCTCTAGCAATCCTAATATGATAGATAGATGTCAGGATGGGATAACAAGGGTGCTTGAATATGCAATCCTATGATCAAGTTCTAGTTAGCAAGGCTAAAACAAGCAATGAATACAAATCTATCATGAATATCACAACAAGGCAGATCTATAGTTTGGGGCTAATCCCACAAACCTATCTGAACCCTGGATGTAACAGTTGAACTACTCAGACATAGCAAAGCAATTCATCACAATAAAAGAATAGAAACTCATAGTATAGATGAAAAGAAATAGAAACAAGGAGTTCCAATCACAAGTGATCTTCTCTCCTAAATGAAACTTGTAACAAAACTAGGTCTAGAAAAAGCTCTGTTCTTTTTGCCGTCAAAACACGTAGCCAGTATATATTCTACTAGGTTGAAAACTCGTCATGGCATTTTGGTAATTTGGCTTGGCCTTTGTTTTTAAGTCTGCTGAATCCAAAATGTCGCGTCTGGTGTCTCGACATCAATCGATGGTACTTGTGTACATCGATCGATATTAATCTTCATCTATCGAGGTATTTCCTGATATCGATCGTCAGCACTGATGCGCATCGATCGATTGTTCTTCCTCTCGTCGACCTCTAAGTGGTCAGCTCGGGTGAAATGTCCTTTAAGCTCCAAAATGCTCCAAAGTCATAGCTTTACTCCGAAATGCACCTGAACATGAAAACATACCTAGAAGAGTAGAAAACATAGATATATATATAGTAAAACACCTATATACCATGGATAAAAATGGGCCAAATCCAAGGTATATCAAGGTGATAGGAGTCATCTGTTCGATGGGGCACATGGTCGGAACAGATGGTGGAGTAGGCGATATGCTGCAGGGAGCATGGAGCTTCGATATGCTTTGTTGAGCATGGAGTGTCCCTGTCGGTGTGCTGGAGATCGTGGCCTGGGCCAGTATGTAGCGTTGTAGACGTGTTGCAGGGAGCATATATCTTCCCCTGGTCGATAGTAACCGCCGGGATCAGCCTCTCCTAGGCTTGTCCGAGAAGAAGATCTTCTATGTGTAGCATCTTGCCTTGGCGGCTGTAGAATTGGTGAGCTCTGGTAATGGAAGTCTCCCCCTCATAGATTGACGTGTTTTCCTCATAGATGGACGTGTTCCCATGAATGGAGAACTTCATCTTGTTGGTATTAATCGCAGGGATTCATCGGTTATAAGCATGTTGATGACGATGGCCTTCTAGGTCTCGAATCTTGCCTTGCCGGCTATGGAGATGATGAGCTCGTGTCTCTCTCTCTGTGTTATGGACCTCCTCTTTAGATTTAGAAACCTCTCTTTATAGTGGAGGTCATGCCTCCTCTTTAGGGTTTGGAAATATTCCATAAATCCTTAGATAATAGAATATTTCCACTCTTCTTTAAGGGCAGCCTATATATTGGAATACTTCCTCTTTCTCTTGGATTTAGGAAGATCCCTTCTTCTCTAAGCTGATTACCTGATAAATGGAAGATTTTCATTTATCTTAAGGCAGGAGAAATCACTTGGCCTGGAAGACGGAGGAAGGTCCCAGACTCGGGGACAGGGACCCGGGACCCAAATGCAGGAACCTAGACCCTGGGGGCAGAGACCTGGAAAACGGAAGCTGGAGTAATCTCTTCATGGAATATTTTTCCCCAACAACGAGTTACTGCGGTTTTAAATCGTAAAGTTCCATCGGTGACTCTGATCGAAATGAAACAAGAGCATGTTCGATCCAATCCCGAAGGAGGGAGCTACGAGGACGGGACTATGACAACACGATCGTTCCAACTCGGCGGATGGCCGAACTGGTCGTGTGTTGATCTAGTTCGGCCATCCACCGAGCTGGACTGGGCGGATGGCCGAGTTGGTTGTGTTGTCGATCCAGCTCGGCGGATGGCCGAGCTAGTCGCGTGTTCGATCCAGCTCGGCCATCCGCAGAGCTTGACTGGTTCAGCTTGGCGGATGGACGAGCTAGTCGTGTTGTCGATCCAGCTCGGCCATCCGCCGAGCTGGACTGGTTCACCTCGGCAGATGGCCGAGCTGGTTTGGTTCACCTCGGCGGATGGCCAAGCTGGCCGCGTGGTCGATCCAGCTCGGCCATCCACCGAGCTGGACGGTGTGCTCTTTCCACCCTTCAATAAAATAGACATAACTTATGATACAGAATGCTGATTAACCTCTGACCGGTGGCATTGGAAAGCTAACTCAAAGCTCAATCATACCACGGGAAGGTCTTCATCCATAGCTAAACATCTGACTCGTCTGTGCAGTTCTGCACCTCAAAACGTACGAACAAACGAGTTGGACTGCTTGTTTGGTTCTGTGATCCATTTCTCTCGAGTTTTTTGCTCAGGAAATTTTGTCGAGAGTGTGTCGAGAAAGCTTTCATACAGAAACACAGGTTTTGGATTACCGTTTTTGATCCCAACAATGTTTGCTTCTTATTGTGGATAAAAATTATACGGAATTTATATTGCGAGAAATATTTTCTGGGGACTTTTCACTACAAGAAAACATGACCTTAACGACTACAGTATTAGTAGCTAGTTGGTCGTAATATGGGCTTTAGGACCAATTAACTTCGAAAATCGATTGGTCGTTATAAGATGATCGTAATTAATAATTAGAGGCACATTGGTCGTAATATTGCGTCTAGAAAAATTAGTCATATATCAGACGTAGCTTTACGGCTCAATAAGTTGGTCGTAAGTTAAAAGTAAATACATTTGTCGTAAAGGTGACGTACATTTACGTCTCATATATTAGTCGTACACTGGTCATAACCTTATGACCAATTTACCTTTAATGTCGATGTTTATTAGTCGTAAGCTAACGGATATCACTCAAATTACCCTAAGGAGTGAATTACTCTCTCAAATAAGAGGTTTAGATGTAGTACTTAGGGATCGAATCCATAGAGACTCTAGGATTACACAATAGATTATGGCCTTGAAATAAATCTAGATTAAATGGTTTATAAGTTTTAAAGCAGTAAATGGAGTGGTGAGCAATTTTATTGCTCGATTGATTTGTTTTGAGGTTGTTTACAGTTTGGAGAAATAGCTAGATTCAGGTATATTCCCAGGTATGATAAGTAAACTTAATTTGGGTTTGTAGAGGTTTTATTAATTATTCTTGAATTTAAACTTTAGATATAATCAATCTGATTATCTAATCTGGATCTCGGATTTCAACTCTCGTATGTTAATCACGAGAAATTGTCGATCGATAATTCTATATGAATATCGATCGATACACCTTTCAAAATATCGATCGACAGGGCTATCGATGTGTCGATCGATACTTCTTCCAGAAAATTTTACGGACAGGTTTAATTTATATTTTCAAACTCACTAGATCAACTCTCGTCTGTATCTAGTCAGTTAGATCATACTAGTTAATTTTCAGGTATTGAGTCAAGCAATGGCTTGATCCCAATTAATCCTAAGATCTAGGTTTAAAGGGGGATTGATATACCTTGGATTTGACCCGTTTTCATCCATGGTATATAGGTGTTTTACTATATATATATCCATGTTTTCTACTCTTCTAGGTATGTTTTCATGTTCATGTGCATTCGGAGTAAAGCTATGACTTTGGAGCATTTTGGAGGTTAAAAGACATTTCACCCGAGCTGACCATGTAGAGGTCGACGAGAGGAAGAACAATCGATCGATGCACATCCAGTGCTGTCGATTGACACCATGAGATGCCTCGACAAATGAAGATTAATATCGATCGATGTACACAAGTACCATCGATCGATGTCGAGACATTGGACATGCGACATTTTGGATCCAGCAGACTTGAAGCCCAAGTCCAAGCCAAATTACAAAAATGCCCTGAAGAGTTTTTAACCTAGTAGATTATATACTGCCTAAGTGTTTTGACGGCAGGGAGAGCTTTTTGTTAGAGTTTTACTTTGAGAGAGAGAGAGAGTTTTGGATAGAAGATCACTTGTGATTGGAACTCCTTGTTTTCATTTCTTTTCATCTATACTATGAATTCCCATTTCTTCATTGTTATGAATTGCTTTGCTATGTCTGAGTAGTTCATTTATTAGATCCAGGGTTCAGATAGGTTTGTGGGATTAGCCCCAAACTATAGATCTGCCTTGTTGTGATATTCATGATAGATTTGTATTCATTGCTTGTTTTAGCCTTGCTAACTAGAACATGATTATAGGATTGCATACTCATGCACCCTTGTTATCCCATCCTGACATCTATCTATCATATTAGGACTGCTAGAGAGGGCTAACCGCCAATTTAGTATCTTAATAGGGCATATCATACTCGCGCATAGGCCTGGCTAGAACCCGTCGATCGATGTCCTCAACTGACTATCGGTCGACTTAGGCAAAGGTGTATCGGTCGATATCCCAATAGGACCGTCGATCGACACTCTTTCGTTGTCAACATACTAACCATTGAGACACGAGATCTAGCCTGTTAACCAGTGAAACATGCAACAGCTGATCACTGACTTAAGCGGTTGAGCTCTAACATATCATGCATGCAACAAATAGGCATCTATAGATATTATAATCTCCAACACCTGAATAGTGGTCCTGCATCTAATATCATTTCCAAACAAGTTACATTTACTATTTGCTTCGCTTGTTACTATTGTTATTTCATTTAAACATTTACAACTCTTAGAATTAATAAACACTAGATTTAATTGTTCCCTAGCTCCTTGTGGATTCGATCCCTAAGTACTACATCTGAACCTCTTTTGATGAGAGTAACACTCATTAGGGTAATTTGAGTGGTATCAAATTTGGCGCCGTTGTCGGGGAGCTTTGATCGCCATTAGATTTAGTTTTATTGATTCTTATTCTCTTCTCTACCCCCCTTTCTAACATAATCTTTTTCTTGTCTTTTTAGGTGCATGCCCAGCGGTACCAGAAGCAACAAGGAGAAAGACTTGCTGTTCTCAGACGATCCTGCTCACTTGGAATGCACCCTCCGTAGAGGTCAACGTTACACATCGCTCGACGCTACAACTTTGTCATCGATCGATACTCACAACCAACCGTCGACCGACACCAGACATTCATCGTCGATCGATCCTAATCGTTCGACAACGATCGATACTACACCGCGTACGTCGATTGATATCGTGTCGTAAAAAATGGTAAACATTATTATTTTAAAAAAGTATGAGAACGGAAACCTGTATGACCATGACTGTCATCTGCGTAATGCAACATGTCAGAAAGTAGACACTCAGGAGACTGTAATCCCTGATGCTGATACTACAGGCTCAACCTGTAGATGAGGACGCTCGATCGAAACCACTGGCCGACTACAATCGCCCGGATGAGTACTATTCCAACAGATCAGCTATTCGACTTCCAGAGATCCAGAAGCAGAATTTTGAGCTGAAGCCTCAATACTGCACTCTCGTGTCGCAGATACCCTACTCTAGTTTACCGCACAAGCATCCTATGGACCATCTAGAACGGTTCGAGGATTTAATCGCTGCAATTCGGATGGAAGGAGTCCCCGAAGATTACCTGCTGTGCAAGCTCTTCAGATACATGCTGAATGGAGAAGCGATGCACTGGCTTAGGCAGCAACCCACAGGATCCTTAACATCCTGGGCCGACATCAAGAATGCTTTCTTACGAAACTTCTTCGATGAGGCGCGCGCTGAAGAACTTCGAAACAAAATTTCCACATTCTCGTAAGAGACTGGAGAGTCCTTCAAAGATGCGTGGATTAGATTTAGGTTCTTCCAGCGAGACTGTCCACACCACAGATTTAACGACGTGCAGCTGCTAAGCACTTTCTTCCGAGGTCTCGCCTTACAGCGAGTGAAGGAAACTTCACTACTCGGAATCCGTTAGAAGCTGTGAGACTTATCGAAAACCTTGCTAACAGTAGCAGCACCAAAAACACTGACTCTGAACGGAAGAAGTATGTAGCCTCTATCGGGAAGGAACAGATGGACGAAGTAAGAGCTAAGTTAGATGTGGTTCATGAGCTTCTTAGGAAGCAAGTCTGTTTAGCTGAAGGAGAAGTAGTAGATACGGAAGGAGAAGAAAATGTGAACTACATCGGAGGTACCGGATTCCAGAAATTTGGAAACCAGGGCGGAAACAAAAGCTTCTTTGGAAATGGTCAAAGAAGTAACCAGAGTTCACAATTTCAAAAACCCTTCAACAACAGCAAAAGCTACTCGAACTCCTACTACCAGAATCCACCACCCCAGACTCAGGAAAGTAAGATCGAAGAAATGCTTGATCGAGTACTGTTGGGACAACAACAAATCACTGTGGATTTCAACGGTAAAATAGACTCCGCCTACAACAATCTGAACACTAAAATCGAGACCTTAGGGACTCAGGTGAGAAAACTTGAAACGCAAGTGATTCAGACTGGCGAGACTATAAAGAGGCAAGAAGCTTTCGCTAGAGAGGCATGAGCTGATAAAGGAAAACACCACGTAAATGCCATCATAGATGATGATTTCTGGCAAGTGGTGAGACATGAAAAGCTTGAGGAAGGAGATTTCAAAATCGAAAGATCCATGAGTCTCGGCGGATCCCAATGGTGTCGACCGATGTCGATGAACTCGCATCGATCGATAGACCATAACGAAGATTGATGGACGGATTACTCTAGTCATCGATTGACGTCGTCCGCTAAATCGACTAAATGCAATGCAGTTCGAATTCTAACTCATGAGGAATTCGCAGCTAAGCATCCTCACCCACCCTCCCCTTTCTATGATAAGATCGATCGATCGGCCGAGCCAACCATCGATCGACAGAGTGAGTCCGACGTCGATCGTCACAACACACCTCCCATCGATCGACATGCACCTCCGAAATACCGAGTGCGGTTTCCCTCAATCGATAATGACTATATCAACGCACTCAAACCACCACCGAAACAATTAGCTAACCAGCTCGAACCAAAACCCAACCCTTTAAATAGTTCACCAGAACCAGTTCAAGAAGATCAGGAAAATGAAGGGAGAAGGTTAAGGAAAAGAAAGGAAAAAATTCCTAAGAACCTTAAGAGGGAAGCTAATGATAAGGAGATGGATGGTTTCACTAAGAGAGTCCTCAGAATCTCAATCAAAAAAGCTTTTGATGAAGCTTATTTCACACACCGGTTGTGGATGTTCTTCAGAGAAACAAAGGTAACTGAGGAGGACATTAGGAGAATGTTTCATCAAGTCAGAGAGAATATGAAGCACAGGATCACATTGACGAAGAAGAGTGATCCTGGGAAGTTTGCAATACCATGCGTAGTCAAGGGTGTTGAATTTCCCCATTCTATGTGTGACACATGAGCATCAGTTAGTATCCTCCCTAGGATCATGGCAGACCAGCTTGGTTTGACCATCAAACCTTCAACAGAATCCTTCACCTTCGTGGATCTTTCATAAAAACGATCAGGAGGTATCATAAGAGATCTGGAGGTACAGATTGGTAATGCTCTTGTCCCGGTAGATTTTCATGTCCTAGACATAGAGTTTAACTGGAACTCTTCAGTTTTGCTTGGAAGATCTTTCCTAGCTACAGTAGGAGTTGTATGTGACATGAACAAAAACAAATTGTGATGACGCTGATAGACCCCAACATCCACTACGACCCTATCCAACCTAAGAGAAAGGTTATTAATTCTGTGGATTACGGGAAAGAACTTGGCTTCATTGGCGCATGCCATTGTGGAGCAGAGTACGAATCAGAGTACTCGGAATCGATCGACACCCCCACTTTTCCATCGATCGATTCCAATGAGTCAACAGTGATTGATGACCGGAACAACACGTCGCTCGACGTTGATCAGCCGGTTGACCATTTCGCTTCACCTAATCATTGTTACCTACACTTTGTCTTCCAACCTCCAAGCAAGAGAGGACGTGATGATTATTTCATAGGCATTTGGGCAGACAGTGGTTTCCATGAAATTTTTGCAGTTGACACTATAATTGCTTTACCTAACGAGGAACACACAGAAGAATACGATGAGGATTATTGGAAGGAACGTGCAATAGAAATGTCTTTGCAGGATGAAATATTTGAAACGCATAAGTTCACCAACACGTTCCCAACAACGCTCGACGAAGTGCACTCCACATCGGTCGATACCCACCCTCTTCCAGCAAAACAACCGCTCACATCGATCGACACCCACAGAGGAACATCGATCGATATTCGCACTGCAGCGAAAATCCAGGAACAGGAGAATATTCCCTCTCAAACTAGGCTTATAGATACCTATTTAAAACGTTTTGCACCCCTGAAACCACCTCCACACACCAGAGCAGACACACAAGCAGAAAAGATGAACACTCTTCCATCTACATCAACATGAAAATTCATGAAGAGCAATCATCTCAAGAACACAAGTTCAGCAGAAACTATTCTGTCCTCGATTGATGCATCTGTATCAACATCGATCGATACTACTCTTAAACCTAATCTTTCTATTTCTAAATTGAATGATAATGCAAAAATTGATTACGGTTTTCTAACTCCTGATGAATTTGGTATTTTCAGGGACCTAGATGGCAACGCACGTGCAATAGATGGAAGGATCTTACAAGTGTCTAGAGAGGACATAGCAGATATCCTTCAAGTGGCCAATGGACCTGACAACCTATTCTCACAGCAACGTGGCACTCCAGACGTCATTCAAACCAATCCTAACAAACACGTAGGAGTCGCCGCAACAAAAATCAATCCAGATCTATCATGCCAACCAAAAGGCCATGCATCGATCGACGGGACAACTCAGAAATCGATCGACAGGATAACACCAACGTCGATCGGTAAGGATGACCCGACGTTGATCGACAGACGTTATGAATTTGGATACCGCGCTTTTGACATGTATGGAGCAAGAAAGTTCACTTGGGAACGAAGGGACGAGTATGGAGTCTACAGAGATGAGTGTGGACACGCACGAGGCGTAGCTAGTGAGATGATACCTGTCACAAAGGACGACATCAGGAAATTACTGGAAAGAGCATTTCTTTTTGAAGAGGGCCACATTTGTCTTCCAGAACACGCCACTTCCTTCACACTCACAAGACTGGCACCAGAACTCAACACCAAAGATGAAATCAACGAGATGGTGACTGGTATTTGTGGAGCTCAGGAAAAACTGGGAGAGGAACTCAAATCATTGGTAGAAGATACACATCAACCTTTTGATAGAGGCTACAATGAGCTTTTCAGAAGTATGGTAGAAATCAGGACAGAAATTGAGAGTTTACGTCAGCAACTTGAGAAGGAAGCCACGACCTCAACATCGATCGACGCGCCACATGCACCATCGATCGACGTCAGTCTTCCTACAGCCCAGATCCCTGCAGAACCGCAATGTTCAGTAGAACACAAGGATGAATGGGAAGTCTCATACATCAACACGAGGATAAACGACATGTACTACCCTCTCAACAACAACGTGGACTGGCTGAGCACTAAAATCGAGCTACTACAGCAAGATTTGGACACCATTCGCAAGAAGGACCAACAACCAGCCACATCGATCGATGTGTGTACCATCACATCGCTCGACACTAAGATCTCAGCCATGGATGATAGGCTGCAAACTTACGAGGACATGCATGACCGGTTCGTATCACCAGTCATGCTAGATTTAAACAAATTGTCTAGTCAAATACTTCATGCCCAAAGGGATATTGATAAAATTACTAATCAAAATTTTTTGCAGGCAAACTCATCTTCGATCGACAGGCTACGTTTCCGGTACCGGGACGTCACCCAAACTCACTTCCCCGTGCATCATAGGCGACAACTGAGTCTAGACCTCCTGGATCTGAGCCACAACATTGTTTCAGATCCTCTCTGCTTGAGGATGCGAAAAGGTGCCATCAGAAAGCTGGTGTGTCGTCCTGTAAACTCGGGCCAGAGATGGTGGTGCTCCTTCTTGGGCAGCCTGTATTAAAATTTTTTTTAATTAAACTCACGCATTCAATAAATACTTAATTAATACATATTTAATAAATATTAAAAAGATCAAAGACTTACAATTTGTAGTGTCCTCCCAGCGTGTGGAATCTGTTCGGAAGTATGAGGTATTGGCAGGTTACCATCTTCATCACGGGTCAACCGGGCAGTTGAGCAAGTGAGAGACCTTTGAATTGACTTAGGCAAATTCCAATAAGCCTTCAAGCCCTTCCAAACGTCATTGCTGAGGTTTGCTTCTTTTGCGTCATCCCCCAGAACCCTCCACTTCTCCTTCCAATCACCAACAATGTTCTTTAGGCGAGCCATCGCCTTTTTGTAGAACGCTTCCTTCAACGTTTCGTTGACAGCAATGGACCAATTCCATTTTTGCTTCAAAAAAAAATTAATAAAAAAATTAATAAAAAAAATTAATTAATTAAATTATTATTTTCTAAATTAAAAATAAATAAAATTATATTTAAAACTAACCGTGAAGCACTTGAACGAAGTCCTCCGGACATGGTCCGGTGTAAGAGACCAATTCGGATGCGCTTCCCGGAAGTTTGTCCTGATGATATCTCCAACGCTCTGTCCGACACAATTGTCCGTCAAAAACCTACAAAATTTGAAAGAATACATATATTTAGACCAATATATATAATTAGTTGATTTAAAATATTAAAAATTACCAGTAAGTGTTGGGTGGTCGATCTTGATTGATGATTGGTAAACCTTCTCGTCCCGGCATCTGGAGAAGGTCTTCCACTGTATATCTTGCATATGGCGCATTCGATGGCACCATCAAATCTGGATGAACAGCTGCAGGAGCCGGAGCAGCTTCGGGAGCAGTAAACTGCTGCTGAGGATGGTGTGGAGAATGATGCTGATCATGCCGAGGCTGCTGTGGAGTTTCATCGTACTGGGGATAGAATGGAGCAGGGTCATCAAACTGCGGATAGTAAGCTGCAGGGTCATATGCCTGTGGAGGCACATATGGAGCAGTAGGAACTTGGCTCTCAGGGACATTCTCTTGGCCAGATGATGTGCCGGACGAAGAAGCTGATGGATCCACCTGTCCGAGAAAGGTATTCGCGTAAGAGTTTCTAGGCGTAAGGTTCCTAAGTCTCTGTCTACCGCTAGCCATAGCAATATATATCGCCAATCTGACCAAAAAAAAATTGACGTTTAGAAACAATTCAAATTTTTTATATAAAAATAATCTAAACCTATTCTAATTCCATCATAATCTATCTCCATCCTAATCTACATCCATCCTAAACTAATTCCAAATCTAATCTAATCACCTAACTAACCACCTAAAACTAAAACAAAATAAAAATAAAAAATTACCTAGAGAGAGAAAGGAAATCGTTGTTAGAGAGAAGGGAATGAGCAACCAAATGGCTTCGCGAGGTCCGCGTATATATAGAGTTTTGGTGTTAGTCGTAAATGGGTTGTAATATTACGACCAATGAGTGACTAAGGGTCGTATAGGAGGTGTAAATTTACAACCAATGGGAGACCAAATAGTGTTACGACCAATAAGGGACTAAATTATTATTTTTATTTACGACCAATGAGAGACTAGCAGTCGTTAAAGAAACGTAAATTTATGACCAATGTGGGATGAAGTCCTTTACTACCAATTAGGGACTACCGTTGTTATATTTGAAAAAAAGAGAAGAAAGATACTAGAATCACAGGTGAGAAAAAATTTCCGATGCCTACAATTGTACAAGCCAATGTAAGATACTTTTATAACTTTTTTTCTATCAAGAAGTAATAATAACTTTATTTGTTACCTGCAAGTGCCTCATGAACATTTTTTGGAAGTAACTCTGCAAATGCAAATGGTAGAAGTTGTTGCATAAACACATGACAGTCATGACTCTTCATCCCTAAAAACTTATGTCCCTGCTGATCAACACATCTTGATAGAGTTAAAACATATCCATCAGAAAACTTCACATCTGATGCCACCCACTTGAACAACGCTCCTTTTGCTTCTGCTGACAATCTGAAAATGGGAACTGGAATTTTCCCATTGTTTTTAATATGCAGCTCAATCCTATAACATAATACAGGCAAATCCAACATTGAGTTCTTGTTATCTTTTGTCTTCCCGGGGACGTTCAGCAATGTATTGATGATGTTGTCAAAGAAGTTCTTCTCTACATGCATCACATCAAGATTGTGGCATAGAAGTAGATACTTCCAATATGGAAGTTCCCAAAATATACTCTTCTTATGCCAATTATGCTGTGTCCCGTAACCAACAGACATATTTGCAATAGTATGACAATTACCCCTTTCTTGATTGTGTCTTGTCCACCATAGTAATCAATCTCCTTCATGATTTCCTTTCCAGATAGATATGGTGGAGTGGTGTCTTGTACAACCCTTTTTGACAGAAACAATTTTCTATTCCTTCGGTACGGATGGTTAATGGGAAGAAATCTCCAATGACAGTCAAACCAGGACGTCTTCCTACCATTCTTCAGCTGAAATGCGTCTGTGCTTTCCATACAATAAGGACAAGATAGCCTCCTCCAACCTGACAACATCCCGTATGCAGGAAAGTCACTAATGGTCCACAAAAGAACTGCTCGCATTGTAAAGTTTGTTCTCGTTGAACAATCATATGTCTGCACGCCTGTTGACCATAATTCCTTCAATTCTTCTATCAAAGGCTGTAGAAAAACATCAAGGGACCTCTTCGGATGCTTTGGCCCATGTATCAATATACTCATGAAAAGCAATTCCTTTTCCATACACATCTCTGGTGGAAGGTTATGTGGCGTCAAGAAGACTGGCGAAAGCGAGTATTGTCTGCTCCCGTCTTTTCAGATTGATATATTTTCTTCAGACTATCCTTAATAGGTAAGTACCACATCCGCTGGTACGTCACCCTATTCCACCCACGTCCTTGCGGTTTATATCGTGGCTTCTTGCAAAATTTACACTCTAACAATTCTGCATTTTCTCCCCAGTATATCATACAGTTGTCTATACACACAACAATCATCTCCGATGGTAAGCCAAGGCTATTAACCAATTTCAGAATCTCATAATAAGATTCAGCACACAGATTATCTTCATGCAAATATTCTTTAAACAACTGAACCCATGCATCCGTACAAACTTCAGGAAAACTATGATCAGTTTTGATATTCATCATCCTAGCTGCCAATGATAATTTAGAAAGACCTTCTCTATAACCTTCCTAAATTGGCTAATTAGTTGCTGCTAGCATTTCATAAAATCTTTTTGCATCCAAGTTAGGCCCCTCTACATTTTCTACCTCCTCTATTACTGATCTTGTTTCACGAAATGCATCTGTAACCATATCATGCATCCTATCATGATCTACCATATGATCCTCTTGAAGGTTATAACTTTCAAAAGGAAAATGTAGTTCATCTGATCTGTTACGAACATTTTCAACCTGATTACTACTACTAGCTTCATTCCTATTATCACCTTCTCCGTGGTTAAACTAGATATAGTAATATAGAGTAAATCCTCTATTTACTATATGTTTCCAAACAGTTTCACTAGCAGCAAACTTGGTATTGTTTCACTAGCAGATTCCTCCTGCTCAAACAGCAGCATCTCGATACTCTAGCCGAGATGGCGGTGAGAGCATCAACGACGACGCACTGGAAATCTCCTTCAGGACGTGTAGACATGTCTGGCATAGGCGAGAATGGTGGAAGTGCTGGCCCTGTCTGCTCCTGCTGATGTCCTCTAGCTCGCTGTACGGTGTAGTGGCACGGCATGGTTGATGGGCCATGGAGGAGGCGTTAATCGGGGTGAAACTGGATGCTAGCGAGGCCCCCTGAGAATTCCTTGACCGAACGGCTGGGTAGATCTATCAAGTGTGTGCCATCCGCGTCTTTGAAAGTCCAGAAGTGGTCGTCCTTGAGCCAGTGTGCGCTCGTGAGGTGTGCTGCGTCCATTTAGACGAGCTGATCATCCATTGCAGCCCCGTCTAATGGTATCCTACAGTGCATGACGATCAGTGTAAGCAGACTCTCAACCGTCTCCTTCTTCATTCCCGATGTCTGGAACGGCTTCATCTTGAGATTGATGAAGTGCTCGGCAAAGAGGGCTCCCAGGTTAAGCAACGTGTCGTCATTGTTGGGGTCGAAAACGGTTACAACGAAGTTAATGTTCAAACCTCCGCAAAAACAAGTGTGAGTTTCTTTCGGCGACAATTATGCTTGGTAAAAAATGTCATGACACAGGATCTCGAGATAAAACCTTGTTCGAGTCTCGGTTGGATCAAACACAAACTGTTCCAAGGTAACATAAACGTATTTAAACCAGCCACAGATAGGTTCGAGTGTGACGAACGGAACATGGAAGCCAAGCCCTGTCACCACGGAACGACCGAACATGCGCACTGCTGGGCCGCTACGTAGCCACCCAGCTCGAGCCAAGCTCGGTCACTATGTAGCGAACGAGCGCACGTCCCGCTTGGTCGCTATGTATCAACCGTGCGCACATCCCGCTCGGTCGTTACATAGCGACCGAGCGCACGCCCCGCTCTGTCGCTACGTAGCAACCGATCGCACGTCCCGCTCGGTCGCTACGTAGCGACCGAGCTTTCCCGAAATGTCGAATACGACACGAATCCATGCATTCTCGTCTACTCTTTGATGCTATCTCCCGAAGACCGTAGCAAACCCATTTCATGTTTCTCGACATTTGAAGTCATCAATCTAACTTTACGATAAAAACCGCAAAAATTTTGTTTTTATCGAAAGAAGCCGTAATAAACGCTTCGAGCCAAAAGACGGGCCAATGGGACCTAAGACATGACTCGAAGCCCACTTTACGATTTCTTAACCAAAAACCCGTAAACCGTAGGACGGTTTACGCTTGTTTCGCAAGGAAAGATAAATGTCAAGTTTTCCCGGATAAATACGAAGTTTTGGAAGATAATTACAAAATGGAATATCTCCATTTTGTGGCTATGACGGCTTAAGGGCAGAAGGGGAAAAACGTAAACCAACCTAGGAGCAAGTATATACAGAGTCCTCGGCGAAAGGCATGAGGAGGACCTTTTTCAGAGAAAACTTTGCACTTAGAGCAATGAGACAACTTTCCGTTTTTGTTATTTCGAGCTGCGACTTAATTAGGTTTAGCCGTCTTAGGGTTGTTAGAACTAGGAATCTCGCCGACAGCTCTCGAGCCCAGGCTTATTACCTTGTTGTAAACGCACATACGCAAATTCGGAATAAGACTTCTCTTTGCTCTCTTTTTACGATTCCATATACTTTATCGTTGTTATCTCGTGTTCTGATTGCTTGGCGTTTGGTATTAGCAGATATCCGGGACCTCTAGGAAATTAGGATTTTCCTAGTTTCCTAATTTAAACGGAAATCGACAGTGTGAATGTCGGTTCTCACAATTTGGCACTAGAAGGAGGGGGGGGGGGTACGGATCAATCTAACCCTCAACCACATCACACTCAACCAGACATGTCAACTGACGACGCGGACAACATGGAAACTCCTCTCAACAGAGGAAGCGGCACTGACTCCACACTCCAGCAGCGGACATATCCGCGGCCAACGCACCAGCCAACGCCGCAACGCTCGAGGAGTTTAAAAAGATGTTCACCACCTATGAAAAAAGGTTGGAAGAACAGGATAAGCTCGTAAACACCTTGACCAAACAGGTCGAAACCTTAACGGCAAGGACTCGAGCAATCCATCCCCATGGAACCACGAATGTTTGCGGGAAAAGACTCGACTTTGCAACCCCACTCGACAGGCCTGGAACGACGTGGGAACGACCCTCGGGCCAAAACCCTAGCGAAAAATCCCCATCCGAGAAAAGAAACTCTGAGAGTCATCCACCTACCGTGAAGGACTCGAAGGTTAATGAAGTTGAGCACGTCGACTTGGATCCCATCGACGTCTCCAACGATACTGAGGAGGACGCCGACAAACATCCAAGAAGGACCAGAAGCTGATTTGCTCGGGAAAGCTCTCCGTTCGATAAGCCAATGACGGAAGAGGAGAAAATCCTCTATTGGAACGAACAAGAAGAGCTGGCTGAAAAGCAAACCGAGATCACTCGCAGTAAACGCCGACAAGCTTGGAAATCTGCTGACGAGACGTTGGACATCCGCGATCTTCGCGATTACATCACCAAAACTGCGGCGGAAGTAAGGGCCGTGAAATCCCAGATCTATCACGCTACCAGTGCTGCCCCCAAGATGAACAGACTGCCAGAAGGGGCTTGGAAGACGCCCTTCACCGCTCGCATCACCAAAGTTTGATGGTACGACGGATCCTAAAGCGCACCTTCAGGCTTTCCACATTGTTGGGGAAAAATATCCCTGTATTATTTCCCCCAGCCTCCAGGCAGGACTCGGATCCTCGGATCCCTGGTAAATGGGTTCCCCGGGTCCCCACCAGGGGGAACCCTGGGCTCGATCCCTGGACCGTACTCCCTTCCAAGAAATGGAAAACTTCCGACAAGGAGAACCTTCCATATTTCCGAATATGGAAGAGTTTAACCTAATGAAACCGACTTCTAGACGACTATATAAGAGCGACAACAGCCCTCAAGCAAGGGATCGAGTTCTCTAAGGCTTAGAGACTAGGGTTAGACGGCTAGAATTAGGGTTCTTATAAAACATCTTGTAACGATACCTTGTTCTTGCCTATTCATCTAATAATACGTCTCTCAAGCCTATTCTATTATTATTCTCTTTAAACATCCTAAAACCCTTACTAAATAACCACAAACACTCGAGGTTTACCAGCTTATCCATCGTTCTGTGGTACTCTAAAATAGCCTACACAAAAATCCCCTAACAGTTTGGCACAAGAAGGAGGGGAGTAATCTAAGCTACGTGACGATGGCGGTGGATGAGCAAGACAATACATCAGAATTTACCCCAAGAGAAGCCAAGCTTCAACGACAGTTCGACGGACTGCGGAGCCAAGTGACCGACATGCACAAGGCTCGGGAAACAACCGAAAATCCAGAGCTTTCCTCCAAGGTTCAGAGCCTGAAGGAAAAACTTGGTGAACACTCCAAACAGCTGGAGTTAAGCACCGAGAAACTCAACCAACCACAGACGGAGAACGCTGCACTCCGAGACAAAAACAAAGCTCCCAACACGGCGAGCAACAAGAAGCGTCGCTTCAACACTCGAGTTTGACCTATGGGAAGCCTGAGCACTCCCAACACCGGAGAAGGCACAACTAACGCGACTCCTGCATCCGGAGCGGCCGGGGCAACACGAGAGGGATCGAGGATCACCAGATCCATGACCTAGAGGAAAGTTATTCCAAACCTGAACCCGAGAAAAAAGAACCCGAGAAGACGGCAGCCGAGTCTTCCATAACCGACTATCTGGAGCAGATGTTTTCTAAGAGGTTCGACGCCATGCAATCCATAGTGGAACGTCTACCAGGAGTAGCTCCCTCAATCCGGAGGAGCAACCCCGACTCGTACACAGATACTCACTTCGCAGAGGAGATCACCTCAGTCGAGATCCTCGGAAATTCTCCTTCGCCAGCATCAAGATGTGCGATGGCACCAGAGACCCCGACAATCATATCGCACAATATAATTAGAGGATGCTAGCGGTTGTGCTCCCCAAGGAGTCCCGTGAAGCTACCATGTGTAAAGGGTTCGGCTCCACTCTAATTACACCCGCCTTGCAATGGTATATCAATCTCCCTACCAGGTCCATATCTTCCTTTGTCGGCCTGAGCGACAAGTTCGTAGAACAATTCGCGAGTAGCAGGAGCCTGGAGAAGACTTCAGACAGTCTCTACGAGATCCTCTAGCATCGAGTAGAACCCCTGCGGGACTACATAGCCCGTTTCAATCAAGAGAAGGTAGCTGTCCCTGAATGCAGCATCCCTACCGTAATCTCTGCCTTCAAGAGAGGCTTACTTCCATACGGAGGGATCTACAAAGAGCTAACCATGTACCCTTGCAAAACCATGGAGGATGTGCTATCCCGAACGTGGGCACATGTGAAGTGGGAAGAGGACGTCGCTAGCCGTGCCAAGACTCAACCCAAACAGGATCAGAGGTCCACCTGATCAGACCGGGGAGACCGAGAAGAAAGATCCTCCCAAAAGGGATCCAAGGACTCCGAAAGCAGGAACCGGGACAGGTTCCAATATCGACCATTAGAAAAAGAAGCGGGGATGTTTGTGTCTACCTGGCCAGATATCACCCATCTCTCAACATCCACACCAGAGCTGGTCAACACGCTGAGGCAGATAGGCCAACAGGTCAAGTGGCCCCCAAAGATGAAAGCACCTGACTCATTCCAGAACCCGAGACTCTGGTGCGACTTCCATCGCGATCACGGCCACAAAACTGAAGACTGTGTCGCCCTGAAGATCGAGGTCAACGAACTGCTCCAAAAGGGGCATCTCCGAGAATTCCTTTCAGAGAAAGCCAAGGCTCATCTTAGCAAAGAAGCATCAGGGAAATCCAAAGGAGACGCACCAAGCTCACCACCTCGCCAGGACCGGGTGATTCATGTCATCTCAGGAGGCTCGGAAGTAAGTGGCGTGAGTCATGCAGCTGCGAAGAAGAGCACCCGTAATGCTAAACACGGCCTGGAGACTGCTCAACCTAAACGCCTACTTCTAGGTACTGACGAGATAAGCTTCACAGCCAAGGAGCAAGAGAAGATATTAGCTCCCCACCATGACGCTCTAGTTGTCTCCCTCACCATAGTGAACTCTTTGGTGAAAAGAATACTAGTAGACAACGGGTCCTCCAGCAATATCATCTTCCTGATGGCGTACCAGGACCTAGGGTTAGAGGAGAATACCCTGACGGGCAAAGTAACTCCACTCATCGGGTTCAGCGGCGAGCTCAAGCAAACCGCTGGGGAGGTTGTTCTGCCAGTATATGCTGAAGGGATACAACATGATCTTAGGATGACCATGGATTCACGACATGGGAGCAGTCCCCTCAGCCCTCCATCAAATAGTGAAGTTCCCTACACCCTGGGCATAAAAGCAATCCGAGGAGATCAGGAGAATTCTAGGTCCTGCTACCAGACAACCTTAAAAGGGAAGACCAAGGTCTTATAGCAATTACAGAGGAGACCTCAGATCCCGCAGAATCGGTAATCAGGGGTCAACAATAGGGGTAATTCAGGAACCCTCTGCATAGTCCGGACCCTACATCCAAAAAGTTTCCAGACAGCTTACGTCAACCGCTTCCCATGGTCTCCCCTAAGAACCTGCAAGGCTGCACCTGCTCGCAAAATCTGGTCCCCACAGGACCCTCGTCCTCCGCCTCACATAGATAAGATAGCCAGAAGCTTCAACAGTTATCAACCGGCAATCTCACAGATAAACGAGTGGGGCACAAACACCTCGAAAAAACCCCCTCGGAAGAGAGCTCCCAGCTGGCACCAGAGAGAGATAGGAGACCTCCGAACACATTTGCTCCAGTGGATGAATGCAACTACATGCTTCATGGAAGCGCTGAAAACCTGCATCGATAGAAGACAGTGGCCCCCGAACGTCAACAACACAGAGATCCGCAAGGGCTGGGGCATGAAACAACTCCCAAATGATGTCCCTAGATTAAAAAAGATGCAGAACCCTACAGAGGATGACGGAACCCTCCAGCGAAGACATTCGTCTCAAAAGCAAGTTGAATCCCACGGGTCACGCAGCAATAAGACGTAAAACATGGTATAACCACTAGGGTATCTCGCAAGCTGATATCTTGTACGGTCTCCGGACCATGATTTTTATAATTATTTAATCTTTTATTTAAGCATTATGTTTTTCTACTCATATGTACGCTGAAAGTCTACGGACATAGCCTATATAATAAAATAGTTCCGATTATAAGAGAGAGTACGAATACCATAATACTTAAAGGGGCAAACAAGCTGGATCAGGTCAAAGAGACTTCCGATCCTGGCCAACCGTCAGTTAGAAGTGGCACGACCACACAAAAACAAAATGGGTATGAGACATAAGGTAGGAATGGGTCTGCGCAAGCCTGCGTATGCCGTCACTACTACCTAAAACCCCTGTATAGCCTCAGGCATATCGGGGTCCCAAACTAAAATACCAAAAAAGAGAAAGGTACATATATTAAAACGCTACGTGCTAACTGAGAAAGTGCAAAAGTTAGGGAGCACCTTAATAATATCATGTTTCTCCAGCCATGAAAAACAGCGTAAGTCTGGCACTTGGGTTTTCACCCAAACCAGCACCCTCTAAGACTGATAGTGGCTTTCTGCAGAAAGCAGAGTGCAGCACGGGAACTCGATAGTGACCAGCCACGAGCGGTAGAAAGCGATACCCAACAGGATCTGAGAGTGGCCACACCTAGGGTGGCAGAATGCGGTCCCTTCAAAATTTAATTCCAGGTTCTGAGAAAGAACTCCGGGCTCAGATAGGCCTTAGGGCCAAGAACCTACGGGTTCCTTAGAAGGACCTCATGGTCCAAAGACCATGAGTCTAAAACAAGACCTCAGGGTCAGGAACCTATTGGTTCTCTTTATAACTTAATTCTGGGTTCTGAGAAAGAACTCTGGGCTCAGATGCTTAGGGCCAAGAATCTACGGGTTCCTTAAAATGACCTCAGGGTCCAAAGACCATGAGTCTAAAAAAATACCTCAGGGTCAGGAACCTATCGGTTCTCTTTATAATTTAATTTCGGGTTATGAGAGAACTCCGGGCTCAGATAGGCCTTAGGGCCAAGAACCTATGGGTTCCTTAAAAGGACCTCAGGGTCCAAAGACCATGAGTCTAAAACAAAACCTCAGGGTCAGGAACCTATCGGTTCTCTTTATAATTTAATTTCGGGTTCTGAGAGAGAACTCCGGGCTCAGATAGGCCTTAGGGCCAAGAACCTACGGGTTCCTTAAAAGGACCTCAGGGTCCAAAGACCATGAGGCTAAAACAAGACCTCAGGGTCAGGAACCTATCGGTTCTCTTTATAACTTAATTTCGGATTCTGAGAATTCCGGGCTCATATAGGCTTTAAAGGTCAGGAACCTACGGGTTCCCTAAAAAGAACCTCAGGGTCCAAGGACTATGAGTCCAATTCAAGACCTCAGGGTCCAGAATCTACGGGTTCTTAAAAAGGGACCTCCGGGTCCCAACGTCATTTAAAATCTCTAAGCGGTCCCAGGGGCCTCGAAAGAGATTCAACCCTATGAGACCTATGAGGTCCGATCGTCGTAAAATCCAGAGGTTCTAAGGAATCTAGACTTTCAAGATCCCTGAATCCAAATCTAAAAAGCCCAGAAAGGCTCAAGGTTACCAAACGATTGGATCAACGCTTGACCCTCCAGTTCTTCGAAGACGATCCAAGATCCTAAGATCTTTAGACGACCTGCATTTTTTCCAAAAGAGAGACAATCGCAGAAGCAAGCATCATATAAAGATCTCAAAAGAAGGAAAAAGAAAATCCAGAAAATCTTATTTAAAGCCCCAACAGTGCCATCATTCAAACAAATTCAGAGCAAGCCAAGAAAGGCCGCTACTACAACAATGGAAAGAACATAAATTTAGAAGGAAGATCCCCCAGGCCTTGAATCGATATCCATCCCAGAATCCGGAGGAATGGTGGGCTTGTTCTCAAATGTAGGAACCGGGAAACTTTATTCTTGGCCTCCTCCAAGACCACTATCTTGTATTGCACCAAAGCTTTGGCCAGATCCTATTGGTCGTTCTTTCTCTGCAACCATTCTCTCATCAACTCCCACCGAGCGGTAATTATTGCCCCGCTTACAGCCATCACCGTCTCAAGCCTCAGATTTTCCATGGCCTCTTCTAGCTCCTGGTTCTTCTTGCCAATGCTCAATGTATCCGCTGAGGATATCTCGGCCGACCTCTCCACATAATTGATCTTATCCTTAAGATCACGAATCTCTAATTCACGGGCTAGGCGCTGGGTCTTCTCCTCCGAAAGTTGATTCTTCAGTTTTTCCAGCTCCTCTCAGCTGATCGACGAGCTCTCAAGAGACAGCTGCTCCCCAAGGTGATATACCTGGGAGATGTTCTACACAAAACCACATCAACCTATCAAAGATCCGGAACGGAAAGAAATCAAAATCATAACAACATACCCGAAGAAGTCCTCCTTGAAAAACCTGGATAACTTCCAGGGGCTTTCCCAAAGGGAGAGTGGTACCATCATGAGGAAACACTTGAAGATTTAAGTTAGATAAAGCCGCGGCAAGATTCCCCACAGAACACACAACTTCAGCCGACTGGTATGATGCCCGTGTCGCCACACCTCCAGCCCTGGCCTTCTTAGCACGAGTCAAAACAGAGGGTTCGATTTTCACCATCGTCGCCTGACGACTTCCAGTAATCATCAAATCATCGCCGGATACGGTTCTGCTCGCAGACCCCTTTTTTGCGGACATACTCTTTGCTGCCTTTTGATAAGCTACGAAAGGATCATTGCTAGTATCTCCAGACATGCTTCTTGAGCCAAAGAATGTCAATCCTCACGAGTATGTAGAGCAAAGCAATCAAATGTGAAAACGCTTACCCAGAGGCTGCTACGTCGCAAGGTGCTATCACTAAGCAAGAAAGATATTTGGCGACGATCAAGAGGAAGTTGGCGTGCTCGAACCACAATATCCTCTCCCTCCGGAATGTCAGGATGCATTCCAGCTGCAAACACAACAAAGAGGGTCAGAGATCAGACAGAGCAGAATCATGCGTATCCCCTAGACCCACCTATAAAGTTCCAATGATAGGAGTGCCCAGGGAGCGCCATAAAAACGTATCGTTCCTGCCACTTTTAAATAAAAGCAGACCCCTTACGATCACTTCTCGACAGCTCCTCCACGATAGACAATCCACTATGAGGACGAAGATGGAGCTGGCCTTCATTCCCATTAAGAGGGGCCAGATGGTAGGAGTACAAAACCTCGTTAACTCTGAAGGATAGGTTTTCTAGATCGCCTAGGTTCTGAATGGCTAGGAGTAATCTCCAAGATGGAGGACCTATCGGGGAAGGAGCTGCTACGTCTTGTTCTGACCCCGCGCCTGGGTTAGGAGAGCTGTCGGATCGTGAAGCCGGAGAATCCATTCTTCTCCTCGAGCCAGCTCAATCGGTCATCGGGGACGTCAGAGAAGCGGATCGTTTGGACATGATTGATCGGTTCCTAATCGATAGATGGCGACCACAGCAGAATAAGCAAACTAATCACACCAGACAAGCTAAAGAAAGAAGGATGAGAGAAGTACCTGAGCCGAAGACGAAGAAAGGCGAGGAACAAAAGAAGAGCGTGCAGAAATATATACAAAAAAGAAGAAGCCGTTGAAATTCTTCCCTGGAAAGACGCGCATCTCACCAGATATCGGGCCGCGGGATTCAAAATTCAAAAAGATTCCTTCGCAAAAGAAAGGAAGAAAAATATCAGCCGAATCTCTGATATTAAAAGAAGAAATCATCCGGGAACGGAAAAGACTCCTATCTTTTTGGACCCGTGCGTGAACTGCATGACAAAGCTCCAGCCTTGTCATCTCCAAGAAGATAGAAGAAATTACTATCAGATATCGACTGAACACGAAGGGACCGGTCCTTACCTAGGTTCAGAATGAGTTCCGACTTGAGTGGAACCTAGGCTAACAATGAGTAACCCCGGTTGACTTGAGTGCACAGGTTATTCCCCGACTTCAATGAAAAAGTCGAGAAATAAGGGGCAAACTGTTGGGGAAAAATATCCCAGTATTATTTCCCCCAGCCTCCAGGCAGGACTCGGATCCCCGGATCCCTGGTAAATGGGTTCCCCGGGTCCCCACCAGAGGGAACCCTGGGCTCGATCCCTGGACCCTACTCCCTTCCTAGAAATGGAAAACTTCCGACAAGGAAAGCCTTCCATATTTCCGAATATGGAAGTGTTTAACCTAATGAAACCGACTTCTAGACGATTATATAAGAGCGACAACAGCCCTCAAGCAAGGGATCGACTTCTCCAAGGCTTAGAGACTAGGGTTAGACGGCTAGAATTAGGGTTCTTATAAAACATCTTGTAACGATACCTTGTTCTTGCCTATTCATCTAATAATAAGTTTCTTCAAGCTTATTTTATTATTATTCTCTTTAAACATCCTAAAACCCTTACTAAATAACCACAAACACTCGAGGTTTACCAGCTTATCCATCGTTCCGTGGTACTCTAAAAGAGCCCACACAAAAATCCCCTAACACACATCACGATGGGAAGGGCCAGACTGAAGGACGGCGAAAAAGACGCCCGCTACTGCCGTCTATTCTTCAAGAATCTGGAAGGAGCGGCGCTCAAGTGGTTCGTACGCCTTGAGCGAAACTCTATCGGAAGTTACTGACAGCTCGCATCAGAATTTCTCAAGCAATACTCTATGTTTATAGATAGAGAAACTTCCGATGTTGATCTCTGGAGTCTGTCCCAGAGGGAAGACGAACCCCTCTGCGAGTTCATCAGCCGGTTTAAGCTGATGATGTCCAGGGTCAGCGGGATAAACGACAAAGTGGCTATTGACGCGCTCAGAAAGACACTATGGTACAAGTCGAAATTCAGAAAGTGGATAACCCTCGACAAACCGCAGACGATCCAGGACGCCCTCCACAATGCGACGGACTACATCATAATCGAAGAGCAAACAAAATTTTTGTCGCAAAAGCATAAGCCGACAAGGCCATCCTCGAAAGATGTAGACCCAAAAACGAGAAGAACAACTCTCGTAACGACAAGTACGTCCATCACGAGGGGGAAGAACTCCAAGGGGCGCACAACTATGCGATCAGTTCAGATCAAGGTCAAACCACGGGGAATACATGGATTCGCAATCAAGAATACGACGAAAACACCTTCTGCGAGTTCCACCAGTCCCGAGGAGACTCCACGACCAACTGCAAAGTCTTAGGAGCGAGATTGGCCGCAATGAGCTCTCGGAAGTAACCAGCGTAAAAGATCTCATCCTCGAGACTGATCGCCCCCCCCCAAAGATGGACAGAAATCCGCCCGCGGATAAGTCCTCTCAAAGAAACCAATCCGGGGATAAACACGGAAGAAGGCCGGACGACAAAGGAAATGACAACAATCGTCGCAGAGTCAACATGATCTTCGGAGGATCGCAATACTGCAACGATACGGTTTTGGCCATCAAGGCTTACCAACAGAAGGCCCAATCAAGTGAAAACTGGCCTACATGGTCCCCTCCCCGAGATGGTCAAAGAAACTCGATAACTTTTACGATGGATGCAGCCGGAGGGATCGATCAACCTCACTGCGATCCACTCTTCATAGATCTTGTCATACGAGATCTGGAAGTCGGGAGAGTCCTCATTGACACGGGAATCACGGTCAATGTTATCTTCTGCGACACTCTCAATCGGATGAACATCAAACTCGGAGAAGTACCTCCAACGCCAAAACCACTTACGGGTTTTTCGGGCAAAGTGTCAATGACTCTCGGATCGATCCAGCTGATGGCCAAGGAAATCACAAAAATTGTCGATTTCGCGGTGGTCGATCATCCTGCCATCTACAATGTGATCAGGGGAACCCCATGGCTCAACGCCATGAAAGTCGTTCCATCTACATACCACCTCGGCGTCAAATTCCCAACTCAGAACGGAGTCGCAGCCATCTGGGGTTGTCAGAAACAGTCGCGGCTATGCTTCCTCGCGGAGCATAAGTTAAGGTAAATCGCGACTTCCGCAAGGACAACTCGCAAGCACACGAAGTTAGCTCAACCTTCGGCCGAAAACACTTCAAAGAAAGACGATTTGATATCGTCTGCTGACGCGAATGCTTCAGACACTGAAACTCAGCACGATTCCAAAGCCGACACTACGACTCAACCGGAAAACCCGGATAAAAACATTGACCCTGCCACAGTCACCACGATCAAGGCGGTCAGCATGGCGACAACCACCGAGTTTTAAAAGATGCGTCATTGTAATCGAGTTTCTTAAAACATTACTACAATACACATATTTTCTTTTATTAAACATTTACGCTCCATTTAACGCAAAAAGTCTCATGACACACTTAGAAAATCTACAAACATTAGACTCTTATCAACGGCCTTATCCTGTCCAAATCACAAAGCAGTCATTCTTCAGCACCTAAAATATACGTACAGTCTTCGAAACAACTGCGAGACGTCGCCAAGTTAAAAATCGAAAACTCTGCAAACAATTGTTCGAACGCGATCATAAAAACCCAACAAATATTTACACCCCGTTCGTCGATTGGCCCCGACGAACACGCCAGCCGTGTTAAACAAATGCAACTCGATCACTCTTTTGATCCTCGAACATCCAACACAAGGACGAAAGCGCGCTACAAAAAAAATCCAAAATTTGGGTCTAGCACTTCCAGTTTCCCCGAGACATCTCAAGACATGATATCTAAAAATGATACGAGATCCTAAACCATGTTTCCCCGTTCATGTCTCAACGTTCCCGAAAGTTCGTAAGAATAAATATTTTTTACGAAAACTCACGTCTCGAACAAACCAACAGATGGAACGTCTCAACGGAATTAAATATGAGACGACAACTTATGTTTACTTCAAACCCATTTGAAACAAAGTAACTCAAACAAACCTCCGTTATATATATAAACCGCATAGCGGTAGGGATTCGAAGCCACCAACGGCCAGTCCCGATAAAGATAAAAACGGCCAAAACAGGCCAATACAAAGTTCAAAGGCCACATTCGGCCGGACTTAGACGAACGAAAGCCACACTCGGCCGCAAAATACTAGATAAGGGAAAAAACTTATTCCCGTCTGATGTGCCGCAGTCCACGGATCATTACATGGAGCCAGCTCAGCATGGAGTTCAGGACGTTCTGAACATTTCAACCGAGGTTCATGTTTTTCACCGTGCCAGACTTGACTTGGATCATGCCAGACTTGAGAAAGATCATGCCAGACTTGAGAAAGATCATGCCAGACTTGAGAAAGATCATCCCAGACTTGAGAAAGATCATGCCAGACTTGACTTGGATCATGAGGTTTCACAAAATGATCGAGACTTCTCTCTTTTGGCTCGATTGGCTCGTACCGCATGTACCGACGACCGTGCTGATGATCTCTCTTCCTTGTTCGATCCAATCATGGACTTTTCCTTTGGACATTTCTCTAAGGAAAAAGTCCTTAAGCTATCAGAAGAGTTGGGTTTTGTTGGAACGCAACTTGTCTGATCAGAACGCCTGCGGTCTTAGCAGAACGTCCCGCGACCCATGCTGATCGTCCCGCTTATGTGACTGTCCTTACCGCCTTGGACTTAGCCGGTCCAGATGCATCTTGATGGAAGCCGATCTGTCACATTAATTATTCTTGTCTTTATTTTTGTTTAATGACTAGATCAAGATCTAGATCTAGATCTAGATCTACTTTTATATTTAATTCCTAGATCTACAAAACTCTATAAGTATGTAAACTCTTCATTTAGAATAGAGAAAATCGATTTTGTCTAAAGTTTGAGTTAAACTCTTTGTTCTTCGTTTAGAACTTGTTTTTAGTTTCTTGGTGAGTTATATCCAAGTAAACACCCCTCAAACTCGTTGGTCTTGTGAGTCATATCAAGCAACGGTTCGAGATTCTTCTTTTGGTGGTCTTGTGAGTCATATCAAGCACCAACTGAAGCCGGGAATATCGATGGCCATTCCGCAACCTTCGTGCGACCCTTCAATCCATCTAGTTCTCCATTCGGAGTTCATATCCAGATCTGATCCATTCGAGTGAGCCGATCTTAGGGTCCTTCACCGTCAAACCCTCACCTCTCACATATCAAAGTTCCCGGACAAGGAAGCTCCGAATGCATCCGCGGGATAGTTCACTTCCTCGTCGTCACCAGCGAACTCGGTCGTGGCCTCTACAGTATCAGGAGAAACCGGGACGGGATCCCAGAATCCCTGGATCCTCCCGTCGATCGGGGGAATGAGCGTCTCAGAATGGGCATGGTTTTTCATGCCATCTTTCATGAACCTCATCTCCTTCTCTAAAACATAGTCTTCCGCCTGCGTCCTCCAAAGACTGAACCGTGGCACTCACGGTAATCACCCTCCAAAGTGTAAGCATCCTTGAGGTTCCCGTACTCAATCTGGAACTAAAAAACAAGACTCTTCATCACCTCGATGATCTCCCTCTTACCCTTCCGTTCCGCCTTTCGAACGGCCCTCGCGTGATCACGAGCACGTTTCGAGTCTCGCTCCAACATCTCGCCTTGCATACGAGCAAGATCCCTCTCTGCCTTCTCCGCTTTGAAGCGATAGACCATGGCATCTCTATGGCTCGCCTCAAGGGCCGAGCCAAGCAAGTTCAGACCCTGCAAAACCAATTAACATGTTTTAGGCGGGAAAAGGAATATATAGAACTATCGGCAAAATTCTTGAAAACTAACCCCATTGATGATACGAGATTCCTCTGCAACGACTCTCGACCTTCCCGATTCATCCACAGGCGGGGGAGGATCAAAACTCGAGGGTAGACCGGCGAAGAAATCATCAAAATTCTGGATAGGGATCTCGCTCGTACCACTTCCATCGCCGTAAGCAAGGTCCGGGTCCCATCCTGGGAGCATAGAATCATCCACTGAACACTCTATGTCGCCAAGGGTGATATATTTCCCCTTCGAGGAGCTCAACCCCATTGTGCCAGTGGGAGCAACATCAAAACGCGGAGCATCAGGCTCGGAGTCGCTGTCTGTTTCCGCGCCCGAAGCAGGACCGGGATGCGCGAGCCTCAACGCCTTTCGAACTCTCTTCGGCGTGAAGGAGGTCCAGAAAAACGGACTGTTCCTGAGAAGATCCCTCACTGCGATCGTATCTTCAGGAAACAGAGCAATCAGATTGATGAAGGGACGATCGTTCGGCAGACTCCGGAACAATGGGATGCAACTCTCTTCGACAGACGCGGCGTTTATACGAACAAAGAAGAAAAATTTCTTCCACGAGTTGAAGTTGGAAAGAAACCCTTGACCACCGACATGAAGTTCCGAGGGACCAGTCGGTACTTGTCCGTATTCCTAACGATCTGCAACTTGAAAAGCGCTTCGAAGTGGTCGACGGTATAGGAGAGACCGTGCTCGTAGCTCAAGATCAAAACTCCAACAAGGTGCTGGATACTTATCGACACCTCAAAAACGATCCAACACGCGGACGATGATTTCGGGAATCGAAAACCACAAGCGGCAGCGCACTATGAATGCTTCGTAACAAGTAAAGTAACCCTCTGGGGGACTACTAGCACGCTCTCCTTGACGAGGAACCTGGAATTCTACCGTATCCGGAATTCGGTAGAACGACCACACGGTCCGAAGAAAGTCGCTAGTGTTCCTACTCGGTGCACCTTCTTCGACCAAACGATGGTTCATGACTAGGAACGACTTCTCGTTGGGAGGTGTGATCGAACCATACCTCGCAACCCACCATGCCTCGTTCTCAGCCGGATCTACCGAATGAGGCACAAACTCGATCTTCGGCACAAGGTGTGCCTTTCTTCGAAGTCTTTTTCCAACTTGACATTTCGTAATTTTTAAGTGAAAATAAGAAGAAAAAGATGGAGAGGAGGGAGAAATTCTTTCAAGAAAGCTCCTTATGAAAGCAAGCAAGTGAAAAATTATGAAGAAGTTACCTTGCTTCTTATAGGCATGAGAAATTACTATTTACCTGCAGACTTTTGGATATGATTAGGCCCAAATACGCGAATCTCGTCCAAACTCGCCATACCGTACGCTAGAATCTCATCGGGAATCCATGATTCTAACGGGCTTGGGGGCTAACTGTGGGGTCGAAAACGGTTACGACAATTATGCTTGGTAAAAAATGTCACGACACAGGATCTCGAGATAAAACCTTGTTCGAGTCTCGGTTGGATCAAACACAAGTTGTCCTAAGGTAATGGAAACGTATCTAAACCAGCCACAGATAAGTTCGAGTGTGACGAACGGAACACGGACAAGCCAAGCTCGGTCACTACGCAACGACCGAACATGCGCACTGCCCGGTCGCTACGTAGGGAGCGGGCTCGAGCCAAGCTCGGTCGCTACGTAGCGACCAAGCGCACATCCCACTCGGTCACTACATAGCGACCGAGCTTTCCCGAAACGTCGAATACGACATGAGTCCATGCATTCTCGTCTACTCTTTGATGCTATCTCCCGAAGACCGTAGCAAACCCATTTCATGTTTCTCGACATTTGAAGTCATCAATCGAACTTTATGATAAAAACCCCAGAAATTTTGTTTTTATCGAAAGAAGCCGTAATAAACGCTTCGAGCCAAAAGACGGCCCAAAGGGACCTAAGAATGACTCGAAGCCCAATTTACGATTTCTTAACCAAAAGCCTGTAAACCGTAGGACGGTTTACGCTTGGTTTGATTGGAAAGATTAATGTCAAGTTTCCGCGGATAAATACGAAGTTTTGGAAGATAATTACGAAGATCGGGAAAATGGAATATCTCCATTTTTTGGCTATGACGGCTTAAGGGCAGAAGGGGAAAAGCGTAAACCGACCTAGGAGCGAGTATATAAAGAGTCCTAGGCGAGAGGCATGAGGAGGAGCTTTTGCAGAGAAAACTTAGCACTTAGAGCAATTAGGCAACTTTCCGTTTTTGTTATTTCGAGCTATGACTCAATTAGGTTTAGCTGTCTTAGGGTTGTTAAAATAGGAATCTCGCTGACAGCTCTCGAGCCCAGGCTTATTACCTTGTTGTAAACGCTCATATGCAAATTCGGAGTAAGACTTCCCTTTGCTCTCTTTTTATGATTCCATATACTTTATCGTTGTTATCTCGTGTTTTGAATGCTTGGCGTGTAGTATTAGCAGATATCCGAGACCTCTGGGAAATTAGAGTTTTCCTAGGTTCCTAATTTAAACGGAAATTTACAGTGTGAATTTCGGTTCTCACAGTCATCTGGCTCCTCAATATCCTCCATGTGAACCAGGCTCCTCACTGCATAGTAGACCAATGTGAGCTCCTGCACCCGAACCTTACTAGGTTCCATCTTGAACAAAAGAGTGTTGGCAAGGACCTTCATGACGTATCGCCAAGTAAGGTGACGGATGTCCGTCTGAGTGGCCGAGCCTGAGTCGAAGATGCCAGTAGCTATATGCCCCCAGAACGTCGATCTCCCAGGGAAGCCAGGAACTGAAGCGTGCTGAAGCTCTGAGTTCTGAAACCCGTAGATGGTGCAAAGAGTCATGAGAGGGACTTCGTAGCGGATGCCGCGGACGAAGAAAGTCAAGGTACCCTCGCTGGCTCTCCTCCCTCTCTCGCGGGTGTACTAGACCTGCACAGTGGCTATGAACTGTTGGACCAGCTCCGTGTAGAGGACGTGTTGTTTGGTGCACATGTTGCCCATTCCCAGCTCCACGAACATGTCCTCCAGGTCGTCTCTGATGCCCAGCTGTCTAATCACATCCGCGTCGACGAATCGCGTCGGCTCAATGGTAACCTTCAGCCACACATTGTAGAATATGATGTCTTAGTCGTTCCACTCGTCCCTTATCGCACGGTTTTTGCATTCCAAGCTTTTAGCCGCAGTGAAGTGTGCAAAGAGTGGGATGGGGTCTTCCTCGCGCTCTATTGGCCAAGGGTGCTGGTTGCGAACCGGTGGTGGGGGTGGAGCTGTGCTGGTGCCGCTGCTGTCGAATCTCCTCTTCGTTCTCCTTTCGTTCATCTGCAACCAAAGTTTACAAATGAATATACGAAATCAGTGAATCTCGATGGTTTAGTGGCCGATATCGATCGACAGGTCTGTGTCGATATCGATTGATATATCAGTGTTATAATCGATCGATGTAAATGGGCTATCATCGATCGATATCTCCATCGTGAGAACCTGCAAAAAGCCATTCGATGCAATTCGGTTTGCATAGCATAATTATCAGTAGAATCGATCTTTAATCCCTATTCTATCATTCCATCAACACAAATCGATCTATACATGCCATAAAATCCCTGTTCTAGTTCATCTTTTATCTTAACCCTAACACGAACGAAAATTTAGAAAATTTCTTTTTCATACCATGTTGATTCATGGATTAAGTGATCTAAACGGATAGAGAGTTGAAAATCAAGTGGATTAGGCGCACAAATCGTCCGATTTGGATGAGAAACGAGAGAGAAAGAGAGTGGAGGCTGTTTCGAAGGGTTTTTGGGTTAGGCTTATTGTCGACTTAATGTCGACTTAAGTGAGTCCGTGTTTTTTCATTTCCCGTCGATCGATGAAGAAATATCTTCGTCGATCGACAGCCGCTATGTTTTCTGATAATTAAGTTTTTTTTAAACTAAATTCTTAATATCCTAAAACTAGAAATGGGTTGCATCCTATCCAGCGCTTATTTTAAGTCCTGAGCTTCAATCGAGGTCCGATCTGTGTAACTATCAGGAAGAAGGCCTAAGTTTAAAAGCCTGCTAATCAGCGGTCTAGCCCAACAATGTTCCACTCATTGACCATTCACTATAAGTTCTTCTTCTTTATCGTTTATGAGTGTAATGGCTCCATATGGTTTGACATCCACAACAGTGAAAGGACCTGACCAACGAGATCAGAGTTTTCTGGGAAATAGCATGAGCCGAGATTTATATAACAACACTTGATCATTTGGTTTGAAGTGCCTGGAGATGATCTTTTTATCATGATATGCTTCCATCTTCTCTTTATAGATTGTCGAGCTCTCATAGGCTAAGTGTCTTATTTCATCCAACTAGTTAAGCTTCTTAAGTCTCATTTCGGCAGCTGGTTTGATGTTGAAATTTAGTTTTAAAGCCCATGCTACCTTGTGTTCTAGCTCAACCGGTAAGTGACAGGATTTTCTATAGAGTAGGTGAAACGGGGTTGTTCCTAATGGGGTTTTGAATGCAGTCCGGTAAGCCCAGAGTGCATTGTCCAGTTTCCTAGACCAATCTCTCCTAGAGGTTCCTACAGTCTTTTCTAAGATTTCTTTGATCTGCCGATTTGAAACTTCTATTTTTCCACTTGTCTGAGGGTAAGGTGTAGCAACTCTATGGTGCACTCCGTTCTTCTGGAGTAATCCGTGAAAAACTTTGTTGATGAAATGGGATCCACCGTCACTTATGACTACTCGAGGAACTCCAAATCTTGGGAAAATAATGCTTTTGAAAAGCTTTATAACTACAAATGTTGGGGAAGCTACTGCTTCAACCCATTTGGGGAAGCTATTGCTTCAACCCATTTGGATACATAATCAACAGCGAATAGGATAGGATATATTTGTTCCCGTATGAGGACGGGAAGGACACATGAAGTCTATTCTCCAACAATCAAAGACTTCTACCTCTAGAATAGATTTTTGTTTCATTTCATGTCCTTTACTGATTTTTCTTCTTCATTGGCATATGTCGCATTGTGCTATGAATGCATGAGCATCGCGAAACATGGTTGGCCACCAGAATCCCGCTTGGACAATTTTTAATACTGTTTTAAAGATTGCAGAAAATCCAGGGTAGTCAGATCCATAGCATTAGAATAAAATATCTGGAATTTCAGTTTCAGCGACACATCGTCTATCACAGCAATGTTTGTAGAGGTATAGTTCATCCCAGTGCTATCTCCTGACTTCTCTTAAAAATTTCTTTCTTGTATAACCTTTTAGCTCTTCGGGTTCTATGTCAGCATCTAGATAGTTTACTATGTCAGCGTACCAAGGTCTATCCCTTAAACTTCTTTCGATTGCGTGCATCCCCTGATTTAAGCTTCTGTGTCCAAGAGAAACATGTTCAGGGTGCAAGGTGTTGGAGGCGACACTGACTTTAATATCAAAAGTGATGGTTATGGGGGAAGTGTCTTGGTTTTAATCATCGAGAATGTCGATCGGCATAGCATCTCTGGTGTCGATTGATGGCTCCTCGGATGTGAGACATATGTTACCAACAAATGATGAAGACGTTTGGTAAACGTTCTCTGTTGGCAAGAAATCATCGATAGGGACGTCATCCTCTACTAGTATCCAAGAAAGGTGACTGCGACTCTGTTTTCTACTCCTTGTTTGTCTTTAATCTTGATGTTAAATTCCTGGAGTAGAAGGATCCATCGCAAGAGTCGTGGTTTCGCGTATTTCTTCTGCATTAAATATTTTATTGCAGCAAGGTCGGTATGAACAATAACTCGCGAACCGACTACGTATTGGCGGAATTTTGAAATGCATAAACCACAGCAAGTAGTTTTTTTTCTGTTGTTGCATAGTTCCTTTGTGCCTCATCGAGAGTTCGAATGGCATAGTAGAGAACATGTAGCTTTTTTTTCTTTCTTTTGGCCTAGAACTGCTCCTACAGCGAAATCGCTCGCATCACACATAATTTCGAAAGGAAGGTTCCAGTCAGGTGCTTGTACGATTGGGGCAGTTATTAAGGCTCTCTTAATTTCTTCGAAAGCTTTTATTCATTCTGGTGTGAAGTCATATTTTACTTCTTTGCATAGGAGGGCTGTGATTAGTCTAGCGATTTTGCTGAAATCTTGTATAAACAAACATCCTGTAAAATCCGGCATGCCCGAGAAATTTCTCACTTATTTTACGTTTGTGGGCGCAGGCAAACCGATCATTAACTCAATTTTTGCTCGATCTACTTTTATACCGGCAGCAGATACTTTATGTCCCAAGAAGATTCCATCGTTAACCATGTAATGGCATTTTTCCCAATTTTGAACAAGGTTATGTTCTTCACATCTTGCCAAAACTTTACACATGTTATCGAGGCAGTTTTTGAAACTGGATCCATAGACTGAGAAATCGTCCTTAAAAACTTCCATGAAATCTTCTTTCATATCCGTAAAGATTGACATCATGCATCATTAGAAAGTGGCTTGGAATTACAAAGACCGAATGGCATTCTGCGGTATGTAACATAAAGGCATGTAAATGTGGCATTTTCTTGATCGTCAGGATGTATATGGTTTTGGGAAAATCCAGAATATCCGTCAAGAAAATAATAATATTGGTGATTCACCAGTCTTTCCAACATTTGATCAATGAATGGTAAAGGAAAGTGATCTTTTCTGGTGGCAGCGTTTAGTTTCCTATAATTGATACACATTTGCGTAGGAATGATTTCGTTTCTATCGTTCTCCACCACTGTAATACCGCCTCTCTTAGGTACAACATGCACATGGCTCACCTAATTACTATCTGAAATTGGGTAGAAGACTCCAGCATCTAGAAGTTTGATAATTTCCTTTTTAACAACTTCATTCATTTTCGCGTTTAGCTTTCTTTGATTTTCCACTGACGATTTGGAATCGTCTTCTAATTGAATTTGGTGCATGCACAAATCTGGAGATATACAAGGAATATCCTCGAGAGAGTACCCAAGAGCTTTCCTATACTTGTGCAGTTTATTCAATAACAACGTAAGTTCTCTGTTAGTTAGGTTGGCGTTTACGATTATGGGGTAGGAATTATTATAAAGAAAAGCATATTTAAGTCCGGCAGGTAGTTGCTTCAATTTTAGGTGCTTTTGCGGTGCTCCAATTTTCTAGAGTGGATGGTTGTCAATCGACGGTGCCCTTTAAATATCGATCGACATTGATTTCCGAATTGTCATCCTCCACATCATCGACATTTCATATCTCTACACTTGCGTCCATTAATCGTGCGTATTCATCGGCCCTGCTGTCGATGCTGA
The DNA here is from genome assembly GCF_000309985.2 of Brassica rapa. Taxonomy (NCBI): domain Eukaryota; kingdom Viridiplantae; phylum Streptophyta; class Magnoliopsida; order Brassicales; family Brassicaceae; genus Brassica; species Brassica rapa. The sequence goes on along the minus strand of NC_024801.2, from coordinate 5,903,897 downwards.
ACATTTCTTTTTCGGTAAATGTAAGCACTTTTTCCAGGGGTTCGTCTAAGCATAGGTCTATGAAAGATTCTTCAGCCAACTCAGAGATATCATCCACATATAAAGCTTGTTTATCGATTAGAGGTCGTCTTATCAGTTTTTACATATCAAAGGTCATTGGAATGTTTCCAATGTTTAGACATATCCGACCTTCCTTGACGTCGATGATCGATCCAGCTGTAGCTAGAAATCGTCTACCTAAAATGAGGGGATGTTTTGGTTCATTCTGGTATTTCAACACAACGAAGTCCGTTGGTACGTGACAGTCGTTAATCATTATCGGCACGTCATCTAGTACTCCGTCAGGTACTCTAACAGATCTATCAGCAAGAACCAAAGTTAGTTTTGTTGGTTTGAACTCGTTATATCACAGGGATATCCCAATATAGTGCGGCATGAGATTAACATTGGAACGTAGGTCACAAAGGGATCGAGGAAAACTTTTATTTCGTATGTTGCAATCTAGAACAAAGCTGCCAGGATCAGGTCTCCTGATCGGGGTTTCGCCTTGGATTATTGCACTTACTTCCTCTGAAACCATCATGACGCTGTGTTTAGGAGCTGGGAAGCTGTTGGATACATATTTCTTTATTGAGGGCAATACTGTCATGGCATCCCTTAGTGTCATTTCTAACGTGATTTTATTGAATACTTTCTTGTAAATCGCTTTGTCCAATTCTCGCTTGGTTTGCAATTTTTTGGGAGGAAAGGGCGGCAAAGTCCTATACACTCTCTCTACTGCCGGTTTGGCTGGAGTCGAGTGTCGATCGACATTCTTTCCTGTTTGTCGATCGATATTTACCGTAGTCGGTCAATCGATATTATTTCCCTCTTGTCGATCGATTTCCACATATTCTTCCGACTCCTCCTCTTCTTCATCGAGGCTGATCGTTGCCTTCTCAGTTTTTTTAGTGTTGGACGGTTCTTTCTCCTGAGAAGGTTCTGATCCTCGATCAGGATTTTCTCAGCCTCAACGGGTTTTTCCGCAGAGGTGATTTCTACAGTACTCGGGGTAAGGCGTTTTCCGCTTCTTAGTAACACAACATTAAGTTGACGTCTTGGGTTTGCGTCTGTTCTCCCAGGGAGACGTCATGTTTCTCTTTTGATGGCAGTCGCATTTTCCGCTACCTGACTGTCCAGTCTCTTAATGTGTTCACTCAGAGCGTCGAATTTCCTCATTAGCTTATTGTAGATTTTATTTATCTTTTCGTTCAGGTCAGTGGCTATTTGAAAATTTCCCGTGAAGGCTTGGTTTAACCTAAATTTTTCTCTGCCTCAACGTGATCCAACGGTAGCATCATAATTTCGAGTAAAGCTGTCGGTGTCAGGATTGGGATACCGATCTTTCAGGTTTGGGATATCTACGAAATCTACATGTTGTTCTAGATCAGAAATGACATCATCATCAATTTGGTAAATTCCAAATTTATTTTGCTCCTCTAGAACTGAATGAAGTGAGTCCAGAGACTCTTTAATTTCAGAAAAATGTGGCCCATTTATGGAATCAACTCATCTTCCTCGTTCTATGTCCATCATCTCGTAGGATCTACCTGTTGCTACATTCTTAATCAAACCTTTGCTTCTTCAGGGCTCTTGGTGCTGAAGCTCCCTTCACTTGCTGTGTCAAGCGTGGTTTGGTAATATAGGTTAACACCCCCGTAAAAGGTGTTAATAAGCTGTCGTTCTGAATAACCATGATGGGGATATTTAAGTTGATAACCCTTGAATCTTCCCCAGGCGTTTTTGAATGATTCCTGTGGACGTTGGCAGGATGTGGAGATTTTCTTCATCACATCACAATAACGCGTCTCATCGAATAAATGATTAATGAAGACACTCCTAATTTCCTTCCACCAGGTCAGAGATCCTGCTGGTAGTTGATTTAGCCATTTTCTTGTGTCGCCCTCTAAGGAAAATGAGAAGAGTTTACAACGGTTGTATTTGTCCATCATCATGTCTTCTAGGTATTTGATATGATCGTGTGGGTGTTCTGAGACGGTTCCACCGAAGGGATTTTGACGTACAAAGATTAGGTATTCGAGGTTAAGACCGGATTTCTTGGTATCGTCATTTGGTAATCTAATGGCCGGCCTATTGGAATAGGTCCTGCCAGGATTTAAGTAGTCTTGCAAAGGCAATTTTGTTTCTTCATCTCCATTTGAGATTGAATTAATTTTAACAGGGATTTCAGTCCCCTGTTTATTTATAATTTGGTTAATTGCATGGCTTAGTTGAAATTTGGGTTCACCTAGGACTACTTCTTCATTAGCATGATTGGTAAGAGAAAACTTACCTGCTTCCGGCGGAGTGTGGTCGATCGATATTTGTAGTGAAGCGTCGATCGATGTTTCCGTTGACTCGTCGATCGATGTCTGTAGTGCAGCGTCGATCGATGTTTGTAGTGCAACGTCGATCGATGTTTCCATCGACTCTTCGCTCGACATTGTTGCTATTACGTCGATCAATGTCCAGCCGAAATCCATGTTCTCCGTCTTAAGTGCCTGTGTCAGCAGGGAAAGAAGGAAAACTTTAGCAAATTCAGTAACAAAATCAAGAGTATATTCTAAACTTAATCTAATGGTTATAAGAAAGAGTCCCCGGCAATGGCACCAAATTTGATATCACTTAAATTACCATTAGGAGTGAATTACTCTCTCAAATAAGAGGTTCAGATGTAGATAGGAATTGAATCCACAGAGACTATATGATTACACAGTAAATTTATAGTCTTCGAAATAAATTTAGATTAATAGGTTTTAAGCAGTAAATGAAATGGTGAGCAAGGCAGTTGCTCGATTGGTTTGATTTGAGGTTGTTGATAGTTGGGGAAATAGCTAATTCAGGTATATTCTCGGGTATGATAAGTAAACAACTTAATTTTGGTTTTTAGGGGTTTATTGATATTAATTGTTATCGAACTCAAACTTAGGTAAAATCAATAAGATTATCTAATCTAGATCTCGGAATTCAACTTTCGTATGTTAATCACAAGAAAGTGTGGATCCATGATTTGTAAAGAATATTGACTGATACACCTTTCAAAATATCGATCGCTTAAACGGTCGTCGCGTCAATCGATGCTTCTCCCAGAAAGCTTTACGAGCACCAGGGAATTTCCATTTTCTCCATGTGGCACGCAGAGGAGTTATTGGAGAGAGGAGCAAAGGGGTTTTTGGTGACCATTTCGATGGTTAAGGAGGATGGCCAGCAGGAGCTGCATGACATTCCAGTTGTTGCAGAGTACGAGGACATTTTTGAGGCTTTAAAAAGACCACCATCACCTAGGGCAGACGTGTTCTTAAGATAAAGGTGGAGTCAGGAGCAGCACCAGTTTCACGAGCTCCATACCGTTTAGCGCCAGCAGAGATGGTTGAGTTAAAGAAACAGTTTGAGGAACTTTCAGATAAGGGTTTTATCAGGCCGAGTACTTCGTCGTGGGTAGCACCGATATTATTTGTGAAGAAGAAAGATGGGAGTTTCATGCTTTCTATCGACTACAAAGGTATGAACAAAGTGACCATCAAGAATAAGTATCCTCTTCCGCGTATCGACGAGTTGTTGGACCAGTTGCAGGGAGATTCATTATTCTCTAAGATTGACTTGGCATCGGGATATCACCAGATTGCAATAGCTAAGGGAGATGTCTGATTGGTAGACTATGGATTTGACCCATTTTTATCCCTAGTTGATAAGTGTTTTTACTAATATTTATATTATTATAGAGCTTATTTATTATACCTATAAGACCAGGAAGGTTTTGGAGATAAGTGATGATTTTGGAGCATTTTGGAGATATTTGGAGCAAGCAACTGAGATGACCATCGAGATCGAGAATCAGTCGATATTGGAGAGCTAGAATCGATCGATACACAAGTTATGGTGTCGATCGATATCGAAGCGTGCAGAAGCCCGTTTGGTCACAGCCGACTTGAAGCCCAAGATTTCACTATTTTACAAGATTGCCCGTGACGAGTTTTACCCTAATTATATAAGCTTTGCATCCCTGTTATAGGCAGAGCGTGCTTTTGTTTTGTGTTCTTCTTTGTGTTTTATTGTTTACTGATATATAGGAGAGAAGATCCAAAGTTATAATTTGTGACTGGAACTTCATTGATATTTATCTTATCTATTCTATGCAGTTTTTATATCTAACTATTGTTATGAATTGTTTAGCCATGTCTGAGTAGTTCTCTTGTTAGATTTTAGGGTTTAAATAGGTTAGGAGGGATTAGCTCCAACTATGGATAGCTGAGTTGTGATAATCATCACTAGAATTGTTCATTAATGTTTGTCTCTAGATTAGCTACCTAAAACTTGTCCTAGGATTGATTGATAAAAGCCATTGCTAATTCTCATCCTGAAAACATTCTAACTGAACTTTGTTTCTTACTATGAGCAAGGCGAGAGCTGATCTACTAAGCTTAGTAAACATTTATTCAACCTGCGCATAAAGCTTGACTAGAGCGCGTCGATCGATATCATACTTGAATAATCGATCGACGGTGCAAAAGGTGTATCGATCGATGCGCCCATTGGAATATCGGTCGACACTTTCTATAGATCAATATAACAAGAGTTGAGATCATAGATCTAGTTAATAGTCAATAAGTCAATGCTCGCAAAGGCCGAAAGACTTGTTGATCAAATAGTTGAGCTTTACATTATCATGCATGCAACTCATTAGGCATCTGTAGGATTATAATTCCAACTCTCCTGAGTAAAAACCCTAAGTAGCTATTTCCTTTTTAAAGCACCAAAACCCGAAACTTGCTATTGAACAATTATTTGTTCAATATATAATCTGCAATTTACTTTTAAAAACTCTTAAAACCACCTGCTTAACAAAACATATTATAAACTCTAGGTTCCCTAACTCCTTGTGAATTCGATCCCTAAGTACTACAACTCGACCTCTTATTTGAGAGAGTATAAATCCCTCCTTAGGATAATTTGAGTGGTATCTTATTCATAAGAAACATGGTTATGATGGTCGGAATAATACTTTTTTTTTGTCAAACTGTTTTTATATTTAAAGCTAATGTGAAAAAAGTCTTGGCCTCAGGCCGAGTAGTCTAGCCCAGAGGGGCAGTACGATGGCTCATTAGGGTTTGCTTAGCCAAATAATCAGCAGTACGATTGTCTGAATAATACTTAAATAAATGAAAACAATAGAGAAAATGAAAACAAGGGAGTTCAAGATCTTCTATGTTTTGTTGTTCACATCTATCTCTCCAATCATAAGCTCTCTCTCCCTCAAATGGTGGTTGGTTGCTTCTCTCCAGACTAGGCCTAAAAGGTCTCTAGGCAAGTCTGCCTCTAAAATGATACAAAACCCTAATAATATAGTCTAACAGGCGGCTGTGGGAACCGAAATTCACACTGTCGATTTCCGTTTAAATAAGGAAACTAGGAAAACCCTAATTTCCCAGAGGACCCGGATATCTGTTAATTACCACACGTCAAGCAATCAGAACACGAGAACAACAACGATAAAAATAAGAAATCGAAAAGAGAGCAAAGTAGATCTTATTCCGAATCTGCGTATGAGCGTTACAACAAGGTATAAGCCTGGGCTCGAGAGCTGTCGGCGAGATTCCTAGTTCTAGCAACCCTAAGACGGCTAAACCTAATTGAGTCGCAGCTCGAAATAACAAAAACGGAAAATTGCCTAAATTGCTCTAAGTGCTAAGTTTGCTCTGAAAAAGTTCTCTCTCTGCTCCTCCCCTAGGACTCCTTATATACTAGCTCCAAGGTCGGTTTACGCTTTTACTCTTCTGCCCTTAAGCCGTCATAGCATAAAATGGAGATATTCCATTTTTCCCGATCTTCATAATTATCTTCAAAACTTCCGTATTTATCCGCGGAAACTTGACATTTATCCTTCCTCGTGGGCCAAGCGTAAACCATGCTGTGGTTTACGGGCTTTTGGTTAGGAAAATCGTAGGATGGGCTTCGAATCGTGTTTTAGGTCCCTTTGGGCCGTCTTCCGACTCGACACGTTTACTACGAATTTTCCGCGGTTTCTAATCCGCGAAGTTTGATCGATGAATTAGAATAGCGGGAAACATGGACTGAGCTTGCTACGGTCTTCGGGAGATAGCATTCGAAGGTTTGACGAGAATGCATGGACTGGTGTCGTATCGATGTTCGGAAAGGTTCAATCGCTACACAGCGACCGAACTTTGGCTCGCGCCCGGTTGCTACGTAGCGACCGAGTGACACGAGTGCTCGGTCGCTACGTAGCGACCGAGCGGGACCGTAGCAAGATCACCTTCTTTTAAAATAACCTCCTTTCTTTTCTGATTGGCCAATAGAAGTGATCATGAACCGCCTTGTAAGTTTTTTTAACACCAAAGTCTCCCATAAGACCTCCTCCATGAGCTTCCCTGAGAAACAACTCCCTCAAAGAACATTGGGGCACACACAAGTGGTTATCAAAGAATAGGAATCCATAGTTTTGAAAATACTTTCCATAAGCGACCTTGGAACATTTTCGGAAAACCTCTTTGAAATCTTGATCAGATTCGTGTTGGGGTCAAAATCGGTCACGACGGAATCAATGTCTGAAAGTCCGTAAAAATCAGCATAAACGTTTTTACGAAAAGTAATCTTCGTAAAGATATCTTTACGAAGAGCCTTGCAGTAAAATATCGTCCAAATCTCAATCGAACCACTAAATACCGATTGTCCGAAGGCAACGGACATGTATCCAAATCGGCCGCGTACAAACTCGAGTATGGAAATCAGACCGCGGACAAGCTAAGCTCGCTCGATATGCGGCGACCAAGCATGCACACAGCTCGGTCGCTACGTAGCGACCGAGCGTCCGTCCCGCTCGGTTGCTACGTAGCAACCGAGCTGGAGCCAAGCTCGGTCGCTACGTAGTGACCGAGCGTCCGTCTCGCTCGGTCGCTACGTAGCGACCGAGCCTGAGCCAAGCTCGGTCGCTACGTAGCGACCGAGCCCGAGCCAAGCACGGTCGCTACGTAGCGACCGGGCTCGAGCCAAAGTTCGGTCGCTGCGTAGTGACCGAGCTCTTCCGAACATCAGTACGACATCAGTACATGCATTCTCGTCAAACCTTCAAATGTTATCTCCCGAAGACCGTAGCAAGCTCAGTCTATGTTTTCCGCTATTCTAAATCATCGATCAAACTTCGCGGATTAGAAACCGCGGAAAATTATTTCTTTGTCGAAAGAAATCGTAGTAAACGCTTCGAGTCGGAAGACGGCCCAAAGGGACCTAAAACACGACTCGAGGCCCATCCTGCGATTTCTTAACCAAAAGCCCGTAAACCACAGCACGGTTTACGCTTGGTCCACAAGGAAGGATAAATGTCAAGTTTCCGCGGATAAATACGGAAGTTTTGAAGATAATTGTGAAAATCGGGAAAAATGGAATATCTCCATTTTTATGACGGCTTAAGGGCAGAAGAGTAAAAGCGTAAACCGACCTTGGAGCTAGTATATAAGGAGTCCTAGGCGAGGAGCATGAGGGAGAACTTTTCAGAGCAAACTTAGCACTTAGAGAAATTTAGGCAATTTTCCGTTTTTGTTATTTCGAGCTGCGACTCAATTAGGTTTAGCCGGGTCCTCTGGAAAATTAGGGTTTTCCTAGTTTCCTTATTTAAACGGAAATCGACAGTGCGAATTTCGGTTCCCACAGTTTGGCGCTAGAAGGAGGGGGACTTACGGATCAATCTAACCCGCAAAAGCCACAACACTCTCAATCAGACATGTCAACTAACGACGCGGATAACGTGCAAATCCCTCTTAACGGAGGCAGCGGCACCGATCTCCATTCTCCAGCAGCGGACTTATCCGCGGCCAATGCACAAGCCAACGCCGCGATGCTCGAGGAGTTTAAAAAGATGTTCGCCACCTATGAGAAAAGGTCGGAAGAACAGGATAAGCTCGTGAATACCTTGACCAAACAGGTTGAAACCTTAACGGCAAGGACTCGAGCAATCCATCCCCGCGGAACCACTAAAGCTCGCGGGAAAAGACTCGACTTCGCAACACCACTCGATAGGCCTGGAACCGCGCGGTAACGACCAAACTGTGGAAGTACAGATAAAACTGGGGGTAGATCGGCCTTGGTCCGACCATTCGCTACGTATTGAGCGACCAAGCCAATCGGTCGGTCGCTACATATTGAGCGACGAAGGCACTCGGTCACTCACTATGTATTGAGCGACCTAGCCATTCCGTCGGTCGCTACGTATTGAGTGACGAAGACTCTCAGTCGGTCGCTACGTATTGAGTGACCTAGCCACTCGATCGGTCGCTACGTATTGAGCGACCAAGACACTCCGTCGGTCACTACGTATTGAGTGACGAAGACACTCAGTCGGTCGCTACGTATTGAGCGACCAAGACACTCGGTCGGTCACTACGTATTGAGCGACCTAGCCACTCGATCGGTCGCTACGTATTGAGCGAGGAAGACACTCCGTCGGTCGCTATGTATTGAGTGATGACTCTCAGTCGGTCGTTACGTATTGAGCGACCAAGACACTCAGTCGGTCGCTACATATTGAGCGACCAAGACACTCCGTCGGTCGCTACATATTGAGCGACCAAGACACTCCGTCGGTCACTATGTATTGAGTGACGAAGACTCTCAGTCGGTCGCTACGTATTGAGCGACCAAGACACTCAGTCGGTCGCTACGTATTGAGCGACCTAGCCACTCGATCGGTCGTTACGTATTGAACGAGGAAGACACTCCGTCGGTCGCTATGTATTGAGTGATGACTCTCAGTCGGTCGCTACGTATTGAGCGACCAAGATACTCAGTCGGTCGCTACGTATTGAGCGACCAAGACACTCCGTCGGTCGCTACGTATTGAGTGACAAGACATTCGGTCGGTCGCTACGTATTGAGTGACCTAGCCACTCGATCGGTCGCTACGTATTGAGTGACCAAGACACTCCGTCGGTCACTACGTATTGAGTGACGAAGACTCTCAGTCGGTCGCTACATATTGAGCGACCAAGACACTCGGTCGGTCGCTACGTATTGAGCAACCTAGCCACTCGATCGGTCGCTACGTATTGAGCGAGGAAGACACTCCGTCGGTCGCTATGTATTGAGTGATGACTCTCAGTCGGTCGCTACGTATTGAGCGACCAAGACACTCAGTCGGTCGCTACGTATTGAGCGACCAAGACACTCCGTCGGTCGCTACGTATTGAGTGACCTAGCCACTCGATCGGTCGCTACGTATTGAGTGACCTAGCCACTCGATCGGTCGCTACGTATTGAGCGACCAAGACACTTCGTCGGTCACTACGTATTGAGTGACGAAGACTCTCAGTCGGTCGCTACGTATTGAGCGACCAAGACACTTGGTCGGTCGCTACGTATTGAGCGACCTAGCCACTCGATCGGTCGCTACGTATTGAGCGAGGAAGACACTCCGTCGGTCGCTATGTATTGAGTGATGACTCTCAGTCGGTCGCTACGTATTGAGCGACCAAGACACTCAGTCGGTCGCTACGTATTGAGCGACCAAGACACTCCGTCGGTCACTACGTATTGAGTGACGAAGACTCTCAGTCGGTCGCTACGTATTGAGCGACCAAGACACTCGGTCGGTCAAGACACTCGGTCGGTCGCTACGTATTGAGCGACCTAGCCACTCGATCGGTCTCTACGTATTTAGCGACCTAGCCACTCGGTCGATCGCTACGTATTGAGCGACCAAGCCACTCTGTCAGTCGCTACGTATTGAGCAACCAAGCCACTCGGTCGGTCACTACGTATCGAGCGACCTAGCCACTCGGTCGGTCGCTTCGTAGTGACCAACCTGCGAACGAGTCGATCGCTATTATTTTTTCGGAAAAACTTTCGTAAAACTAAAATAAGCAACATTTGACAACCTTCAAAATTCTAACAACAATCGTAGAAAAAGAATCTCTGATAAGGGAAGCGATGGAGCAAAATCCGAGAATCAGAATTCGCCCATCCGCCTCTCTCCATGATCTCCCAATCCTTCCTCTCACAACTCGATTTTTTCGACGATATGCTCATTCATTTTCGTAAATCCAATGATATTAAGATCGAAACATGGATCACGAAAATCGAGAAAATTGGTAGCTGCCTAAAAGCGGCCAGGAAAGCATAGATATCCAGGAATAATCAATATTCTTGCTATTCAAAATGAGCAGACAGACACGAAAAAAGTAAGGGCAAATGAGCAAGCAAAACAGAGAAGACGCTAACCCAGATTTACGAGAGAACTAAGGTATTCCCGACTTGAAATCAGGCTTGGAATTTCGTAGAAAATTACTAAGAAATAGAAACGCCTAAGAGACTGCCGTAGAACTTTAGGGAACTTAAAACCTAGGTGGATAGTCTAGCGAAATAAGTCTTAGGCGATTTTTCCTGTCTCGGTATATTGTTCCATAATTGTTCATCCAGATCTTGCAAACCGATCTAAACTCTCCGAAAGTCGAGAAACGATCGCCACGTATATCATGCTCGCTTCCTAAAGAGAGAAAAAGTTAGAGACATGAACGTTGTCTTAAAACCGATTCGTTTCTGGCAATTTTCTCGGAACCGACATATCCCAAGTCGTCAACGTGGAAACAACCAAATCACAGTCCAAGCGTCGTCTATAAATCGCCCCGAATTATCGATCATTCCAAACATCAAAGGAGGAAACGTACACAACCCTTCAAAGTATCGGTTCAACCGTTTTCTTTCGTAAAAAAAAAAAAAGTGGGAGTAGGTACGTATACTATACTCGTATACTCCCAAACTTCAAAAAACTTCTGCAAATCGTCAAGAATAGGCAAACGACAATCTTAATATTCGTCTAAACGCTAGCAACATATCCAGACGATCATGAACATGTCCGTCTCGCTCGGTCGCTATGTAGCGACCGAGCGTCCATCTCGCTCGGTCGCTACGTAGCGACCGAGCGTCCGTCTCGCTCGGTCGCTACGTAGCGACCGGGCTCGAGCCAAAGTTCGGTCGCTGCGTAGTGACCAAGCTCTTCCGAACATCAGTATGACATCAGTACATGCATTCTCGTCAAACCTTCAAATGTTATCTCCCGAAGACCGTAACGAGCTCAGTCTATGTTTTCCGCTATTCTAAATCATCGATCAAACTTCGCGGATTAGAAACCGCGGAAAGTTCTTTCTTTGTCGAAAGAAATCGTAGTAAACGCTTCGAGTTGGAAGACGGCCCAAAGGGACCTAAAACACGACTTGAGGCCCATCCTGCGATTTCTTAACCAAAAGCCCGTAAACCACAGCACGGTTTACGCTTGGTCCACAAGGAAGGATAAATGTCAAGTTTCCGCGGATAAATACGGAAGTTTTGAAGATAATTGTGAAAATCGGGAAAAATGGAATATCTCCATTTTTATGACGGCTTAAGGGCAGAAGAGTAAAAGCGTAAACCGACCTTGGAGCTAGTATATAAGGAGTCCTAGGCGAGGAGCATGAGAGAGAACTTTTCAGAGCAAACTTAGCACTTAGAGAAATTTAGGCAATTTTCCGTTTTTGTTATTTTGAGCTGCGACTCAATTAGGTTTAGCCGTCTTAGGGTTACTAGAACTAAGAATCTCGCCGACAGCTCTCGAGCTCAGGCTTATACCTTGTTGTAAACGCTCATACGCAAATTCGGAATAAGATCTTCTTTGCTCTCTTTCTCGATTTATTATACTTTGTCGTTGTTATTCTCGTGTTCTGATTGCTTGACGTGTGGTTATTAGCAGATATCTGGGTCCTCTGGAAAATTAGGGTTTTCCTAGTTTCCTTATTTAAACGGAAATCGACAGTGCGAATTTCGGTTCCCACAATTTGTATAAATCTTTGATAAACTCAAAACCAAGCAATTTTGTTTCAAGGGCTGAGAGAAGAGTATACCTTCGAGACAATGCATCGGCCACAACATTCTCCTTACCTTGTTTGTACTTGATCACATAAGGGAATGTCTCAATGAACTCCATCCAACGAGCATGCCTCTTGTTGAGCTTATGCTGACCCTTAAGGTGTCTTAGAGACTGATGATCAGTGTGGATGATGAACTCCTTAGGCCAAACATAATGCTGCCACGTTTGAAGGGCCCTCACCAAGTCATAGAGTTCTTGGTCGTATGTGGGGTAGTTGAGCATGGCTCCTCCAAGCTTCTCACTGAAATAAGCCACTGGTTTTCCATCATGCATCAACACAGCACCAATACCAACACCAGAAGCATCACATTCGATTTTCAAAAGCTTTAGAAAAATCTGGAAGTACAAGTAAAGGGGCGTGAGTCAACTTCCCTTTAAGGATTTCGAATGCTTCTTCCTGAGCTGGTCCCCATTTGAACCCCACGTTCTTCTTGATTACTTCAGAAAGAGGAGCGGCCAAGGTACTGAAGTTCTGAACAAATCGCCTATAGAAGCCGGCAAGGCCATGGAAGCTTCTCACTTCACCAATGGTGGTCGGAATCGGCCAGTCCCGGATTGCTTGGACCTTGATAGACCCTTAGATCGGAACACTCAGCCGGTACGGTATTTGATAGGATCTCCGGATGGAGAAGTGATGGATCGAGGGATCTCACGAAGGATGCGGAAGGCCTTCGATATTTCCAAGTCTGAACAACGCCTGATGTGACTCACAGGTCCGTTGTGGAGACTGACTTGACTAGATCGCCGGATGTGACTCACCGGTCCGATTAGACAAGGTGTTTGCTCGGATGCTAACCACACCAAAGTAAACTAAGAACAAGTTCTTTGCAATGAACAAAGAGAGAAAACTTAAGAAGTTTTGAAGGGAAAAATCGATCATCTTTATTCAGAAATGATGGAGTACTTATACAAGTTTTAGTCAAAATGAAATAAATCATTTTGTGTGAAAATAAGACATAGAAAATATAACAAAGACCAGATCTGGTCAATACACAGAAAATTATGTTGACTGGCCAAAGTGAACCCTTTGCCTACTCTTGTCCAGATTCGATGAATCTGGATGCATGTCCCGCGGTAAGGAGCAGTACATGGTCCGGACGGTCTGCATGATCGGATGAAGGAAACTCATGAACTGATGTGTTCCAAATGTGTCCAATATCTTCAGAGAGCTTAAGTATCCTTCCCCTTGAGAAGCTCAGATGATCAAACTGAAGAATCGGATCAAACTGGTAAGTCGGATTTTCAGAACGTTCGGCGGTACGTTCGGCAGTGCCCGCGGTAAGAGCCAGTCGGGTCAGAAATGAGAAGCTGCGGTCTGATTCGAAATCGGTGCGTTCGGATGAGAGTTTGGCTTGATCGATCTTCCTAACTTGACGAGTTGGTCGGGGTAGCCGAGCTTCAGTACGGTCAGATCGATCGTCTGGACGTGGATCCAAACGAAGCTCCATTCCGGACGTACGCGGGTCGATCCGGTACACGGCCCGGTCAGTGCGTTCGGTACGGTCGTCCGGATGAACCTCTGTTGAAAATCTCGGACTGTTCTGATCTTCATGTTGGACTTGTCCAACGGACTGCTCCATGATCTGAGGTGCATCATTCCCTCCTCCTTTAAGAGGATTTGTCCACAAATCCGGAACATCTACAAGAAAAGGAGATAAATCAGAAACGTTGAAGCTTGAAGAGATATCATAATTACCTTTCAGATCCAATTGATACGCATTGTCACTGATTTTTCTGATGATCTGAAATGGTCCGTCCACACGGGGCATGAGCTTAGATTTTCTTTCTTCCGGAAAACGTTCCTTCCTCAAGTGAACCCAAACCAAATCTCCTTCTTCAAAAACGACCTCCTTACGTTTCTTGTTGGCTTGTCGAGTGTACCTTTCTGTTCTGGCCATGATGTTAGCTCGGACCCGTTCATGCATCTTCTTTATTGTGTCCGCCTTCTTCTTGCCATCTGTGCTAACACGTTCACTCAAAGGAAGAGGTAAAAGATCAAGTGGAGAAAGAGGATTAAACCCATACACAACCTCAAAAGGTGAAAACTGAGTAGCTGAATGCATAGAATGGTTATAAGCAAATTCCACATGCGGCAAACATTCTTCCCAAGTTTTCAAGTTTTTCTTTATCAAAGACCTAAGCAAGGCAGATAGTGAACGGTTCACAACCTCAGTTTGTCCATCAGTTTGAGGATGACAAGTAGTAGAGAACATCAATTTAGTGCCTAATTTAGACCACAAAGTTTTCCAAAAGTAGCTAAGGAACTTAGCATCTCTATCTGAAACGATAGTCTTAGGCATTCCATGCAACCTAACCACTTCTCTAAAGAACAGTTCAGCAATGTGAGTAGCATCATCAGTCTTATGGCATGCAATGAAATGAGACATCTTTGAAAATCTATCAACCACAACAAAGATGGAATCCTTACCTGACTTGGATCGCGGCAATCCAAGTACAAAGTCCATAGAAATGTCTACCCATGGATGAGAAGGGATGGGTAGAGCTGTATACAAACCTTGGTTCAAGACTTTGGATTTAGACTTTTTGCACACAACACATCGACTGCAAATCCTCTCAACATCTTTCATGAGACCCGGCCAATAGAAATGATCGAACACAACCTTGTAGGTTTTCTTCACACCAAAGTGTCCCATCAAGCCACCTCCGTGTGCTTCCCTGACAAACAACTCCCTCAAAGAACATTGGGGAACACACAAGCGGTTATCATAAAACAAGAAACCAGCAACCTGATAATACTTCCCATAAGCAGTTTTGGAACTCTTTTTGAAAACCTCTTTGAAATCCGGATCAGATGCATAAATCTCTTTGATAAATTCAAATCCAAGAAGTTTGGTCTCAAGAGCTGAAAGGAGAACATACCTGCGTGACAAGGCATCGGCCACAACATTTTCCTTACCTTGTTTATACTTGATCACGTATGGAAATGTCTCAATGAATTCAACCCAACGAGCATGGCGCTTGTTAAGCTTCTGTTGTCCCTTCAAATGTTTCAGGGACTGATGGTCGGTATGAATGACGAATTCCTTGGGCCAAAGGTAGTGCTGCCAAGTTTGAAGTGCTCTCACCAAAGCATAAAGCTCCTGGTCGTAGGTTGGGTAATTCAAGGTAGCTCCTCCAAGTTTTTCACTAAAGTATGCGATGGGTTTCCTATCCTGCATAAGAACAGCACCAATACCCACTCCGGAAGCATCACACTCAATCTCAAAAGTTTTAGAAAAATCGGGTAAAGCAAGAAGAGGGGCTTGAGTTAACTTCTCTTTTAGGATTTGGAAAGCTTCCTGCTGAGGTTGTTCCCACTTGAAACCCACATTCTTCTTGATAACCTCAGTGAGAGGAGCGGCTATAGAACTGAAGTCTTGGACGAACCGTCGATAGAAACCAGCAAGGCCATGGAAGCTTCGAACCTCACTTACGGACTTAGGAATGGGCCAGTCGCGGATGGCTTTGACCTTTTCTTCATCAACCTTCAGGCCATCTTTTCCTACAACAAAACCTAGGAAAACAACTTGATCTGTACCAAAAGAACACTTTCCAAGGTTAGCAAACAAACGTTCGTCCCTAAGGACTTCAAGAACGGCTCTCAAATGCCTTTGATGTTCCTCATGGTTTTTGCTATAAACAAGAATATCATCAAAATACACAACAACAAATGACCAATAAAGGATCTCAACACATGGTTCATCAGACGCATGAAAGTACTAGGTGCATTAGTCAAACCAAAAGGCATAACTAACCATTCATACAATCCTAGTTTTGTTTTAAAGGCCGTTTTCCATTCATCTCCCTCTTTCATTCTAATCTGGTGGTATCCACTTTTCAAGTCTATCTTAGAAAAGACACAAGCACCATGAAGTTCATCAAGCATGTCATCAAGACGAGGGATGGGATGGCGATACTTTACCGTGATGTTGTTTATGGCCCGACAGTCCACACACATCCTCCACGACCCATCTTTCTTTGGCACGAGTAGGACAGGTACAGCACATGGGCTGAGGCTTTCTCGGATGTATCCTTTGTCAAGAAGATCATCAATCTGCTTTTGGAGTTCCTTGGTCTCGACGGGGTTAGTGCGGTACGCTGGTCGGTTTGGCAAGGACGCGCCTGGAACGAGATCGATCTGATGTTCAATGCCACGGATTGGAGGCAATCCTTTTGGATTTTCTTCAGGAAATACATCAGAAAACTCCTGCAATAATCCTTTCAAATCACTCGGAATGTCCGGTGCAAGGTGAGAAGAAGATGAGGCCATAAGAGATTCCTTATAAACAAGCAAAAGGAATGGCTTTTTGGTGGCAAGGGTTTTTCTTACCTGACCTTGTTTGATGTAGAAGTTGGAATTTCTTGCTGATGCCTCAGGTTTGGAGTCTTGTTCTCGTCCCTTCTTAAGTTGGATTTGATCTTGGTGAACTTCTAAGGGAGAAAGGGGAACCAAGGTGATTTTCTTTCCATTGTGTTCAAAGGAGTGGCGGTTTGTGTAGCCATCATGGACAGCCCTCTTGTCGAACTGCCAAGGTCGACCCAAAAGAATGTGACAAGCGTCCATGGGAAGGACGTTACACACGACCTCATCCTCGTACCGTCCGATAGTGATCGGAACAGTCACCTGTTCCTTGACGTATTGCTCTCCGTCCTCATTCAACCATTCCAACCTGAAAGGTTTGGCAAGTGGACGTGTAACAAGTCCAAGTTTCTTCACCAAGGTATCACTAGCCACGTTGGTACAGCTGCCACCATCTATAATCAAAGAGCAAACTTTAGAAGAAACAAAACATCTAGAGTGAAAGAGATTCTCCCTTTGTTCCTTCTCGTCGGTTTTAGGCTGAACACTTAAGGATCGTCTAGTGACAAGAAGAGGACCAGTAGCTGGAAAGCTGAGATTGTCCTCGTCGTAGACCGGTCCTGTTTCTTTAACAAACGAGGAACAGAACTCATCAATTACTTCCTCAATTTCGTCCTCTAAGATCGGTTCCTCCAAGAGCTTTCTTGTAACAAGAAGTGGTCCACTGGCTGGGTAATCAAAGGGCTCTTCTTCCTCATCAAAAATGGGACCAAGGTCCTCTTTTTCCTCTTTGTCCTCCTCGGATTCTACATCACCATTTTCCAAAAGAACCATCACCCGCTGGTTTGGACATTTGTTGGCATAGTGTCCGAGGCCCTGACACTTGAAACACCTTATGTCTCTTGTTCTGCTGGGGTTTTCCACTGCTTTTCCTTTATCCACACGAGTAGGAACATCAGTTTTCAAAGCAGTATTTGTTGTGGCAGGATACTTACCTTTGTCTTGGTAGCTAGGCTTAGATGGAAAAGGTGATTTTGAAGGGAAGGTGGATTTGGAGAGTCCTTTCCTTTTGACTTGCTGCTCAATCAGGATAGCCTTGTGTAGCATCTGTTCCATGTCACTATAATCCTGAAGTTCCATGCGGTCTTGGATGTCCCGGTTGAGTCCAGTGAGGAATCTAGCCATGGTTGCGTCTACAGGTTCATCCACATCAGCCTTAAGCATCAAAGTCTCCATTTCCTGATGGTAGTCCTCAACCGACTTTGTTCCCTGAAGTAGCCTCCTGAGTTTGTGGTGTAGGTCGCGTTGGTAATGGTCCGGTACGAAGCGTTTCCGCATAAGCGTAATAAGCCCCAACCAAGTCTCCACTGGTGCTTCACCTGTTCTCCTCCTGTGAGTCACAACTCGGTCATACCAGTTAATAGCATAGCCAGAAAATTCAGAAGCTGCTAACCTAACCTTCCTAATATCAGACAAGTTTTGACAATCAAAAACCAGTTCAATTTTCCTTTCCCATTCTAAAAAGACATCAGGATCATTCTTTCCTTCAAAGCTTGGAATTTTCAATTTCAAAGCACCCAACCCATTTTCATTTCGTTCAGCTCTAGCAAAAGGATTGACTTCACCTGGGTTTCGGTTTCTATGTCCTCTCCTGGGTCGGTTGATGGATTGATCATCGTTGGTATCTTCGTCAAAGATTTCTAGATCGGATTGGCTGTTCCGTCTAGGTTGAGCTCGTCTGGTTCCGGTTCTAGATCTGGTTTGTTGGCTCTCCTGAATCTCATCTAACCTTTGATGGATCTGCTCAAGTCCTGCATTCATAAGGTTAGTAAAAGTATCGTTTAAAGCCCTCATTTGGAGGTTTGAGAGTCCGGCTACAGAATTTCCGGGACGGTTCCGTTCTTCCTCACTGCTCATGGTTCTTCCTGAAATTCTCAACAATAAACGTTAGGGTAACAAATACCTCACACTCTCAAGTGTTTGTTTCCTTTCCCACTCACGTGTTTCTCTCAAAGATTTGAAGTGGTTCACACAAGATTTTGGTTTGTTCTCAAAGTTCAGAGAAAGACAAGTCCAAAGATACTCAGTGGGTCAGATCCAATCAAACAAGGGTCACAAGAGAAGGTAGATAAGAGATTACAAGGGGAACCCGCCTTAACCAACTCAAAGGCCGGATTACTCTTCAGCCAGCAGGCTTTCTCTTCCACCACCACCACAATCTTTCTTATTTTTTTTTTTTTTATACTGTTTTTTTTTTTTTTTTTTTTATATGGTGGTAATGAGTGGCCCGGGTTCAAGATAGATAGAAGAAGAACTTTTTAGATGAAGAAGATGGTAGATGAGAAGATGGAATGAGAAGATGATACCGGTTGAGTGGCTCTGATACCACTTTGATAGACCCTTAGATCGGAACACTCAGCCGGTACGGTATTTGATAGGATCTCCGGATGGAGAAGTGATGGATCGAGGGATCTCACGAAGGATGCGGAAGGCCTTCGATATTTCCAAGTCTGAACAACGCCTGATGTGACTCACAGGTCCGTTGTGGAGACTGACTTGACTAGATCGCCGGATGTGACTCACCGGTCCGATTAGACAAGGTGTTTGCTCGGATGCTAACCACACCAAAGTAAACTAAGAACAAGTTCTTTGCAATGAACAAAGAGAGAAAACTTAAGAAGTTTTGAAGGGAAAAATCGATCATCTTTATTCAGAAATGATGGAGTACTTATACAAGTTTTAGTCAAAATGAAATAAATCATTTTGTGTGAAAATAAGACATAGAAAATATAACAAAGACCAGATCTGGTCAATACACAGAAAATTATGTTGACTGGCCAAAGTGAACCCTTTGCCTACTCTTGTCCAGATTCGATGAATCTGGATGCATGTCCCGCGGTAAGGAGCAGTACATGGTCCGGACGGTCTGCATGATCGGATGAAGGAAACTCATGAACTGATGTGTTCCAAATGTGTCCAATATCTTCAGAGAGCTTAAGTATCCTTCCCCTTGAGAAGCTCAGATGATCAAACTGAAGAATCGGATCAAACTGGTAAGTCGGATTTTCAGAACGTTCGGCGGTACGTTCGGCAGTGCCCGCGGTAAGAGCCAGTCGGGTCAGAAATGAGAAGCTGCGGTCTGATTCGAAATCGGTGCGTTCGGATGAGAGTTTGGCTTGATCGATCTTCCTAACTTGACGAGTTGGTCGGGGTAGCCGAGCTTCAGTACGGTCAGATCGATCGTCTGGACGTGGATCCAAACGAAGCTCCATTCCGGACGTACGCGGGTCGATCCGGTACACGGCCCGGTCAGTGCGTTCGGTACGGTCGTCCGGATGAACCTCTGTTGAAAATCTCGGACTGTTCTGATCTTCATGTTGGACTTGTCCAACGGACTGCTCCATGATCTGAGGTGCATCAGACCTTCTGCTCGTCCACTCTCAAGCCATCTGCACCTACAACAAAACCTAGAAAGACCACATGATCTGTGCTAAAAGAACACTTTCCAAGGTTAGCAAACAAACGTTCCTTTCTAAGGACTTCAAGAACAGATTTCAAGTGCTGTTTGTGCTCATCAAGGCTTATGTCATCAAAGTAAACTACAACAAAATGACCAATAAAAGAGCTCAAGACATGATTCATTAGCGCATGAAAGTACTAGGTTCATTAGTGAGACCAAAGGGCATGACAAGCCACTCATACAAACCTAGTTTTGTTTTAAAGGCCGTTTTCCATTCATCACCTTCTTTCATCATAATCTAATGATAGCCACTTCTCAAATCTATCTTAGAAAAGTACTTAGAACCATGGAGTTCATCAAGCATATCATCAAGACGAGGGATAGGATGTCGATTACCGTGATGTTGTTTATGGCTCGGCAGTCCAGACACATCCTCCAGGAGCCATCCTTCTTTGGTACAAGTAGAACAGGCACAGCACAGGGACTGAGACTCTCTCTGATGTATCCCTTCTCAAGCAAGTCGTTGATCTGTTTCTGCAGTTCCTTGGTCTCGACCGGATTGGTGCGGTACGCTGGTCAGTTCGGTAGAGAGGCGCCCGGGACGAGATCGATCTGATGCTCAATGCCTCTCACCAGTGGCAATCCTTTGGGATTTTCTTCTGGAAACACATCAGAATAATCCTACAAGATACCTAATAACTCACTCGGAATCTCCAGTGCAAGGTCAGAAGAAGATGAGGCCAAGAGAGACTCTTTATAAATCAGTAAGAGAAATGGCTTTTGAGAGCAAAGAGACTTCCTTACCTGACTTTCTTTGACAAAGAAGTTGGAGTTTCTGGTACTGGTCTCAGGTTTATCAGCTTTAGAGTCTTGGTCTTGGTTCTTCTTAAGTTGGACCTGTTCTTGATGGACTTCCGAAGGCGACAAAGGCACCAAGGTGATCTTCTTTCCTTTATGATCAAATGAATGACGGTTTGTGAAACCATCATGCACTGCCTTCTTGTCAAATTCCCAAGGCCGGCCCAAGAGAACATGGCAAGCATCCATGGGAAGCACATTGCAAACAACCTCATCGTCATATTGGCCAATGGAGAGTGGAACCGTGACTTGCTCCTTCACATACTGTTCTTTGGACTCATTGATCCACTCCAACCTGAAAGCACGAGAAAGAGGCCGAGTAACAAGCCCAAGTTTCTTTACAAGAGTGTCACTAGCCACATTAGTGCAACTTCCTCCATCAACAATTAAAGAACAAACTTTACCAGAAATGAGACATCTAGAGTGAAAGAGATTCTCCCTTTGATCTTTGTCATTGGATTTTGGTTGGACACTCAAGGCACGCCTAGTAACCAGTAGTGAACCATGGCTCGGCTCATCAAGAACATCCACATCATAGATCGGATCAGAACTCTCCACAAAGGTCGAGCAAAACTCATCGATCACTCCATCGACTTCCTCATCAAAGATGGGATCAGTGGTGTCGTCCAAGACCTTCCTAGTAACAAGAAGGGGACCATGAACCGGGAAGTCAAGTGCTTCTTCCTCATCATCATCATCATACACTGGTCCGAGATCCTTCTTGTCTTCTTCAGATTCAACTTCTCCATTCTCCAAGAGCACCATCACCTTTTGGTTTGGACATCGGTTGGCATAGTGGCCAAGGCAATGACACCTAAAGCATTGGATGTCTCTGGTTCGTTTGGTAGCCTCTTCTTTCTTTTCTCTATCAACACGAGCAGGGACATTAGTCTGAAAAGCTGTATTCGTTGTGGAAGAAGACTTACCCTTGTCTTGATAGTTTGGCTTGGAAGCAAAGGTCGGTTTAGAAGCAAAGGTCAGTTTAGTTAGACCCTTTCTCTTGACTTGTTGCTCGATCAACACGGCCTTGTGTAACATCTGCTCCATGCTGTCATAGTCTTCCAGCTCCATGCGATCTTGTATGTCCCAGTTGAGCCCGGTAAGAAATCTGGCCATGGTGGCGTCTAAGGGCTCTTCTACATAAGCTTTGATCATCAAGGTCTCCATCTCCTGGTGATAGTCCTCAACTGACTTAGAACCTTGAAGCAAACGCCTGAGTTTATGGTGTAGGTCTCTGTGGTAATGGTCGGGAACAAAGCGTCTCCGCATCAGCATGGAAAGCTCATCCCATGTATCAACTGGCGCCTCACATGCTCTCCTCCTGCTAGTCACAACTCGATCATACCAGTTAATAGCATAGCCAGTAAACTCAGCAGCAGCAAGTTTAACCTTTTTAATATCAGAAAAATTTTGACAATCAAACACAAGTTCAATTTTTCTTTCCCATTCAAGAAAAGCATCCGGATCATTTTTGCCCTCAAAACTTGGAATTTTCAATTTCAAACCACCCAAGCCATCATTGATTCTTTCATTTCTACCAAAAGGATTGACATCACCTCGGTTTGATGCCTAGGAACTCTCCTTGGACGGTTGATGGATCGATCATCATCATAAGACTCTTCTCGGATTTCTAGGTCGGACCGGCTGTTCCTCCTTGGATGGTCACGTCTGGTTCTGGTTCGTGGCTGAGTTGGATGGCCCTGAAGTTCATCTAGCCTCTAATGGATTGCCTTCAAACCTGTATTCAACAAGTTAGACATAGAGTCATTGAGAGCACGCATTTGCAAGTTAGATAATCCGGCATGTGAATTTCTGGGTCGGTTTCCTCCTTCTTCACTATCCATGGCTACCTGAAAACTTAAACAAGGTAAAGTTCGATTAAAAACCTCACACACGTGTTTCACTCAATTTGGTAGTCACACAAGAGAGTTTCCCTCAAAGTTCTAAGAGAACAAACTAGATAACCCAAAATGAGAATCCCAAGTGAAACACCCAAGAGACAAGATAGAAAGATAAGTGATTTAACAAGGGGAATCCGTATTAACCACCTCCAAGGCCAGATTTCTCCTCGGCCAGCAGGCTAACTCTTCCACCACCAAACCACAATTGAAAACTTTTGATATCTTTTCTTTCTTTTTTTTTTTTTGATTAGATCTTTCTTTTTTCTTTTTAATATATGGATGGTAAAGAGGGGCCCAGATTCAAAGATGGATAGAAGAAGAATTTTTTTTTTTATGAAGAAAATGATAGATGAGAAAGATGGAATGAAAAGAGATACCGGAAGAGTGGCTCTGATTCCACTTAAAGAATCCTAAGGAACGAACACTCAACCAGATCTGTTGATATGAACTCGATCTGAAGAGATAGATAACTGATGGATTGTTTAGTGACACAAAGGGATGCGGAAGACCCAGTGATACTACTAGAACTCTCAATGGCCGCTTGATTTGACACACAAGTCCGGCTCAAAGAAAGGGGATTCACTTGGAGATAGCCTCACCAAGGGAACAAGAATGTTCTAATCAAAGAACAAAGAAAGAAAACACAAAAATGAATAAGGAAAATCGATTATCTTATTTCAGGGATGTGTTCTCATACTTATACAACTTGTAGTCAAAGATAATAAATAAAAATGTATGAAAAAGAGACATAGAAAATAGATAGAAGACCAAATCTAGTCAAAGCACAGAAAATAATGTTCACTGGTCGATTTGAACTCTTCGGCTACTTTTGTCCAGGTTCGGTGTAACTGATAGCACTTCCCTCGATAAGGAGCAGTACACGGCCGTTACGGTCTTCATGTACGGACGGGTGATTTTCATGGACTGTTACGGGCCAAAAGGTGGCTAAGTCTTCGGACAACCTCAAGAGTTCATGAACTGATCGAAGTGTCGGATCAGTTCATCAGAACGATCACTGGTTCGGCCGAGATGGCTTAAGAGAGAAAGACCATGGTCGGATTTGGATTCCACTCGATCAACTTCACTTCTGACTTGACCGATGGACTTAGCATGACAAACAGGACAGGAAAGGCGAACTTCAGTACGGTTGATTTGGCCATCTGGTCACGGGTTATGCTGAAGCTCCAATCCGGACGAGTGCGGGTCGAGACGATACACGGCCCGAGCAGTCTGTTTCGCCCGATCGATGGACTGAACCTCAGTTGCATTGTTCCGGACGTTCTGATCCTCGTTCTGATCTGATTCCATGGACTGATCCTCGGACAGGGGCACATCAGTAGTTGCAGAAGGATCTCGCATAATCAACGCGGTTTGTTTCTTTCTTCTTTAGAAACTTCACGGATAGAATCATGCGCCCCCTTTTTTAAACACGTTAGTCGTTTTTGCAGGGTCTGAACATGCTTGGCTCAGCCCTTGTGACAAGCCACAGGGAGGCCATAGTTTATCGCTTCAAGGCAGAGAAAGCGGAAGAAGATCTTGCACGTATTCAAAACAAAATTTTAGAGCGATATTCGAAACTTGCCAAGGATCATGCCAAGGCCGTCCATCAAGCAGAAAGGAGAGGTAGGACAGAGATTGTCGAGATGATGAGAAACCGTGCTACTCAGTTCAAGACCGAGTATGGAAACCTTAAGGAGGCTTATTCCTTGGTGGGCGATTTTGGCGAGTGTCGTGGTTAAGTTGGTACCCTCTGGAAGACGCATGCGGACGACTTTGTTTTCAAGGATGATATGGATATCATGAAAGATGGCATGAATGATCATGCCCATGCCGAGGCGCTTATTTCTGCTGATCGATGGGAGGATTCAGGGATTCTGGGATCCCATCCCAGTTTCTCCTTATACGGGGGAGGTCAAGACCGGGTTACTGGCGATGATGAGGAGGTGGACTGTCCCGCAGAAGCATTTGGAGCTTCCATGTCTGGGGGTTTTAACTTTGATCTGTGAGAATCGAAGTTAGCATTTGACGGGAAGAAATTTCCCCCTATCTTGTGTTTATGGCCGAGTGGGGCCTTTATGCTGAAACTTTGTGTGGGCCTGTTTGGCCGCTTTGTTTTTATCAGGACTGGCCGTTGGTGTCTTCGAATCCCTACCACTCTGCAGTTTTATATATGATGAATATTTATCGAACTACTTTGTTCTGAATATGTCTGGAATAAATATGAGTTGTCGTCTCTTATTTAGTTCTAGCAAGACATTCAATCTGTTGGTTTGCTCGAGATGTGAATTTTCGCAAAAATTGTTTATTTATTTTTACGAAGTTTCATGAACGTTAAGATATGGACGGAGAGACATGTTTTAAGATCTCGTATCATTTTTTAGATACCATGTCTTGAGATTTTAGAGACCAGTGTGTTGGGTTTAGGGCAAGACCTAGGTTTACATTCGTTTTTAAGGTTTATGCGGTGACTGGCTGGCTATCAATTTTTCTATTGTGATTTCAACCTGATTCATACCGATTTAAAGTCTGCGATAGGTTCTCGGCTTATACGACTTGTATGGTGTGAATCGAGCATCTCTCCAGCGATAATTTTTAAGCCAACTGGAAGTGCTTGACCAAAATTTCTGATTTTTTATATAGCGCACTTTTATCCTTGTGTCGGATGTTTGAGGATCAGAATGATCATGGTGCGTTTGTTTAAGACGGTTGATGTGTTCGTCGGGGCGGATTGATCTGAGACTCATTGACGTTTTGTCTGACGAGACTCTTGCGACTTCCAGATCTCATATGACGAGATCTATGACGAGTGGATCGCAGTGAGGCTGATCGATTCCGCCGGCTTCCTCTTACGTGAAAGTTATCGATTCGCTTCGACCATCTCAGGGAGGAGACCATGTTGGCCAATTTGCACTTGACTCGGCTTTTTTCTGGTAGGCCTTGATGGCCGAGACCGTGTCGTTACAGTACTGTGATCCTCCGATGATCATGTTTACTCTACGACGATTGTTATCGTGTCCTTTGTCGTCTGATCTCCTTCCGCGTTTATCCCCTGCTTGATTTCTCCGAGGAGAATTTTCTGCAGGTGAATGTTTGTCGGTTTTTGGAGGACGATCGGTCTCAAGGATGAGATATTTAATGCTGGCTGCTTCGGAGAGCTCTCCGGCTAGTAGCTTTGCGGCCAGTCTCGCTCCCAAGACTTTGCAGTTAGTAGTCGAGTGTCCTCGAGTCTGGTGCATCTTTGTCGTATCTTGAATTGAGAGTCTATGTATTGCCCGAGGCTCTGCCTTTTTCCGAACTGACTGCATAGTATGTAGCGTTGTAGACGTGCTGCAGGGATTTAGAACCAACAATGGTTCAGGAGACAGTTGATACGCCCTAAATCGGGAAGCATCACTTTAGCTGGGTGTTGGATATGATCGGAGAAGGCAAATGGCACTTCTGGAACTGATATGGATTTAAAAGATCGTCAAGAGATGCGGAATTGGTCTTGATATACCCACGATCTAAGGCTAGCCACCTAAGAAAGAATGAATGTGTTGGCTCACCACCAAACAACACACAAAAATGAATTGGCTGACCACCAAATCAACAAGCCAGTTCACACCAATGAACTAGCTATAGACTCTCTCTCTCACTCAGAGAAAAGAAGAAAACACAAATAAACTTAAACTTAGATTGATTTTAATGAGAAATGTTTACATATTTATACTACTCGAGGAATAGAAAAAGACTTAAGAATGTATTAAAGACAAACTTAGTAAATCGAATCTAGATGAGAAATTTAAAGACAATGAATTAAAACTCTTGGATCTCAGATCTGGTCAAAGGGACTCTTCGGCTAACGTCCAGGTTCATCTGAACCAAGTGGTTCCTTTGCGGTAAGGATCAAGATGTGGGCTGGACAATCCGCACGGCCCAAATTCGCGAGAACTGAAGATCTCCTGATTTGCAAATTGCATAACTCTCACATGTGAACTCCGTTTGATCTGATTCTTCTTCGAGGAGCTCTGTAATTGAGTTGAGCACATTCTCCAATGAATTTTATGCATATAGGACTCGTGGTTTGGAAGATATGAGTCAAACAATGAACATATATCATTACTGCTTTCCATGATCAAGCCATGCATGTCTGTTTTGCCCGATGCGCTACTCAAGGGTGCATCATTCCCTTCCTCTTCAAAAAGATTTGTCCTCAAATCTGTAACATTAAACGAAAAAGGTTTATAAGCAAAGAAATCATAATCAGAACATTGCTAACCTTGAGTTTGGTCCGGTTTTTGAATGGAAGAAGAGCTTTCTTGGTTTCCTTGATGACCACAGTTTTGTTCTTCGTATGGCCCTTCCTGCATTGACACAAAACTTCCAAGACCAAGGTCATATGCACCAATATCAAGAGCATTCAAAGGACCAGAAAATTCATCCTTGTTCAAAACGTTTTCAGAATTCTTTTCAAACTAAGAAATTAATTCAAAACTACTTGGATTCTCTGGTTGTAAAACAGTTAATTGCAAGCAAGATTCATCAGGAATTGATTCAGATTGAGAAGAAAATAAGTTCTTATGTTCACAAGATTTCAAACCTGCCATTGGCTCATGTGTGTAGTCATCGAAAATTGGCAATGGGTCTGAAAATTCTTCCTTTTCTGGCTCGGTTTCAACGCTCTCATTCTCCAAAGTCACCAACGGTTTCTGGTTTTTGCACTTGTTCGCATAATGACCGATCATCTGGCATTTGAAGCACCTGGTAGAATGAGCTTTGATTGTGTGTTTCACAGCTTCGCTTTTATCAAAAGAAAACACATTAGTTTTCAAATCGGAATTTGAAAGAGAAGAGAACTTACATTGCTGTTTTGGTGCAGAAGAAGTGTTGGTGTTTCCCTTCTTTTTGAGTTGCTGAATAGCAAAAATTGCCTTATGCAACATCTTTTCCAAGCTGGCATAAGTCTGAAGCTCGTTCTGAGCAGGCACATCACGGTTGCTTCTCTTGGCTTTGGTGAAGGGACGATCACCACTTCTGACCCACTTCTCATCATCGCACCTGTTTTGTCTATTCTTTTGTTTCTGCACAAAGTCAAACCCATTAGAAGCAAACTGTTTCTTATCAAAAATCAATTGCTCCTTTTCAAAACCAGTTTTAAAAGGAAAGTAGACGTCTTGTTGTGATTTTGATTTCTTGAGAAGTCCAAACATCCTGAAAACACTTAACAAAGTTAGCAAATAAAAATCCTCACACTCTGAAGTGTTTAGCTCACGATTTTTAGATGGTCACTCAGAGTTTTTTCACTGGTTCAAAGGATGATAGGCAGTAAAAAATCAGCAGTCAAAACCCAAAACAAACTTTGTGGGAAAAAGAAAAGAGAAAGAAAAATGAAGAGATTTTTGTGTGAATCTTCCTTAACTGTCCTAAGGCTGGGTTTCTCTTCAGCCAGCAGGGTTTCTCTTTTACCACTCCCCCTGGATTTCTCTTCAGAAGTGATTCAAGCCAAAACTTTTACTCTTTTTTTTTTATCGATTTTTTTTTCTCTTTTTTTTTTAATAACTGGCGATCACAAGGGAGTAAAGGAACAGCCCGGATCCAACAAGAAATAAGAAAAGAAAATCGTGGAGAGATGAGTAGATGAAAAGATGAAATGAAAACAAACCAGCCAAAGTGGCTCTGATACCACTTGATACGCCCTACATCGGGAAGGATCACGTTAGCTGGGTGTTGGATATGATCTGAGAAGGCAAATGGCATTTCTGGAACTGATATGGATTGAAAGGATCGTCAAGAGATGTGGAATGGCTCTTGATATACCCATGATCTAAGGCTAGCGACCTAAGAAAGAATGAATGTGCTGGCTAACCACCAAACAACACACAAAGATGAATTGGTTGACCACCAAATCAACAAGCCGGTTCAGACCAATGAACTAGCTATAGAACTCTCTCTCTCACTCAGAGAAAAGAAGAAAACAAAAATAAACTCAAACTTAGACTGATTTTATTATGAGAAATGTTTACATATTTATACTACTTGAGGAATAGAAAAAGACTTAAAAATGTATTAATGACAAACTTAGTAAATCGAATCTAGATGAGAAATTTAAAGACAATGTACTAAAACTCTTGGATCTCAGATCTGGTCAAAGAGGCTCTTCGGCTAACGTCCAGGTTCATCTGAACCAAGTGGTTCCTTTGCGGTAAGGATCAAGATGTGGGCTGGACGATCCGTACGGCCCAAATTCGCGAGAACTGAAGATTTTCCTGATTTGCAAATTGCATAACTTTCACATGTGAACTCCGTTTGATTTGATTCTTCTTCGAGGAGCTCCGTAATTGAGTTGAACACATTCTCCAAGGGATTTCATGCGTAGAGCACTCGTGGTTTGGAAGATATGAGTCAAACAATGAACATATATCATTAGTGCTTTCCATGATCAAGCCATGCATGTCTGTTTTGCCCGATGCGCTACTCAAGAGCGCATCAACAGTAGAGCACGTAGAGATGCTTAAGACTCGGCTTAAGGAAGCCCATGACCGCCAGAAGAGCTATGCAGATAAGCGTCATAAGGAGTTGGAGTTTCAGGTAGGAGACTTAGTATACCTGAAAATGAGGACATTCCAAGGAGGATCTAAGACTAGAAAGCTAAAGAAGCTTAAACCGAGATATATAGGACCATACCCTATTGTGGAGCAGATTGGAGCAGTGGCTTACAGATTGCGGTTATCAGCAGAGTTGTCAGATTTCCACGATGTGTTCCATGTATCAGTTTTAAGGAAAGTTGTGAGAGAACCAGAGCTCATTTTGCAGCAGCCACCCAGTGATCTTGAGAAAATTTTGTATGCACCTTGTCAGCCAGTTGAGATTTTAGATCGGCAAGTGAAAGCTGTTCAGGGGATGATGACCAGTTTAGTTAAAGTTCGTTGGGAGAGAGACGGGATCCAGGAGGAACATGGGAGGCGAGAATCAGATGAGGATTGATTATCCATAGCTTTTTCAGGACGGTATTGGACAGTCGGTTCAGTAGCCGAATTCAGGGACAAATTCTTTATTAGTGGGGGAGAATTGTAGTGACCCAAATCCGCAGGCCCAACAAGGCCCAATTAATTTGCAGAGAACCCTAGGTACTTCCTTATAAATTCTATCCCCACACATTATTTTATTCAGAAAAGTCTAAGGTGTCGAACCTCTGCAGAGTTTGAGCCGTCAGAGAGAGATATTGGTGAACTGTCTCAGCCACCGTCGACTGAGATCTGATCCATCACGTCGCCGCCGTCTCACACCCTAGGTAATCCGTGAACCGCCTTTTCCGATTGGTTAAGTGTTGGCCGTTTAGTAAATCGTCGATATCTCTCTAACCATTGGGTTTCTCGCGATTTCAAGGCTACCAGTGTGTTTGTGACGTCGAGACGAGTCCGGGGCAAGAGTTTCAGCCGGAGATCCGCCGCGACGCGCCTACATGCGCAGGAGAAAGATTCGCGCGTGAATCTCACGCGCCACCATCTCCGCCAGACGTTCGCCGGAGCCACCGCAGCCGGCCACCATCCCTTTTGCTGTCAGTAAGCCGCTGCTGCATCGCCGCCGCGTCTCCGCCGCCGCCGGTGATTTTCCGGTAAACCACCACCGTTGTTGGCCGCGACTCGCCGGTCGACACGCTGGTAACTCGGTGACTCGGCCGAGTCGACTCAGCGAGTCAAGCCGTTGACCAGTCAAGCCGGTTCGGTTGGTCAATTGATTTTGGTTATTGATTAAACTGATCGGTTATTGGATTGATTTTCGGTTAGTATTAAACCGATTTGAAATCGATTTGAATCTGGTCCAGTTGAAATTGAATTCGGTTAAGGAAAACCGGGTGGTTCAATTCGATTTCAATTTGGTCAAGGGTTGACCGGCTTGGGTCAGAGTTGACCAGGCTGACCTTTGACCAGCGGGTTTACTTTTTGACCAGATCGCCGGTTATCCGTTTTGGACCGTTCGAAAGACGTTCTCATTCAATTTTTCGCCCTGATTTCAGATTTGGAGTTTGTTTCAGCAGCTGAAGTTCATAGCTATCACTTTTCTACATTGCTAAGGTCAGAGTCTATTCCGTAAATCATGTACCAGTGTAGAATTCTCTCTATCGTCATTTTGATTTCAAATCATGATCCGTCTGTTTCAATTGAGTCTTGATTGTTAGTTAGTTCATTTATTGTAAACTGGAACTAAGGGTCTAGAGGATTCAACCTTTGATTGGATTTTGTGATGTTAAGAAATGCGGTATATATATGTATGTACACATAGTTATGAGTAGGGACTATGTGTGCGGGCGGGGGTTCAAAGATGTATGGGCTAGCGACGCTACTTTACTTGTGCGGGCAGGGGTTCAGAGACGTCTGGACTTGCGATGCTACTTGTGCGGGTGTGTGGTGCAGAGACGTTTGTACCATGGATGCTACTTGAGAGGGCGGGGGTACAGAGACTTATTGTACTAGCGATGCTACGTATTATATATCCATATGAGGAGATGGGGGTGTATGGACTAGCTATATGCTATCATCGCATTGTTTGTGTTTGTGTGATGCTCTAAGCGTCGTGTGTGTTCATGTTAGAGCTAAACTTCCATAGTGGGAGTTCTATTTACTCAAGTCAGTGGTTTGCGTATTTAGCATCTCATACCTCACGGAGTAACTCCCCTGTTACTCACCCCTTCTATTCCTTCCCATTTCAGGTGAGACTGACGAGCATAAGTGATTGCTATCAGACTGGTACTTTGGGAGTTTTATTTACTTTCTTTTTCAGACTTGTGGTTTTATGCTTTTACCGATATTTTCGATATTTATTATGTTATTTGGATTTATGGCTATTTATTGGATTTCTGGTTTGGAGTTGACTTTTGAGAAGTAATAAATGGAGATTTCAGACTTTTTATTTATTTAAGTTATTTTAGAAAATACGGGTGTTACAAGATTGTTACATTTTTTTTTGAATCTATTGTTTGATTGTGAGAGAAGAAGAAATTCTATGGGGCAAGGGAAAAAGCTTATGTTCTGGAATTGCCGTGGCTTTTGGGGAAGGAGAGAAATGAAGTGATTTGATATGTTTTGATTTAGATGGTTAAGATTATGTTAATTTAGTTTGATTGGTTTTATGTTTGGTTAGATTTCGGGATTTTTGGTTTACAATTGGTAAATCAAGATTTTGAATTGGGTTTGACAAAACCAAGATTTATTGGGAAATAAAACTACAACTTTGTTTCTGGGGATAAATAGAACGACATCATAGTTTGGGAGACATTTGATGCTATATGATAGTTTTCATGGAGAAATATCTCGTCTACCCAAATAATTTTAATGAAAAATTTATGTGATTTTTTTCAGTTTTTTATAAAACTTTAATTAAATATCATCTCTATTAAAAAGTACGTTTAGAAATAAATCTTTTATTCATGTGTATATTGCTAAAGTTGCCCCTCATTTTAAGACTAAGCCACAGGTTGTCACTAATGGTTATATAGTCATTTACTCTCAAGTAATGAAAATCAGATTAATTGCATAATTATCAAGAAAAAATTAATGCTCGTGAGAAATATTACACTTACATCCTTAGCTATGCTTTAAAAATGATGGTGTGATGGTCTTGAGAGTAAATGAATATTGTATATACAAGTATTTTTACGTGCTATCATTTTTGAATTTTTAACAAATTACAAAATTATGAAATATCAAATATATTGAATAATTCAATAGTCAGTAACTATTCGGTATATAACTAAATTAGCGCGGATATATTATATGGACTTCTCAAGGGTCCAAGGTTCAAATCAATGTAGTATTTTAGATATCAATCCATTTCTAAGTGTTTCAATTCAATGAGAATACATGTTCATACTTAAGCTAAGTGTATTCAATGTAATGAAATGATATGATTAAGCTAACATGACTCTAACACAATTTACTAGCAACTTTTAAGCAAATAGATAAAGAAGGAGTCATGGGTATAGGAATTGATTTCAGATGACTAAGATTTAATCTAAAATGGCAAAGTTTCAATCAACACATTTTTCTAAGTCTAGATAACAATTCTAAGCAAGTTCTTTGTCAAGACAAAAGCTCATTTACTCTCATTGATCAAACATCAAATTCCTTTGATTTGTGTCAATCAATCAATCATTAAGATTAGGGTAAGCTAAGAGCACGTTGAGTTATCTCAGACATTTCATCGAACACTTTCCGGGCAATGAAATGTCTAGATTTCTAATCTAAAATGGCCAACTCTAGATTAACTTTAAGATCACTCAATCAAGCAAGGAAACATATTAATCTATTTTAAACATTCTAGATCATCACTTGATCATCCTAATCATCCTAACCCATGAATCCAAAAATGACTACTCTCACTCATTATCATGGTAGACACTAAATCATTAGTTGATCTAAGTTAAAACATGATTAATGATCAAAGCAATCAAGCAATCTCAAAAGATAATGATCAAGATTAGATCTTTCACCTAAAAGTGGCTTTTTGATTAGATAGAAAACAAGATATCCCTCATTTTAAGTCTAAAATATATATATAGAAATTCTAAAAACGAGTGGGCCAATTAAAAAATCTCAAAAGGCCCATAAAATAAATAAAACTCAACCAATCAAAGTGTGGGAGCGGCTTCATCATCCCGCTCCGAACACCCGCTCCATTGATCGTGTGAGGCACAGCGACCACTTCAGCCCGCTGCCCGTGACCAGTGCAAGCTCGACGTGTTGCAAACTTTCAATATCAATTAAGAGAGAGATATTTAAAATTGGGAGCTTAGAACCAAAAGACACACTTTCTAACCTTCAATGTGACATCCTAAGAGAAACATAGCAAATAGCATGAGCCACTTTCTTATTGCACTATAGCTTCTCAAGGCCTATCAAGACTCATTTATCTCTACACAAATTACATTGTCATTCAACCAACAAGTTACTTAGCCAACTCTCACATTTATTCACACACACACACAAGGTGAATTCTTGCAAATTGATCTCAATCATTTGGCTTGGTGAGAGAAGATGGTCTAATGTGAAGAAAAATGGGTTTCAATTGCATTATTTATAGTGACTCACACTCATGAATAGGAGCAAGATCATTATGCAAAATTTATCTAAGAAAATGAGCAATTCATGCACACAATGCTTGTTCTCATCATTCTACCCCTTTCCTAAGTAGCTTTAAGTTCTACCTTTCTTTTCCTTCATTCACAAACCCAAAATACTCTCACTTTCATCTCTCACCCAATGAACACTCTTTTCTCTCATTTGATTTAAACCAACTAGGGATCTTTTTTTTTTTTTTTGACTTTAGATCTTTTTGGCTCAGCTCTTTTGTTTTTCTTTGGAAAGGGGTTCTATTTATACTCTAGAGCTTCTCTTTTCTAACTTTTTTTGTTCCTGTGGATTTCTTTACTTTAAGAACTCTTTTTGGTTCATTTTTCTCACTCAATCTCTCTCATTTCCAAGATCAAAATAATTTAAACTCACAAACCCAACAACCATCCTAGAGGCTAGCCTAAATGAGGTCCTAATGTTAGCCAAAGGCGAGAACAACCCATTGTCGCTCTTAATACTCTCAAGGTTTTGCACATGACATGCTATTAGTAAAAGGCCTCACTCAAGCAAATTAATGTTGGCTTCAAAGAATGGTTAGGGTTAGTGGGTATGAGAGTGCCATTTGGGTTAACAAAGAGAAAAAGATAACCCAAATGTGTATAATATCCATGATCAAGTATGCAAATGCCCATATGCAAGAGAGATAAAGTTCATTAAGCCTTAGTTCATTTGTAGTTGGTTTCAAGAACAATGCCAATCGTCAAGCAAGCAACAAGTTTCAACAAGACTTTTCAAGGCTCGAAGCTTACTAGCTTTTTCAAGAGATGGTTAAGCTACTTGATATGCTTAGTTAGGATGTCAAATTGAGTTCTAGACATGAGTTCTTTACAAGGTTTCTCCCTATGCATAAGTGAAATCTAAATGCCTCTAGACTCAATCCTAAAGATGTAAATGATGCAACTAAATGCTTCTTTTTGTGATTTTCGAAAATTTTCAATTTTTGTGGGTTTTCTATGCAAATAAATATGCACAATGGAATGCATGGGACTCAATGAAAAGTAGACAAAACAAAACACAATGTGAAATAGTAGACTCTCCCCCAAACTTACTTCACACAGTCCCTTGTGTGAGAGTAAGCTCAAAGAAGAGATCTAAGGGAAAGACATAAACATGATAACTAAGTATTGACAAAGGTAGAATGCACTTACTTGAAGTTGGCTTTGATGAGAGAAGGGAAATGAGGAGGGAGGGCTTGTTGTCACCTTGGAATTTTCAACATGACCTTTGGGAATTTTTGAGAATTCCCCCAAACTTGGCCCTAAGCTTATTTAAACACACTAAAGCAAGAAAAAAGATATATATAAATATATACAAAGTATACCATGGGATTTCCTCCCAAGTGAGCTTGTTTTAAGTCTCTAGCTTGACTTTCCTTCCAATTGGCTAGTGAAGAGGAGGATCTTTCCCACCTTCGAAGGTGATGGTGAGGACTTGAGAGAGGAGCTCTTGGAGCTTGATTGGATCATCTTGGATCTGAGGAGCGATGATGGCCTTTGCACTTGACAATGGTGTAGACTTTCCTTTGCATTTTATATTGTACTCAATAGCTCCATCCTTAAACTTCATTGGGTGAAGAGTGAGAGTGTGTGGCAGCATATCAAGAGGTGAAGGGTGAGGTTTTTTCATCATCTTCTTCTTGTCATGAGCAACCTTTGTGGCTCTACTCACCTTCTCCTTTGTAGCACTTTCCAAGTGATCATCACACATCTCTTTAGATGACTCTCCATCAAGACCTTCTTTTCCACTAACAACCATTTCATCCTTGATCTTTTCAATGGAAGGTTCCCCACAAGTGATGGTTCCACAATACTCAACATTCATCATTGCAGACTTGATTGGATAGGAGACAGCTTTGTTCACATTGAGGAGTGTGACCTTCTCGTTGGCAAAATCAATGCAAGCTCCTACTGTTGTGAGAAATGGTGTGCCAAGGATCAATGGGACTCTCTTCTCAATTGTCATCTTCAAAACAGTGAGATCAACAGGGATTGTGCAGTTTCCAATCTTCATAGGGTAGTCCTTGATTAAGCCTAATGGAGTTGTTGAAGAAGAGTCTTCAAACATGAGTGAAGATGTGTTTGACTCCATATTCTCAATCCCAAGACTCTTTACCATCTCTATTGAGATCATATTCACACTTGCACCAGAATCAACAAG
Source organism: Brassica rapa (assembly GCF_000309985.2). Classification (NCBI taxonomy): domain Eukaryota; kingdom Viridiplantae; phylum Streptophyta; class Magnoliopsida; order Brassicales; family Brassicaceae; genus Brassica; species Brassica rapa. The sequence continues at coordinate 5,868,166 of NC_024801.2, read as the reverse complement.
AGCATCATCAAGTGTGAACTTACCAAGGGAGTAAGACAAGGTGAATTTTCCTTGGGTTTCTAGTTTTGGAATAGATTTTGGTGTGACTGGTGGATCAAGCTGCAAAGTAGAGATGTCAAGAAGCTCTGCTACTTCTTCTTTGTGAGATAGAATGTCCTTGATGAGCATCATTTGTACATGAGCATCACACATATGTGAGATCTCTGGAAGCTTGACTCCTACAACACTCATATTCTATATGAATTTGGAGATCACCCTCTTTTGAGCTTTGGTGAGGACCCTTTGTTAAAATGAGAGCTTATCATAAGGTGATTGCTCAACCTCAGTGGTTCCTTCCAACTTAACTTCCTTTGGCCTCTGCAAAACTTCTCTTTCAACTTGTTTCTCAGCCTTGTGCTCATCTCTCTTCTAAATCTCTGCTACAACCTTCAGTTCAGCTTGTGCCTTAACCCTCTCCATAGCCTTGTGTTCAGTCTTGTCCACAATCTGTGATGCAGTCGGGGAAACAAATCCTGTTCCATATAAGAAGCTTTAAATCTGATCCACCTCTTTCTCATGATCACTCAACTCAATCTCAGAAGAAGTAGTAGAGAGGATAACATTGCAATACTCTTTGGGATTCTGCTCTGATTTGTCTGGTAGAGATCCCATTGGACGCTTGGAGGTTGAAGTCATAGAGGCAAACTGATTCTCCAAAGCCTTGAAGTGAGAGGCAAGGTTTGAAAATTTGTTGTTGAGATCATTGTAGTTTCCATCAACTTTGGTGTGAAGGTTCTTCAACTCATATCCAATGTGCTTCTCACTTTTAGTTTGAGACTCCAAGATCTGTTTCAGCATTACATCAGTGCTACTTTCTTGTGGAGCAGAAGTAGAAGATTCGGCTTGGCCTTGTGTAGACTGATTTCCTTTGGAGGAAAAACCTTGAGAGTAGTTTTTGCTAGTTTGGTAACTTCCTTGTTGGTTATTGTAGAAGGGCTTTTGCTGGTAGTTGTTTTGGTATTGAAAGTGAGGCTCCTTCTTGTACCATGTCCCATTAGCATTAACGAAACATAGCTCTTCTTGACCTTCTATACCATCAACTTCATTAACCACAACTATCTCCTCTTGTTTATGTTCACCAACAAAGTGTACTTTCTCTTGTTTGGTTCTGTCTGAAAGAAGCAAATCCATCTTATCTTGTAGAGGTTTCAACTCTCTCCTTGTGTTTTGATTATCTCCTCCACTGTTTCTATTGCTCCTGTCATGGTCATCACTGTAGAGTGACTCACTCTGAGCCATATTCTCTACAAGCTCCTCAGCATCTACTTTATTCATCCCCAAAAAGAAACCATTGCTAGCAGTATCCAGCTGGCTTCTGAACTTAGGTAAAACTCCTCTATAGAAGGTACTGATCAGATTTTCCTTGGTGAAATCATGATGTGGGCATTGAGACCAGTAGTTTCTGAACCTTTCCCATGCTTCACTAAAACCTTCAAAATTCCTCTGTTGAAATCGAGAGATCTCATTCCTAAGCTTCGCAGTCATTGAGTTAGAGAATAACTTGTTGATGAAGGCTTTCTTGCATTCATTTCAAGTGGTGATAGAGTCACTTGGAAGGTTCTTTTCCCATGTGTGAGCTTTGTCTCTCAAAGAGAATGGAAACAATCTCAGCTTGAAGGCATCTTCAGAGACGCCATTTATTTTTGACAAGCCACAGTACTTGTCAAATTGATCAAGGTGATCAAGTGGATCCCCCAAAGGAAGACCATGATACTTGTTGTTCTCTATCATGTTGATCAAGCTGGATTTGATCTTAAAGTTGTTGTTCTCCACAGCTGGTGTCTAATGCCCATCCTATTCCCATGGATATGAGGCTGATCATAGGTGCCAATAACTCTAGCTTGGCGCTGATTCCCCTCCATCTCAAGCTCAACTCTGTCCAAATGAACTTTCCTTTCTTTTTCTCTTCTCTTCTTTGCAATCTCCCTTTCAAAAGCTCCAATGTCTTCAACTCCTCAAGTTCTTGCACCTGACATTCAAAAGAGTTAGGAGAGATAATCAGTAACTAGGTACAAGAAAATAAGACTTAGTCTCAAGCAATGACCAAATCTAAATGTCAAAATCAACTTAGAATTGGCAACGGCGTCAAATTTGATATGAACTTTTCAATCCAAAGTTCAAATCAATGTAGTATTTTAGATGTCAATCCATTTCTAAGTGTTTCAATTCAATGAGAATACATGTTCATACTTAAGCTAAGTGCATTCAATGTAATGAAATGATTTGATTAAGCTAACAAGACTCTAACACAATTTACTAGCAACTTCCAAGCAAATGGATAAATAAGGAGTCATGGGTATAGGAATTTGATTTCAGATGACTAAGATTTAATCTAAAATTGCAAAGTTTCAATCAACTCATTTCTCTAAGTCTAGATAACAATTCTAAGCAAGTTCTTTGTCAAGACAAAAACTCATTTACTCTCATTGATCAAACATCAAATTCCTTTGGTTTGTGTCAATCAAGCAATCATTAAGATTAGGGTAAGCTAAGAGCATGTTGAGTTGTCTCACACATTTAATCGAACTATTTCCGGGCAATGAAATATCTAGATTTCTAATCTAAAATGGCCAACTCTAGATTAACTTTAAGATCACTCAATCAAGCAAGAAAACATATTAATCTATTTTAAACATTCTAGATCATCACTTAATCATCCTAATCATCCTAATCCATAAATCCAAAGATGACTACTCTCACTCATTATCATGGTAGACACTAAATCATTAGTTGACCTAAGTCTAAACGTGATTAATGATCAAAGCAATCAAGCAATCACAAAAGATAATGATCAAGATTAGATCTTTAACCTAAAAGTAGCTTTTTGATTAGATAGAAAACAAGATATCTCATTTTTAAGTTTAAGGGTATAAATGGTGACCAAAGAACGAAGAGGAATAATGCATTCCTTAACATTCCTGAATTTTTTTACCATTTACAAGGAATAATTTTTCCTTTCCTTTCCATTCATTCTCATTCCTTTTGTTGCAGGGAAATATAAAATAAATTTATTCCTCACTAAATATGATAAGGAATCATTATTCTTCATCATTCCTATAATTTTGTTTCTTTCCGTTCTTTTCATATCCATTCCTAATGTTCTTGTCATGGTTACCTGTTAGACCCTAAAATATATATATAAGACTTCTAAAAACGACTGGGCCAATTAACAAATCTCAAAAGGCCCATAAAATAAATAAAACTTGACCAATCAACGTATGGGAGCGGCTTCGTCGTCCCGTTCCGAACACCCGCTCCATGGATCGTGTGAGGCACAACGACAAATTCCGTAACACCCCAAAACCTAAGTCCAAAAAGTTTTTGTGGAAAGGCCCGCTCTGTGGCCCATTTTGTTTAAAACCCTAGGGTTTCCTTGCCCTCTCCTATAAATACAAAGCCTCCACCCCTTAGTCTCCCATCAGAATGTTTAGAAGCGAAGCCCTGCAGAGAATTCCCGGAGACCGGAAGCCCTAGCCGTCGACTTCTTCTCTCTCTCCCTGCGCTGCTTCTCTCTCCTCTCTCTCTCGGCCGTCTCTCTCTCTCTCCTCGCCGTGAGCAGCCGTGAGTGGTGGGGTGGTCGTGTGGTTTCCTTGATCTCAACCCTCATCTCTCTTGTCTCTTATCCAGATCCAGATTCAGATCTAGGCTAAGGTGAGGTGTTCTATCCAGATCTTGTTCATGTACTTCTATATTGTTGAATGAGGAATTAGGATTGTTTAGATCCTGATTGATGTTAGGTTGATAGATCACACTGCATAAGAACGCTCATACTGATTAAGGACAGTAAATGGACTGCTTGTGTTGATTGAATGATGAATGATTGATTGGTCGATGATTTATGCTTGATTGTGGTTGAAAGCTAGGATGCTTAGAAGGAATTAAAAGTATGATAATAGTAAATGTTAACCGGTCTGATTAGATGAATGGTAGGATATCTGTGATTGGTTGTTTACTGAATTGAGTGTGACACCGAGAACGGGTGGCGTCTAAAAAGGAACGTATGAACGAGTCTAAAGAAAAAGGAAAAGATAGGAAAAGGAAATGATAAGAAAAGGAAAGATTGATTGAATGAATAGTAAAGTACCAGGGGAGGGTGGAAAGAAAGAAAACGCAGCGGCCATAGCGTTCAAAAGCGGCGGAGATGCGAGGCCATAGCATCCGATAAAAATGGCAGGGTAAGAATAGAGCGTCGGTAAGATTGAGTCACGCCGAGTCTTGGCGGAAAGGGGTCGTAATACACTGCAAAGGCGGTCCGCACCCGAGGAACTGGGTGACGGGCCTACCAGGGCAGGTGACTTCACAGGAAGCAGCATGAAAAGGGGAGGAATGGTCCGCTTGAGCTGTGTAGGTCCTAAAGTTCTAGGATGATTGGAGTCTTAAATAATAAACCGAATTATGTGAATTGAGTGATGACTGAGTTCATCACATTGCTTGTTTTCGTGAAATAAAACTTTAGTAACTAGCTATTAAGATGCGTCGAACTGGGTGTAGTGACTAGACGGTTCTCGTTTCGCATTGAGCCGTATAGAGGCTCATGGGGAACACTGGTCTAGAATCGCTTCATTGAGTATTCATACTCACCCCTCTTTTCACTTCCCCTTTTGCAGAACTATAAGAGGAAATATCGATGGTAAGGACGAAAATGCACCTGAAACTCATGGGACCAGTAACGGGACACACAGAGATGTCGGGAAAGTAGACATGTGTGTCCTCAACCCCGCACCCATGAACCCCAGTCAGAAATGGGGAAGGGGCGGGCGTTACAATTGGTATCAAAGCCAGGTTAAAATCCCTTAATACTAACTCAAAGGATCAACATTTCCGCTATTGCTCATTTCTCTTATGGTTCTGATAGACCATCGTAGTTAATGTTGAAGGAGAATACGAACAGTTCAGAGTCTCCGGCCAAGATCAGGTCAACAAAAAGTCCTCGTACCACGGTGTGGTGGAGTTTCAGAGGTTCAGAAAATGATAACAAGGAGTTATAAGACAAATATACAAAAGGATCAGTCGCCTCGCACAACAAGCTTGGTGAGAAAGAAAAATCGGACATACGAGCTTGAGGTGAAACGTTTTGTCGGCGACACCACCCCATGCCGGGCCGGGAAGGCCGGGGGAGGAGAGTTACAACTTCAGCCCGCTGCCCGTGACCGCTGCAAGCTCGACGTGTTGCGAGCTATGTCTCGTGTCCGCTTCCATGCCGCGCGGTATCACAAACCCGCAACCAGTGGTCGCGTCCGAGCCCACTAAGTTCCCGAGCGGTGACTGAAACCCGCAACTCCAGACCGCTGCATACTCGTCTTCATAGTCGTGGTTTGATCAGTACCGGCTTCGTCTCTGCGAGCTCATCTTCAGCCTCACGTCGTGGACACGCGCTGACTCCAAGCCATGGTTGTTCTCGTGCCCAGCTCCTCCGTAGCGTCCCATAGATCCACTCGTCGTCGTCGCTTCAAGCCTCTTCACCGCGACCAAACCTCCATGGCGTCAATTTCTCCATCTCCACGTCGTGGACGCGCGCTTGCTCCGCCACGGGATCTCTCGTCCAAGTCAGCTCAGATCCCCGTTGTGCTCTGCTCCGGTTAGGCTCGTCGTCGGAATCAATCTCGGGGTCGGGATCAAGCTTCGCAGTCGGCTCCGGATCGGCCAAGAGAAAGCTCGTGCTCTCAAATGGTGGATTCTTCATTATTTGCAAGTCTGGTCCCCAGAGTTCTGCATCTCTGCAATTAGACCCCAAAGTTTCATAAATAGAGAAACGTCCACCCGAATCAGCCCCAAAGCTTCCAATTGTGCCGCCCAGGCCCTTAATATTTGCAGAATGGTCCCTGAACTTTTGATAACTCCGTTTCTGACCCCATACTTTGTAAATTGCAGCATAACCTCATGATCCTGTCCAAAACTTCTCAAAAGTCCATTTTAGCCCGGTAAAATGCAAATGAATACACAAATGCAATATATACATCTAAATGCATCCTAAAATTACTTGTATAAACTAAAATGAGATAGTAAAAACTTATAAAAATATGAGATATCAATATAGAAATAAAAAAATAATCGTTATTGACAATATGTTTTGGTAAATAAATCCAAATAATCACTTTTACCTATTTTATATGATAAATAATTAAATTTAAATAATATTAACATAGATATATAATATTTTTTATTATGACTTAAATGAAGCTTCTTACTCATATGGTTTTATGATCATTTGTATATTTTTATAACAGAAAAAATTAAATCATTGATACCAAAATTTTCAGTATATAATTTTTAATATTTTCGTAATTTATCAAAAAAATTTAAAAAGTCAATGCAAATTCTGAAATTAAATTATTAAATTCTCAATACTTTATTAATACAAATTTGGAAACTTAAATATTAATGTATTTTGATATTGTATATAGTTAATTTAAACAATATTAAAACATATATATTATTTTTAATCTCAATAAATATTAAGGAGACTTTCTACTTATATGGTTTTATGATAATTGGAATTTTGTTATAAAAATATTAAAACCATTGATCCCAATTTTTTATTCTGGGATTTTTAATAGTTTTATTAATTTATAACAGTTTTTAAAATGGGCAAATCTCCAAAATAGCACATTTCTAAGTTTATATCACAAAAATAGCACTCAAACACTAAAATGACCAAAATAGCATTTTATCTTTTGAAAAATTTAAATTTTTTTACTTTTCAAAATTTGAAATCTTATCCCAAAACATCACTTCTCAACTCTAAACCCTAAAACCTAAACTCTAAACCCTAAACTCTAAACCCTAAACCCCACCCCTTGAGTGCTATTTCTGTGACTTTTGGCCTTGAGTGCTAGTTTGGGAACAAAAACTTGATTTAATGCTATTTTGGTCTTTTTCTCTTTTAAAAATTTAAAATATAACATATACAAGAAAATCTAAATTTTTATTTTATGGTTGACGTGATTGTTTAATTTAATTTAATAATAGAAAGTTAAACAAATTGATACAAGATACATAAATCATTATTAAATATTTATTATCTAGAACTACTAATTATCATATATATTTTTTAGTTATATTCGGTAATTTCATAGCTATTATATAATGAAAGAAAGAAAATTGTTTTATATACTAATATTTAATTATATAATTCGTTTTAAGAAAAGTATAATATATATTTACGTGGACAAACCTTTTTTTTAATATTCTAAAATCATTATAGTCATGTCAGATGACATAGTTAAAAGATTGTAATTCTCCTTAACTAATATATAAGATTTGTGGTGTTTTTGGTCTCTATATGCATAGAGAAACTAGGACCTTTATTATGAATCACACGAAAGATAAATTGGTAAGGTCCACGAGGTTACACGTATATTAGAAAGGGATATGTCAGATATATACGTTATACCTATTTAAAACGTGTGTTGAGAGTTGGTGGCTGATATGACAGAACAAAATTAGACACCCAAACTTATCCACACACTTTCTAACGAACTCGTCCATGTAAATCAGAGAACATAAATTTGTAGAATTAAAAACATGATAAGAAAAATATCAAAAATACTAGAAAATAGATACAACGCAATTATTTACCCAAAGTTCACTTAAAGTGGCTATGTTTCTAAAGCATGGCAAGATGCAATCTACTATAACCTTAAGAACATAGATTCCATGTGTAAGAGACCATATGTCTTTTAATCAATACGGCCAAGATGAGACTGTACTTTAAACTCTAAAACGAGGTCAGTGGAGGACATATCAGATGATATATGGTGAGCTGTGGACTGGATGGTTAGTTTGCTAAGCAGATGTCGAATACATGAAAGTACTTTTTCCGTTTGATATTATCTGTTGTGGCTTGCAACATTATAGATGTGACATTAGTGGTTTTAAAGAGTAAGTGAGTTCCTGCGTTTGCAGATCTCTTCCATAGGTTTAGACTATTTTGCGTGAGGGTACGTAAATGATAAGCCTGAGCGAGTTGATTATCATGTTTTTTGTGGGTTTAAACCATTAAACAATTCTGATTTAGAGTCTATATAATATGTTTCGAGTTTGTTTTACAATCTCCGCAGGTTAAGATGCATTTTAGAACACTTTGGAGATTTGGAGCTTTGAGAGATGTGACATTAAAACTACAAGTCAGAGTCGATTATTGAAGATGGTGTCGACCAACACACCCTTTGTGTTGGTCGACACCCGTTGGGATCAAGCAACCGACACAAATTTAATGATGTTTAAGAAATGGTATCTTGGCTCATAGGTTTTTCTTATTTGCAAAGAAGTCTCTGAACGTGTTTTAGATCTATATTATATATGTTTTTAAGGCATTATTTAAGCTATGCTTAATTTACTTATAGAGGGTTTTGAGAGAAATATCAACACTCATTCATAGATTAATTTGGAACTCCATTATTTCTAATTATCTTAATGCAATTTCTTCATACTTTGATTATGCTTCCTTTGATTATCTCAGAGTAATCACCATGTTAGATTTAGGGAATTCTAAGGTTTATGATGAATTGCTAAATTGATAGAAGTGCTAGGGTTATCCATTGATTTCGTCATCACAGATTTTCTATAAAGTTGAGTTCTAGAGTAATTAACTAGAATCCTGATTGTAGGATAATTGATTAGATGTGATTTCATGATTGATTACATGAAATTATCTTTGATGAGAAAAATTATTATTTGTAAAGATATTTGTTTAGGATTTAGTGAACTTATGATATTGTTCTTAATGCTTGTCTTAACTTTATGAATCCACAAAGAGATTTAGTATTCTAGGATCTAGACATGGATTTTCTCTGCAGCGAGAGCTAGTTTATTTGATAATTGTGATCTGAGTTCATAACTATTCTTGATTAACCTGTAGCATTCTATTATTTTCAATTCTGACGTACCTGTTTGATTTTCATGGATCTAGTATTTTCTACATTTATTTTACAAAGAAATTCATTGGTTTATTTACTACTTTCGGCTATTGATCTACCTATATACTACATCACACTATGAAATTGCAGAGTAGCTCTGGAGTAAATTTAAGAATATCAACGTGTCGATTCCGATTCAAAAATTAGCACTATTTGTGGGGAATTAGAAAGTAACGGTAAGAAAAGATCAACATGCCTATAAGTAACGTCACCGGCATGGATACAAATCAACAGGTTCTACATACCGCAGTCATAATGGAGATGATGAAGAACATAATGGATCGTATCACTTGTAATGACAAAGCAAAAAAGATAACCAAAAAGTATCTCGCCGAAATAACGTCCACCATCAAACCACCAGCCGCCGATCCTACGACACATAAGAAACATATCTTACGTACCAGAAACCTATGACTCAAGGAACCGATCAAACAAAAGCTCAGAAAATCAAGATCAAGAGTTTGATGCAAAATATCAATTCAAGGTTCATAGAGTCACTAGTTCTTCTCATGAGATCAAACATGTTCTTGTTGCAACCCTAAAAACCCCTTTTACTAGGAAATCATGACGTCAAGTTTCGCCAGACAGACAAGCTATGTTTGCATCCAACATTGCCATGAGGCGAGCATAATTCACCGAAGAAGAGATATACACTGGATATTGTCAATTTTTCACAGAAAGTCTCAACGGACCTGCCTTAACCTAGTTCTCTAGACTGGTCGGAGATTATATCAGCAACTTCCCTGATCTTTCAACCAGTTCCTTAAAGCATTACATAATGTTTACTCGTCAAGGAGCATCTGCATCCGATCTATAGAAGATGTCTCAAGGTTCCGTAGAAGGATTCGTGGAGTTCATGGAAAATTCAAGGCAGTAGTCTCCATAGTGCACTTTCCAAACTACACAACAGTGAAAGCTCAGCACAAGGCACTCTAGATCAATTCAGATTTCAAGATGACATGTATGTAAACAAGACCATATGCCTGCAAGACACCCTCCATCGCGCTAATAGCTTTATAATGATGGAAGAAGTTAAGCAGAATAACCTGCGCAAGCAATCAGAAATGAAACAAGTAGCCACAAAATCGGTGAACACCTACTAAGAACCCATACAACATTCTAACAACAAGTTGGATAAAAATAAAAACATCATCTCTTTTCTCATCGAGAATGCGGGTTTTGACTCGGCTGCTATAGCACCGGTGAGCCCATGGAATGTTTGGAAGAATGAGATAGATGGGTTACCTCCTCAAGCATTCAGAATTCCTCATGGTACAACTTCCTAAGGATCATATCCTCAGGCCTTTGATGGAACCAAGTTCTATTATTATCATAGATCATAAGGACACATCACTAAGGAATGCAAACAATTCAAGGAAGCCTTAAAGGCAGCGTTCACCAATGAATATGTAAATCCAAAAACACTGAAAGCTCGACCTACAAAGAACAATAGGATTTGGACCAAAAGCAAGAGAAGAGAAATCAAAAGTCTTAGGACATGACACAAGAAGAGCTCCATGTAGAACACAAGCAAGTTACACGTCGCCATCAAGATGTCTAGATCTCCGAAGAAGAGAGACCATATATTAATCGACGTATCAACACCATCATATGACTTTCTTCGTCATCCAAAGATGGCTCACAGATCCGAGATTTACATGATAAGCTTGATATACCTTGGATTTGATCCATTTTTATCCATGGTATATATATCTATGTTTTCTCCTCTTCTACGTATGTTTTTAGGTTCAGGTGCATTTCGGAGTAAAGCTATGACTTTGGAGCATTTTGGAGCTTAAAAGACATTTCACCCAAGCTGACCACTTAGAGGTCGACGAGAGGAAGAATAATCGATCGATGCGCATCAGGGCTGACGATCGATATCAGGAAATGCCTCGACAGATGAAGATTAATATCGATCGATGTACACAAGTACCGTCGATCGATGTCGAGATACCAGACGTGACATTTTGGATTCAGCAGACTTAAAAACCAAGGCTAAGCCAAATTACCAAAATGCCCTGACGAGTTTTTAACCTAGTAGAATATATACTGCCTAGTGTTTTTGACGGCAAAGAGAAGAAAGCTTTTTCTAGACCTAGTTTTGTTACAAGTTTCATTTTGGGAGAGAAGATCACTTGTGATTGGAACTCCTTGTTGCTATTTCTTTTCATCTATTCTATGAGTTTCTATTTATCTATTGAGATGAATTGCTTTGCTATGTCTGAGTAGTTCAACTGTTAGATCCAGGGTTCAGATAGGTTTGTGGGATTAGCCTCAAACTATAGATCTGCCTTGTTGTGATATTCATGATAGATTTGTATTCATTGCTTGTTTTAGCCTTGCTAACTAGAACTTGATCATAGGATTGCACATTCAAGCATCCTTGTTATCCCATCCTGACATCTATCTATCATATTAGGATTGCTAGAGAGGGCTAACCGCCAATTTAGAATCTTAGTAGGCCATTTCATACTCGCGCATAGGCCTGGCTAGAACCCGTCGATCGATGTCTTCAACTGACAATCGATCGATGTTGGCAAAGGTGTATCGGTCGACGTCTTAATAGACTATCGATCGACACTCTCTCGTGTCTGCATACTAACCGGTGAGACACAAGATCTAGTCTGTTAACCAGTGGTACATGCGACAGCTGATTACTGAGTTAAGCGAATGAGCTCTAATATATCATGCATGCAACAGTTAGGCATCTATATGTATTATAGTCTCCAACACCTGAATAGTGGCCCTGCATCTAATATCATTTCCAACCAAGTTACATTTATATTTACTCGCTTGTTACTATTGCTATTCCATTTAAACACTTACAACCTTTAGAATTAATAAACACTAGATTTAATTGTTTCCTAGCTCCTTGTGGATTCAATCCCTAAGTACTACATCTGAACCTCTTTTGATGAGAGTAACACTCCTTAGGGTAATTTGAGTGGTATCAAATTTGGCGCTGTTGCCGGGGAGCTTTGATCGCCATTAGATTTAGTTTTATTAATTCTTTTTCTTTTCTTTACCCCCTTTCTAATTATCTTTTTCTTGTCTTTTCAGATGCATGCCCAGCGGTACCAGAAACAACAAGGAGAAAGACTTGCTGTTCTCAGTCGATCCTGCTCATTTGGAACGCACCATCCGTAGAGGTCAACGTTCCACATCGCTCGACGCAACCACTTCGTCGTCGATCGATACGCACAACCAACCGTCGACCAACACCAGACCATCATCGTCGATCGATCCCAATCGTTCGACAACGATTGATACTACACCGCGTACGTCGATCGATACTGTGTCGTCAAAAATGGTAAACATTATTATTCTAACTCAGGACGAAAACGAAAACCTATATGACCAGGCCGGTCATCTGCGTAATGCAACAGGTCAGAAAATAGATGCTCAGGGAAATGTAATCCCTGATGTTGATGCTACAGGAGCTGCTCAACCTGTAGATGAGGACGCTCGATCGAAACCACTGGCCGACAACAATCGCCCAGATGAGTACTATTCCAACATATCAGCTATTCGACTTCCGGAGATCCAGAAGCAGAATTTCGAGCTGAAGCCTCAATACTACACTCTCGTGTCGTAGATACCCTACTCTGGGTTACCGCACGAGCATCCTATGGACCATTTGGAACGGTTCGAGGATCTAATCGCTGCTATTCGGATGTAAGGAGTCCCCGAAGATTACCTGCTGTGCAAACTCTTCAGATACACACTGAATGGAGAAGTGATGCACTGGCTTAGGCAGCAACCCACAGGATCTTTAACATCCTGGAGCGACATCAAGAATGCTTTCTTACGAAACTTCTTCGATGAGGCGCGTGCTGAAGAACTTCGGAACAAAATTTCCACATTCTCGCAGAAGGCTGGAGAGTCCTTCAAAGATGCGAGGATTAGATTTAGGTTCTTCCAGTGAGACTGTCCACACCACGGATTTAACAAAGTGCAGCTGCTAAGCACTTTCTTCCGAGGTCTCGCCTTACAGTATCAAATGGCCCTTGATACGGCGAGTGAAGGAAACTTCACTACTCGGAATCCGTTGGAAGCTGTGAGACTTATCGAAAACCTTGCTAACAACAGCAGCACCAAAAACACTGACTCTGAACGGAAAAAGTCTGTAGCCTCTATCGGGAAGGAACAGATGGACGAAGTCAGAGCTAAGTTAGATGTGGTGCACGAGCTTCTTAGGAAGCAAATCTGTTCAGCTGAAGGAGAAGTAGCAGATACGGAAGGAGAAGAAAATGTGAATTATATCGGAGGTACCGGATTCCAGAAATTTGGAAACCAGGGCGGAAACAAAAACTTCTTTGGAAATGGCCAAATAAGTAACCAAAATTCACAATTTCAAAAACCCTTCAACAACAGCAAGAGCTACTCGAACTCTTACTACCAAAATCCACCACCCCAGACTCAGGAAAGCAAGATCGAAGAGATGCTTGATCGAGTACTGTTGGGACAACAACAAATCACCGTGGATTTCAACGGTAAGATAGACTCTGCCTACAACAATCTGAACACCAAAATCAAGACCTTAGGGACTCAGTTGAGAAAACTTGAAACCCAAGTAATTCAGACGGGCGAGACTATAAAGAGGCAAGAAGCTTTCGCTAGAGAAGCAGGAGCCGACAAAGGAAAACACCACGTAAATGCCATCACAGATGATGATTTCTGGCAAGAGGTGAGAAATGAAAAGCTTGAGGAAGGAGATTTCGAAATCGAAAGCTCCATCAGTCTCGGCGAATCCCAATGGTGTCGACCGATGTCGATGAACTCGCATCGATCGACAGACCAAGATGAAGATGGATGGACAGATTACTCCAGTCATCGATCGACGTCGTCTGCCAAATCGACTGAATGCAATGCGGTTCGAATTCTAACTCATGAAGAATTCGCAGCTAAGCATCCTCACCCACCCTCCCCTTTCTATGATAAAATCGATCGATCGGTTGAGCCAACAATCGATCGACAGAGTGAGTCCGACGTCGATCATCACAATGCACCTCCCATAGATCGACAAGCACCTCTGACATACCGAGTGCGGTTACCCTCAATCGATAATGATTACATCAACGCACTCAGACCACCACCTAAACCATTAGCAAACCCGCCTGAACCAAAACCCAACCTTTTAAATAGTTCGCCAGAATCAGTTCAAGAAGAACAAGAATCTGAAAGGAGAAGTTTAAGGAAGAGAAAGGAGAAGATTCCTAAAAACCTTAAGAGGGAAGCTAACGATAAGGAGATGGATGGTTTCACTAAACGAGTCCTCAGAATCCCAATCGAAAACCCTTTTGATGAAGCTTACTTCACACACCGGTTGTGGATGTTCTTCAGAGAAACAAAGGTAACCGAGGAGGACATTAGGAGAATGTTTCATCAAGTCAGAGAGAAGATGAAACACATGATCACATTAACGAAGAAGAGTGATCCTGGGAAGTTAGCAATACCATGCGTAGTCAAGGGTGTTGAATTTCCCAATTCAATGTGTGACACATGAGCATCAGTTAGTATCCTCCCTAGGATCATGGCAGACCAGCTTGGTTTGACCATCGAACACTCAACGGAATCCTTCACCTTCGTGGATCTTTCAAAGAAACGATCAGGAGGTATCATAAGAGATATGGAGGTACAGATTGGTAATGCCCTTGTCCCTGTAGATTTTCATGTCCTAGACATCGAGCTTAACTGGAACTCTTCACTTCTGCTTGGAAGATCATTCCTAGCTACAGTAGGAGCCGTATGTGACATGAACAAGAACAAATTGTGTCTAACGCTCATAGACCCAAACATCCACTATGGCCCCATCCGACCTAAGAGAAAGGTCATTAATTCTGTGGATTATGGGAAAGAACTCGACTTCATTGGTGCATGCCATTGTGGAGCAGAGTATGAATCGGAGTACGAAAAAGAGTACTCGGAATCGATCGACACCCCAACATTTTCATCGATCGATTCCAATGTGTCAATGATGACCGATGACCGCAACAACACGTCCCTCGACGTAATGCACCCAGTTGACCATTTCGCTTCCCCAAATCATTGTTACCAACATTTTGCCTTCCAACCTCCAAGCAAGAGAGGATATGATGATTATTCCATAGGCAGTTGGGCAGACAGTGGTTTCCATGAAAGTTTTGCAGTTGACACTGTAATTACTTCACCTAATGAGGAACATACCGAGGAATACGATGAGGATTACTGGAAAGAACGTGCAATAGAAATGTCTTTGCAAGATGAAAGACTTGAAACACATAAGTTCACCAACACGTTTCCAACATCGTTCGACGCTGTGAACTCCACATCGATCGATACCCAACCCAACATTTTCATCGATCGACACCCGTAAAGGTACATCGATCGATATTCGCGCCGCAGTGAAAATTCAGGAGCAGGAGAATATTCTCTCCCCAACTAGGTTTATAGATACCTATATAAATCGTTTTGCACCTCCGAAACCACCTACACACATCAGAGCAAACACACAAGCAAAAAAGATGAACACTCTTCCTTCTACATCAACAGAAAAATCTATGAAGAGCAAACATCTCAAGAACACAAGTTCTGCACAAATTACACTGCCATCGATCGATGTAACTGTATCTACATCGATCGATACTACTCTAAACCCTAATCTTTCTATTTCTAAATTGAGTGATTATGCAAACATTGATTACAGTTTTCTAACACCTGATGAATTTGGTATTTTCAGGGACCCAGATGGCAACGCACGTGCAATGGATGGAAGGATTTTACAAGTGTCCAGAGAGGACATAGCAGACATCCTTCAAGTAGCCAATGGACCTGACAACCTATTCTCACAGCAACGTGGCACTCCAGACGTCATTCAAACAGATCCTAACAACCACGCAGGAGTCGCCACAATAGAGATCAACCCAGATCTATCACGCCAACCAAAAGGGCAATCATCGATTGACGGTACAACGGAGACATCGATCGACAGGGTAACACCAACGTCGATCGATAGGGATGAACCGACGTCGATCGACAGACGGTATGAATGTGGGAACCGCGCTTTCGACATGTACGGAGCCAGAAAGTTCACTTGGGAACAAAAGGATGAGTATGGAGTCTACAGAGATGAGCGTGGACACGCACGAGACGTAGCTGGTGAGATGATACTTGTCACAAAGGATAACATCAAAAAAATACTGGAAAGAGCATCTCTTTTTGAGGAGAGCCACATCTGTCTTCCAGAACATGCCATTTCCTTCACACTCACAAGACTGGCACCAGAACTCTACACCAAAGAAGAAATCGATGAGATGGTGTTTGGTATTTGTGGAGCTCAGGAGAAACTGGGAGAGGAGCTCAAAACATTGGTAGAAGACACACATCAGCCTTTGTATAGAGGCTACAATGAGCTTTTCAGATGTATGGCAGAAATGAGGACAGAAATTGAGAGTTTATGTCATCCACTTGAGAAGGAAGCTACGACCTCAGCATCGATCGACGCACCCCGTGCAACATCGATTGACGTCAATCTTTCTACAGCTCAGATCCCTGCAGAACCGCAATGTTCAACACAACACAGGGATGAATGGGAAGTCTCATACATCGACACAAGGATAAACGATGTTTACTGCCCTCTCAACAACAACGTGGACTGGCTAAGCACTAAAATCGAGCTACTACAGCAAGATCTGGACACCATTCGCAAGAAGGACCAACAACCAGCCACATCGATCGACATGTGTATCTTCACATCGCTCGACGCCAAAGTCTCAGCCATGAACAAGAGGCTGAGGACTTACGAGGATATGCATGACCGCTTTATATCACCAGTCATGACATATTTAAATAAATTGTCTAGTCAATTACTTCATGCCCAAAAAGATATTGAGAACATTACTAATCAAAGTTTTTTGCAGGCAAAATTGGCATCGATCGACAGGCTACGAGGGCCTTGGATCGATGGCAAGAAACCTATGGAGTTACTTCCTTACACAGCAGCAGAGGTTGACAAGATTACATCCAAGATCTACACTGCTCTAGACACCATGGAGGAACAACTTGACAAACGCTGCGATGACATCTACTTTCCATTCGACAACAAAATCAGTGGACTAGACAACCACGCAGAATGGCTACAGAAAGAAGTCAAAGCCATTCAGAGGCAACTCGCAGCTCAACATCAGATATCAGCATCGATCGACAGGACGCTAGCGAAATCGATCGATGGCAACTCGCCGAGATCGACAATGAACACATAATCACATCGATCGATGCCGAGTCTACACCAATCAGCGAGCAGCTGATACACAAGACGGTAGAGTCAATGCAAAAGTAACTGACAGATCTTTCAGCATACGCCTATGACAACATAGGCTGGCACCAGGTCAGCATTGACAGCATTCAAGAAAGGCTACAGAACATCTCCAAAGTACTTGAGAAGATGGATGACAAATGGACAAGAAATGATGAGGCCACAAGAAGTTTCATTGCATCTTGGTCCAGAATGCGCAGAGATGACGTGGATGCTTGCTTTCCAACAATCAGCTGTTTCTCCACCCAATAGCCAATCACTACCACAGTCAAGCTAAATGACTATAACCAAGCGCTGAGTGGGAGGCAACCCACTATTAGGTATTTTACTTTGGTTTTATTAGCTAGCATTTAATTTCTTTCGTTTTATTTCTTTCAGATTTAGGAGATCCAAGTAGGAGGACCTGAATATCGACCGACGACGAGACGTCGACATCGTTCGACACAGGCAACCACACGACGATCGATGTAATACTTACACATCGATCGATATCTAATCCGGTCAGATGTATCTTCCTTACTTGTTACATTTCGTACATCATAAACTATTCATCATAACTCCGGCTGAGTTACACTGGGACAGTGTAATTTAAGTCTGGGGGAGATTTACTGATATAATTTATTTTATTTTTATGTAAAAGGGAATTTCAAATAAATTATGCTTAGCTATTAAAAATAGGGACTATAATCCTATATTGATTTAAACATGAATATCTAACCAATCTTTAGCACCATTTTAGATTTACTGATTGCAGATAGCACTAAAGATGCTAAAGCGGATCAACCTATCAACTACACACTTACCTTGAACCGTATGAAGTAACCAAAGCTGATTTCCAACACTAAACCTGACATAACCGCTTGTCTTGGGGCTTGGTATACATGGATCGGATTCTTCAGACAAGTCTGGAAGGTAACGCCTGGTTTAGATTATTTATCACATTTTCTCTCTCTCAATTTCGACCCTAGATTGGTTAGTGAGTATAAAAAAATAAAAAAAATATAAATAAAATATAAATAAGATCTATTGTTTAATTAGGATGAGTCTGAACATGACTTGGTGGCTAAAACCATTAAGGCTTGATTCATAAATACTTAAATAAAAGAGTTCGAAACGGGACTTGGAGGCGGCAATCTTCAAGGCTCGCTTTCGGAAAAAACTCTTGGATATAGGTCAAAAAGAAGTGAACAAAACTTGGTGGCAACCACCATTAAGTTTTGATTCATGGAAGCCTGTCCAATCTTGGTCACTGATCCTGCAATGGAAGCAGACTTTGACTCAAGAGAGAAATTTAGAGAGAGAGAAACTATGAACTAACTTTTACCTGCAGCTCCAGATACCTGTCTAAAATCCTTGCATCCTGTGATCGATACTCCCAAGGTAAATCATTCACTTTATATTTATGCTAAGAAATGAAATCAGTAGAGGGGATGTCAGACGTGAATTGATGAGTTGTGTTATGTTAGAAATGGTTGCTAAGCTAGGATATTGTATAGTGTGCTTTTGTGATTAGGACTTTTTAAATGTGGTTGCAAAATTGTTGAGGAAAGATTTCTATGTTTTAAAATCTTAAATCCCTAAATATTTTCAAACCTCTTTCAGAGAGACTGCCCGTATGTTTTGCTTGAGGACAAGCAAAAGGGTAAGTCTGGGGGAGTTGATATACCTTGGATTTGACCCATTTTTATCCATGGTATATAAGTATTTTACTATATATATCTATGTTTTCTACTCTTCTAGGTATGTTTTTAGGTTAAGGTGCATTTCGGAGTAAAGCTATGACTTTGGAGCATTTTGGAGCTTAAAAGACATTTCACCCGAGCTGACCACTTAGAGGTCGACGAGAGGAAGAATAATCAATCGATGCGCATCAGTCATGACGATTGATATCAGTAAATGCCTCGACAGATGAAGATTAATATCGATCGATGTACACAAGTACCGTCGATCGATGTCGAGACACCAGACGCGACATTTTGGATTCATCAGACTTAAAAACCAAGGCCAAGCCAAATTACCAAAATGCTCTGACGAGTTTTTAACCTAGTAGAATATATACTGCCTAGTGTTTTTGACGGCAAAGAGAAGAGAGCTTTTTCTAGACCCAGTTTTGTTACAAGTTTCATTTTGGGAGAGAAGATCACTTGTGATTGGAACTCCTTGTTTCTATTTCTTTTCATCTATTCTATGAGTTTCTATTTATCTATTGATATGAATTGCTTTACTATGTCTGAGTAGTTCAACTGTTAGATCCAGGGTTCATATAGGTTTGTGGGATTAGCCCCAAACTATAGATCTACCTTGTTGTTATTCATGATAGATTTGTATTCATTGCTTGTTTTAGCCTTGCTAACTAGAACTTGATCATAGGATTGCATATTCAAGCACCCTTGTTATCCCATCCTGACATCTATCTATCATATTAGGATTGCTAGAGAGGGCTAACCGCCAATTTAGAATCTTAGTAGGGCATTTCATACTCGCGCATAGGCCTGGCTAGAACCCGTCGATCGATGTCCTCAACTGACAATCGATCGATGTTGGCAAAGGTGTATCAGTCGACGTCTTAATAGACTATCGATCGACACTCTCTCGTGTCTGCATACTAACCGGTGAGACACGAGATCTAGTCTGTTAACCAGTAGTACATGCGACAGCTGATCACTGAGTTAAGCAAATGAGCTCTAATATATCATGCATGCAACAGTTAGGCATCTATAGGTATTATAATCTCCAACACTTGAATAGTGGCCCTGCATCTAATATCATTTCCAACCAAGTTACATTTATATTTACTCGCTTGTTACTATTGCTATTCCATTTAAACATTTACAACCTTTAGAATTAATAAACACTAGATTTGATTGTTCCCTGGCTCCTTGTGGATTCGATCCCTAAGTACTACATCTGAACCTCTTTTGATGAGAGTAACACTCCTTATGGTAATTTGAGTGGTATCAAAGCTCAAGCAAAATTCAAAGCATATCGACGAAAGCTCAGCAACATCTGCTACTCAGCAAACTGATAATGTTCGCCAAAAAATTGGCACAAACAATAAAAAAATTACGGTTTCCCAACCTGGCATGTTCGATCTTTGCCAAATATTGGCACGGAGAATCGTGGCAACGACATGTCGCATCTTAACACAGTTGACCTTCGCCGAAAGCTCAGCACGAATGATCAGTCTACAGATAAAGAGGAATACAAAAAAAAATGTTAATTTCTATGTCATCGGCACTCCAGCACCATGGAACATAATCCTTGAAACTCTATGGAGTCATTCAGGCACGGATAATCTGCCTGAATGTTTTCGCCAGAGGAATACAAAAAAATTGTCAATTTCTCTGTCATCGGCACTCCAGCACCATGGAACAAAATCCTTGGAACTCTATGGGGTCATTCAGTGAGAGTCATTGCCTATAACTACCACCAATGTGTCAAATTCCCAACTGCAAACCGGAGAACATTCACCCTTAAGGAAGATCAGAAAGCTGCTAGAAACCTCTTGAACACAGAGATGAATCTATAGAAGGCAAATTTTGTTGTCTAAATAGCTGCCAAACCTATTGAGAAAATTTATCCACAAAAGGATGAAATCATCGTGATCGACATCGAGAAAGACAATCGAGATTGAGTGGTAGGAATGATTGCGTACTTAGCCATAGATATAAAGGAGAAGATCGTCAAATTCCATCGATGATGATCTTGTTGGTTGCTTTGTCTTGACCACTACCTTAAGGGTATATCAACGTGGATGTGCTCAGGCGAATCCTTCATTTTTTCACAGAATCCTCGGAATTTGTTGGAAGTGAACTGGGATCCATTATCAGTGACGAAATCGTTCGGAAGTTCGTACATGCAGATGATGTACTTCTAGACGATGTTCTGCACTTCTTTGTATGTGACCTGAACGAAATCTTTTGCCTCCAACCATTTTGTGAAGTAGTCAGTCATCACGAGTAGGAAATGTCGTTGGCTTGAGCTCGAAAAGGGGCCAACTATTTCCATTCCCTAGCGTATGAATGGGTAAAGTGTTGCCATCATACCTAACACTTCGTTTGGAAAGTGAATGGACCATGCCTCTAACGTTTATGACCTTTAGAAGCATAATCTTTGCAATCTGCTACTATTGCTGGCCATAAATGAATTAGTACTTTAACCATAAAGTCAAAGCTCGACGTAGTGGGCACTTGGCGTTTTGAGTCTACAAGATTCCCATTTATCGTGAGGAAATGTACAGTCAGTGAGGTATCATAAGATCGGAAGCCTCCACTCTACTACAGTGGCGTCATTGACGTCTTCATTAAAAGTGTCCATATCAATATCCATGTTAGTTTCTTCCACGGTGGGAGCAACGATTTCAGATTTCTCGTCGGACAATGTGATGCTCGGCTTCTCGATTCTTTCTACCAAAATGGTCCCATGTATCTGATCTTTGGGATTACTCCCCAATGCAGCAAGTGGATCTGCGTGTATGTTTTCTTCTCGGGGAACCTTTGTTAGTTCGAAAACTTGAATTCCTTTGCGAGATCTTGGATGAATTTGAGGTAGACGTCCATACGTTTGTTCTTAGTATTGTAATATCCACTGTATTGATTGATAAAGAGTTCAAAGTTTCAATAAGCATGTATATGTTTTGCTTGTACCGCTATTTGTAACTAAGGTTCGGCAATAATGGCCTTATACTCAGGTTCATTTTTTAATGCCGCAAACCCCATGAATAATGACTACTAGATGAGTTGCCTAGTTGGAGACTGAAGATGAACTCTTGACCCCAAATCCTTTATTGGATGAGTATCCATCAACATGTAAGATCCAGTTCTTCCTAGGAAGGATCAGATTATATTCTAGTTTATGAGCTAACTTGATAATGACGTCTGCGAGGACTTGTGGCTTTTCTGCTGATTGGATTTTTAGTTGATATCACGTTCGCTAAGCTCGATAGCCCACTTCGTCAACTTGGCGGATTGGTTAGTATTATGCATAATAATTTGAAAGAGGTTGATTAGTAAGGATGATAATAGAATTAGACTGGAAATACGGCATAAGTTTTATTTCCGAAGTAATGACTGCTAGAGCCTTTTTTCGAGTGTCGTGTTTCGGCATCAGTCATTCGTTTACTAGTGTAGAAAATGGGCTTCTTCTCCCCCCTACCCCGATATTCTTTGATGCGGACGCTACTAGTCGCAAGGGAGGAAACTGCAATGTAAAGATAGAGTGTATCTCCTTCTTTGGGTTTGGCTAGTACATGTGGAGTTGTCAGATATTTCTTCAGGTGTCTAAATCCTTCCTCACACTCGTCATTCTAGATAAGTTTCTTGTTTCCTCAAAGGAAGTCATAAAAATGTAGGTATTTGTAGGTGGAGCGTGAGATTAATCAATTAAGATTGAGGATTGCTGAGATCTACTTTAGATTTGCCTTGATGCCTCTCTGAGTGGTAATGTACCCTAGGAACTCGCAGGAGACAAATCCAAAAGTACATTTGGCCGGACTGAGCTTCGTGTTGTACTCGTTGAGGATGTGGAAACATTCGTTCATATGAGTAATGTGATCGGCAACAATTAATGATTTTACGAGCATGTCGTAGATATACACTTCCATAGTGACACCAAGCTTGGTGGCTAACATTTTATTGACCAATCTCTAATAAGTTGCTTTTGCATTCTTTAGTCTGAAAGGCATCATCTTGTAATAATAAGTTTCACGATCACTGATGAATGCAGTTTTTTCTCTATCGCCGGGATGCATCATGATATGATTATATCCCGAGAAAGCATCTATAAATGTTAACAGCTCATGACCCGCTTTAAGGTCTTCATATCTCCTTATTAGGCTAACATTTTATCTATTAAATTTTATTTGATTCGTTATTTATTTTGATTCGATCCAAAAAATCCGTATATCCAAAATTCTTCGGAATAAAACATATATTAAAAATCAATATTTGTTTAAAAATGTATCAAATCACAAATACTAAAAAATTTAGCGGCAAAAATCCACTCCACTTTTATACAGATAGATTTTTATCTACAATTAAATATAAAGTTTCAAATATATAATTTTATATAGTTATTATTTTAACATATAATTTTATTAATTGTGTGGTAAAAAAATTACTTATAAAATTTTTAAATTAAGAAAGGACTATAACATTTTTACAAAAAACTAAGGGGGCTTTATTGGAATAGGGGTTTGAGAAGGTTTTGAAGATTTAAGTTTTGGTGGAATTCATAGAGGTTTGAGTTGAATTCAAGGATTCTGTTGGGGATTTAGTAGGATAATTTGGTAGGATTTGGTAAGATCTGTTTTTAATATTCTAATAATAAAATTAACCATTCAGACTATTTTTCAACACCAATTTATATCTTCTTTCTCGATGCCCACCTTTGTACACAGAAAGAAGAGCTTTGACTGTTTATTTCAGTTTTTCAATGATGAAGACTCAAGACGGAGGAGATGAAACATTTTCATCTTGAAGAGTTTTCTACTGGAAGTATAGGAACAAATGGTATGTCGAGAGGTTTTGTTCTCTGTTACAGTCAATTTCAATCCTTTTGTATTGTTACTGTAGCCATGCTCAGACCAAACAAAAAACTCAAGTTTCGTCTTCCACGCAAGGATAGAACGAAGAAGAATACAGGTTTCTGAATAATCCAAACTATCTCTTCTCGTTGATTTTTTTTTAAATACCATCTATGTAGATGGTATTCTTTCTTATTGAATTTAAGGGGTAAATGACGTTTTCTAATAACCCAAAAGAACTTTTTATGAATCCCATTGATGAAATCCATATTTTCCAATAAGAAGAGATTTGATAGGATTTCTACAAATGCTATATCCAATAACCATAGATTTGTAAAGGTTTTTATAAATACCATATTCAATAAGGGAGAATTTGACAGAATCCTAATTTTTTATGAAATCCCTAATCCAATAAGCCCCACTAATTTTTTTTTGTAAAAATTCGTCTTATAAAAATTTACGGAACATATACTTTCCCTAATTGTTACTTTTTAATTTATTTTATGCAAGATATACTTTGAAAATAAACTTGTATAATTTTTTCTAGATTTACTTGTACTAAATAAAGTACCTGAGTTATCTGTAAATATTTTCAAATATTCATTATGTTTTTTTGGATATCCGAAAATTAGATACATATTTTCGAAGTAAAGCAAATTGGAAAATGAATATTCCTTGTATGAACAAAATCACAAATAAAATTATAGTATTATTCGCTCTGTGCCCACCCCTACACCCATCGTACCAGATTTTCAGTAATGTTTATTTACATGGACTAAATTTTTGGGATAATTTTTGCTTGGCAAACTTAACTATTGAATGGCTGACATAAACAAATCCAGACATCGATTTAATTATACACCCTTATATTAGATTTCCTCCATTTCATAAAGATAAATGTTTTTTATAAAAAAAAAATTGTTTCAAAGGTATTTTTTTTTTCAATACATTTTTATCAACCAATAATGATTAATTATGAACTTCAAAAAATTTAATTGCATTAGTTAAATTTTTATTGGTTTAGAGTTATGAGATATAAAAAATAAAAAGTATTATTCATTTTAATACTATCATTTAATATGGTTTATTAGTATATGCGAAAATAAAAAAATATACATCATTTTGAAACACATAATCTAGAGTAAATTTAGGGGTTTGAATTTATTTTATAAACATGGGATACAATGAACTTATGGAAGATGTTAGACTAATTTCTAAACGGAGGTGTAACCTACAAATATATTATTTTTTATGATATTCAAGTGAAATCCAAAATATTATCCCATATCCGTATGACCACATATTTTTAGTTAGTGTGGTGGGGTTGTTTTGAACCCAGATCGCTTAGCTTCTCAAAGCCTGCCTACCAGTAGACCACTCATGTGTATAAAATGACATCAACTGTGAATGTTGAAACCAACTTTCTCTAACGATCCACATAAATCCTCAACTTTTCAAGAATGACAAACTATCTCCCAGATCCCTTAACCACTTCCACTAAACCCAGTCTTATTAAAGAAGAAGAACGATTTGATGAAGAAACATTGAGCTTACAAGCAGAGCGGATCTTGTACTCCGTTACATTCCCTATGGTTTTCAAAACCGCCTTGGAACTTGGTGTTATTGACACGATCGTAGCTGCACAAGGTGTATGGCTCTCGGCTTCTGATATTGCACTTCGTCTCCCAACAAAAACCACCAACCCGAAGGCACCGGTTTTGTTGGACCGGATGCTGGTTTTCCTAGCCAGTCATTCGATCTTGACTTCCTGTATGGTTGAAGCCGGAGAGAACGGTCAAACCGGAAATGGTGAGAGGCTATATGCTGCTGAACCGGTTTGCATGTTTTTCTTAAACCGTGGAGAAGGCTCAGGTTCTCTCGCATCTCTGTTTATGGTTGCCCTAAGCGAAGTCTATTTTAAGAGTTGGTTAGTAACTACGACTTTCTTAACATTCATACAAAAAAAGTACCAAGTTCTTTATTTTTTTCACAAACAAACCAAATTATAATAAACCCATGCCCGTTCTACTAAACCTTCTAATATACTGGTCAGTCAAAAGTTAATTATTAATTCATAACAGGACTCATCTCAAAGATATGGTTTTAGAAGGAAAAGATGCATTCACCTCTGCTCATGGCATGAAACTCTTTGAATACATTGGTTCAAAGGAACCGTTCGGTGAGCTGTTTAACCGAGCAATGTCAGAATCTTCTACCCTCACCATGAAGAAAGTTTTAGAAGTTTATAGAGGATTTGAAGATGTAAATACTTTAGTGGATGTTGGAGGAGGAATTGGAACTGTTATAAATCTAGTGCTTTCCAAGTATCCTCACATCAAAGGCATCAATTTTGACCTACCCTCAGTATTAGCCCATCCTTCTGTTTATCCAGGTATAACAATATATAAGTGATTTTATTAAAATTAATTATATTGAATTGCGAGGTTTGATAACTTTATTTAATTTATATAGGAGTGGAGAATGTTTCAGGAGATATGTTTAAAGAAATTCCAAACAGAGATGCCATCTTCTTGAAAGTAACTTCAAATATACGCTTAGTTTTTAATAACAAATCATTAGTTTCAATGTTTAAGATAGATATTGACTATGAAATAAAATGGATAATTTGACAGTGGATACTACATGATTGGACAGATGAAGATTGTATAAAAATTCTAAAAAATTGCTGGCAAAGTCTTTCTGAGGGAGGAAAAGTGATAATAGTCGAAATGACTACTCCCGAAAATACAAAGATCAACGACTTCTGTTCGAACATTGTGTATGCCATGGACATGTTTATGTTAACCCAATGCTCGGGTGGTAAGGAGAGGTCTTTCTCCCAGATCAAGAATCTAGCCTGTGATTCGGGTTTTGTTCGTTGTGAAATCAAATGTCATGCCTACTCATATTGTATTATTGAGCTCCACAAATAGATTAAAAATGTTACGAAAGAAGTTTCATCTCGTCCTTGTGAAAACCACAAACCTAAGAAGCTTCTTTGTTCTCAATGGTTTTCTTTATTAATGTGTGTAGTATGGTTTACCGTTGATGGTTATTTTTTTATTTTCAAGATTGTGGTGATTGATTAGTGTCAAGAAGGTGAATAATTGTAATCAATTCGTAAGGGTTGTTGTTGTTGTTTAACCAATTGTACTTTATTCGGTGTAAAAAAAGTACTTTAAGTGGGGCTTATTGGATTAGGGATTTCATAAAAAATTAGGATTTTGTCAAATTCTTCCTTATTGAATATGGTATTTATAAAAACCTTTACAAATCTATGGTTATTGGATATATCATTTGTAGAAATCCTATCAAATCTCTTCTTATTGGAAAATATGGATTTCATCAATGGGATTCATAAAAAGTTCTTTTGGGTTATTAGAAAACGTCATTTACCCCTTAAATTCAATAAGAAAGAATACCATTTACATAGATGGTATTTAAAAAAAAAAATCAACGAGAAGAGATAGTTTGGATTATTCAGAAACCTGTATTCTTCTTCGTTCTATCCTTGCGTGGAAGACGAAGCTTGAGTTTTTTGTTTGGTCTGAGCATGGCTACAGTAACAATACAAAAGGATTGAAATTGACTGTAACAGAGAACAAAACCTCTCGACATACCATTTGTTCTTATACTTCCAGTGGAAAGCTCTTCAAGATGAAAATGTTTCATCTCCTCCGTCTTGAGTCTTCATCTTTGCAAAACTGAAATAAACAGTCAAAGCTCTTCTTTCTGTGTACAAAGGTAGGCATCGAGAAAGAAGAAATAAGAGCTAATTTGCTGAATATACCAAAAAGGGTGGGATACCATTGAATTGGGGGAAAATGGTAGTAATGGGGGAAAAAAAATTGAAGGGAAATAGTGTATGGAGTGCAAATAGGGTGGAAGTTGTGTGTAGGGAGTACAAATACTCAAGAAATAAATTGGTGTTGAAAAATAGTCTGAATGGTTAATTTTATTATTAAAATCTTAAAAACAGATCTTACCCAATCCTACCAAATTATCCTACTAAATCCCCAACAGAATCCTTGAATTCAACTAAAACCTCTATGAATTCCACCAAAACTTAAATCTTCAAAACCTTCTCAAACCCCTATTCCAATAAAGCCCCCTAATTTAAAATAATACGTGGCATTTTATTCCAAAAAAACAAAAAAAATTTCTTGACATATTAATCCTAAACGTTAATCAAAAATTGGTTAAATATATTACTGAAATAAAATTTAATAAAGTTTTGAAATCACATGTGTTTCATAACTTCTGTTATCAATCAAACTCTACTTTTTAGAAGCAACTGCAGATTTGAACATGGAGAGTTCCATGCACATAATAATGGTTAATTCTCGGATAATATTTGATTAAGCTTAAGCATCAAAGATAATATTCAGAAACATTGGCAAGCAGTTCAGATCTAGAAAAAAATAATAGTAACTAGATTTTGACCCGTGCAACCGCGCGAGTGTTTGTTTCATATTTCTATACATAAATTATTGTTTTTAAACATTAGTGGTATATATTTTTAACGTTAATCATATACTTAAATGTTTATATAACTATTTCAAATACATTAATTTTATAATTTACATGTTATAATTAATCAATTGGTTAAAACCATATGTATTTTCACTTCTTACTATATATTTATCTTATTGTATTTGCATTTAGTTATTAAGCAAATTAATATATTCATTAGAAAATATATTTGAAAATTATTTTGTATTTAATTTATGCAAATTAATATATACTCATTTACTAATATTTTTTATGCTTATGTATTTTAGATAATATATTATTGTATATACAAAAGTCTAAGATATATTAATTTTTAGACATGTATTATATGGTTTGCTAATTTTAAGCCGTTCTATCATCATATTATATTTTTAAAATAAATAATTTATATTTATGAATTTTTTTTTTTAAATAAATTTATCAATTGAATATACTTTTATCATATTTATTTAATTATAATAATTGTATTTTAACATGATCATGACTATAAAGTAGATAAAATAGGATATAATTTAGTTATTTTTCATTTTATAAACGATAACTTAAAATACATTAAATTATTGTTAAAGTAGTTACAAATATTTTATGATTAAAGTAGTTACAAATATTTTATATTATAAGCTTTAGAGAAATACATGTTAATTTTTATACATGTATTATATAGTTTGCTAATGTTAATCCATCTTACCAATGTATTAGATTTTATTTTTGAACATAAATATTTTATACTTACGAAAATAAAATATATAAAATTTATAAATTTAATACAAATTTTATTATATTTAGCTTAATATGATTGATTATGATAGATCATATTATATTTAGCTTAATATGATTGATTAGGCATAATGGTATCAGAGCCTAATTCTCAGACTTGCGTTATGATAGATCGAATCCTTGTTTATCACTGATTGTTTTAAGAAATCTGAAAAACATCCTTTCATAATGTCTACCTCAAACCCTACATCCATTGATTCTCAGTTTGCAATTTCTACTTTCCCTCGAAGTAAAAGCCGTTCTTCCTCTTCAAAAATAGATTCCCTATATGAAATCGAATATGTTCCGGGCGATCAACTACCCGAAACAACCCTTCCCCTTCTAAACCCATATGAATATTTTACAAAAAAGCCTAGCGCCTTTTCTGTTAAAGGTGTTCGAGATCTCATAAAACCTTCATCAAGTCGAAAAGTCATGGAATATGTCCAGTCCAGCAAATTCTCGTCTTGTCAAGTTCCAGCTACAGAAGAAGAGCAATTCATTTCTCTAAACATCCCAAAAAACCTACCTAGGTTATGGCAGCAACAAGGCTATACTCATCTTCACTTTGGTGTAGTACGAATTGGGTTAACCTTACATGCGAGAAAATGTTTACCTGTCATTGCTCGTATAGCTTTAATCGACTCTCGATTAAAGTCCTACCAGCAAGCGTGCATTGGAACGGTTCAGACAACATTAAACGCAGGAACATTATTTATAACACTGTTTCCAAACTTTAATGTTTCTTTACAAGACCCAAATCTCTTAAAGACGCTTAAAGTTCAACTTCAACTGGTCGGAGCACCTATGCAAGAAAAAAGTGTAGCAGCTACCTTGCATCATCAAATAGTCTACCGAATTCAAGACCACGCACTTGATCTTGTACTTCCCTCGTCAGACGAAGCACTATACCTCGAAGTCACTTCGGCATCTCAAGCGCCAAACTCGATACAAATCCCTAGACAAATTTCTCGTGAAGAACTGTTGCGCCGACTACCGGAGTCATGGGTAACAAGTTACGAGAAGCTTCATCAAGCTACCCAGTCACCCATTCAATCATCTGAAGTCAGCTTTCACTCTCGAAATGATGGAACAACCGAGATCAAATTCGAAAAACCCCGATCATCTTTCCGAAAGCAGTTGTTCAGTCAGTTCGCAATACAGATTGATGAACGAAGCTTCCACGGTCCAGCAAAAGAACAAAATCCAAAACCAAGTTCTTTTGAAAAAGATGGAACTGTGATCTATCCTTTCAAAGACAAAGACGGACATTGCTACTTCGATGTTTGTTCATATGCTGCTTGTGATGAAGCAAGCTACAGCTACGAATCTGATGAAGATATTCGCATACGTCGAAGAAAAAAGAAGGACCCACTCTATAAAAGATATCTCGAAGGAGACACTTCTGTTGGTCCACTTGGTGAAGGAAAGTACGACTTTATAGTTCAATACTCTGAAGAGAAGGAAGAACCAAGGCAGCAGATCATGATGATCAACCCCAAAGACTTCCCGCCACAAGAAGAATTTTTAAAGAACAATGTTGCGCATTGCCCAAAAATTCTTTCTCAAACCGTGGACTCTTCTGGTCCTAGCCAGTTAAGTCAAGCGGAGAAGGTTCTCAACTGGCAAACAGAAAATTCACTGGCACAAAATCAACTCTTATCGACCATAAATCATAAGGTTGATCAACTGGTGGAAGAATACAATAGCAGATTACTCAGCCTCCAAAAATTGATCACTGATATACACGGACGACTAGAAAATCTACATCAAGAAATGATGACCATGGCAAAACAAATGATGGGAAACATAACTCAATTTCGCAACAAAGAAGCAGAGACAACTAGTCTTAAATATCAGTTACGAGATCTCCAAAGATGTCTAGAAAGCATGGTTTAAAACCAGCAAGCTAATGCGTACTTTGATCCCCTTGGCGGCACACCTTCAAGCATACCAATGTACCAAGGATCCTACTCACCTGGCTTCCTTTTTGGTCAACAAACTCAAAAAACAAGATCCCCAGTTCCGAGCTTTCTATCCTCTGATGAAGTCTTTACATCTCACTATGGTTCGACTTCAACCAACTATCATACCAAGACGACTCAATCCAAGCCTCGACGCTCAAAAGAATCGGAATTTCAAGTCAATCCTAGTAAGAAACCGACTCTTACATCTTCCTCCAGTCATGAGTCAGTAGAAGACAGCAAAAAGAAAGAAAAGGACATTGGAATAATCGAATTTTCAATGGCCAATCTGTTCAATAACCTTAGTGAAATTCCAGAATTGCCTGTTCAAAAGGATCAGCAACCCTTGTCTTCCGGACAGATTACGAGAATTAGTCACTATTCAGACACAAATTCCAGTGACTATGAAACCGAATCAAATGATAGTTCCCTACCAAGAAAATTTTCAATCGGAGAAGGGTCAAGTACTCCAAAGAAAGAGCCAGATATCAACGAAGTCTATTCAAGCGACGAAGAGATGAACTATGCGCCTCCAAATCAACCTCCAAATCAACCTCCAAATCAAGAGATTCCAACGAAGCAATTTTCTTCAAAAATTATGGTTTTCACTTTTGATGATATACCATTTGAAAAGTGGAATGATCGTCTCGACGAGTTTCATGCATGGATGAATTCTGAAGCTATCACATCCCCTTTGCACTTGGTGATCCAGCAATTCACAGCAAGACTATCTGGAGCCCTTAAACAATGGTGGAATTCACTTGGCGAATATAGACAGCAGCAAGTATATCAAACAACAATAACATTGCTTCTTGGAGAAATCCATAGAGAATTCATTGGTACACCCACACACCAGAAAGAGCAACTACAAGAAGAATTCTTCTCAGCAAAGTGCTGTTCGTTAAGAAAGAAAGATCTTTCAAAACACTTTGAAAGACAGACACGAAGATACTACGCGCTAAATGGCCTTAACAATCCAAGCCTGAAGCACGTATACCTCTCCACCATCGACGATTATCTTAGTCAGCAGACTAAGCTATACATCAGAGATCAAGGTCAAACAATAGAAGACATTTCCATTGGACAAATACAGCAATATGTCTTCAGAACGTTGGATAAACTCTGCAAACAAAAAGAATTCTGGTCAAAGTTTATGGATAGATCAAAGCAACTATCGAAGATATGCTCCCAACCGGATCTATCAATCAAGTGTTCTAAGTCCATGAAATCTTGTTCGTGCGACCCACAAGAAAAACATCGAAGATTCAAAAAACAATTCTCTAGGCGTCCCGACAGATTCAGACGCAAGAGATTCTTTCGGAAGAAACGAGGCTTAAGGAAATCAACAAAATGCTTTCTATGTTGAAAGGAAGGACATTTTGCAAAAAACTGTCCGAACAAGTCAGCCAAAAAGAAGCAGTACTTAATCAACTCAATATCTGAAATAGCACCAGATATTGATCTCGAAGGCCACGATTTAGAATCAGTTCTATCTTATGATAGTGACGACAACGATGCTATTTGTGGTTACTCAGATTATGACAACTCTTCTGATTCATCTGCCGAAGAAGAAAATGATTGCTGCTTCAAAATTACAAAAATGCCGCGACATGACGACATACAAACTCCTCATCTACCAGTGATGATTTTAGACCCATCTGGTCAAGAAGACCCGGTTCGCGCCATTGCATTCATAGACACCGGAGCCCACACAATGATCATTAATCCCAAGATTCTTTCTCCGTCGATGTGGCTACCTCACCAGCAAGAATTTCGAGTCGCTAACTCAGGTTCATTGACAATAAAGCTCAAATCAAAACCTATCAAAATCGAGCTTTTCCCCGGTTGTCATATTACTACGGAAGTCCTTGGCTCTACGGCACCTGGGAAAGATCTAATACTGGGATGGGATTCATATTATGCCTTCAAGAAAAAATTCGATATCTCTATCGAACCGCACGGATTAAAATGGAGAAGTCTCTTCAAAGCATTCACGTCCATTCCACGACTTTTCGCAATTAAAGGATTAATTTCTCAAGAATTTACAAAGATCAAGGAGAAGTTGACGGAGATTTCTTGTGCAGACTCTCATACAGAATTCCTACAGAAATGCAATAACCCGCTGTGGTTAAATTCGGAGTTCTTTGTTTCTTTGCCATTCAAAGAAAACATACAAACAACTCTGACTAAAGCGAGTCATGCAGGAATGCCACCAACCCTACTGCAACAAGCGAATGAAGAATGCGACCAGCTAGTACAACAAGGAGTAGTCTCTGCAACCAACTCGCCATGGGCATGCAAAGCCTTTTACGTTAACAATCGTGCAGAACAAGCAAGAGGAAAGCTAAGACTAGTCATCGACTACAAACCACTGAATCAGTATCTACAAGACATCAAATTTCCGCTACCAAACAAAATGGCGCTTCTTCAACATCTTCAAGGGGCAACTATTTTCTCAAAATTTGATCTTAAGTCAGCATTCTGGCAACTTGGTGTTCATCCTGAAGAAAGATACAAAACTGCGTTCTGTCTTCCTAATCGTTATCTGCAGTGGAACGTCTTACCTTTCGGACTCAAGACCGCACCATCATTATTCCAACAAGCAATGCTTCGTATATTGAAGCCTCTATTTCATACGGCCTTAATTTATATTGATGACATACTGCTGTTCTCGTCTACCGAAACCGAGCACATTCAGCTTCTTCAGCAATTTCAAAGCATTGTCATTCAATATGGAATCATGCTTTCGGCCCGAAAAATGGTCATAGCCCAGCCCAAAATAGACTTCTTTGGAATGCAAATCACAGATGGCAACTTTACGCCTCAGGCCCATCTGGCTACAACGCTCTTAGATTTTCCCGACGAAAATCTCACTAAACGACAAGTCCAACAATTCCTCGGTGTAATCAATTATGTTAGCGACTTTATCCCGCAACTTTCGCAGCTGACAAGACCCCTACAGAAAATGCTAACGAAGAATCCACCACAATGGACAAACCGACAAACTGAAGCTGTCAGAAGCCTAAAAATAGAGGTGCAGAAGCTACTGCCTTTGAAGATTCCCTCCACTGGAACACGCATTTTACAGACTGACGCGAGTGACAAATATTGGGGAGCCATTTTATTCGAAGAAATAAATGGAAAACGTCAAATTTGTGGATATAAAAGTGGACGCTTTAAAGATTCCGAGATGCATTATCACTCTACTTTCAAAGAAATACTGGCCGTCAAAAAGGCCATCGAGAAGTTCGAGTTCCATCTGATAGGACACCGATTTCGCATCGAAATGGACATGTCATCTTTTCCGAAGATGTTACAATTCAAGCAGAAGATGGTCCCACATCAGCAATTATTACGATGGAGCGAATGGTTCTTAAAGTACGATTTCGAATCCGTCTATTTAAAGGGCTCAAAGAATACTCTCGCAGATATGCTCAGCAGGAGTCCAGTAAAAGAAATACAAATAATGGAGAGCTCTTCCACAAAAAGCTACTATGACTTCGCCTCAAACATACCCGACGACGCTCATTTGCTTATCGACAAAGAAACCCTACAGGAGCACCTCCACAACAAGATTTTTGCCTATCAATCCATCATCATGTCAAGATACGGATCCCATAATCATTTTATCTCACCTATGGGAATTCACCCGGATTACCCGTTCGCTCATCTCTACAGAATCGAAAACGCTTACTTACCAGAAGAAGTTCTCTGTTTTCTCTGGTACCTCTGCTCAATCCACACTATTGGAATAACCTTTGATATTCAATGGTTATATCAGTATATCAACATGCAACTCACCACCTCCCAACGAGGTCACAGGGAATGTCTTGCGACATTTCTGACCTGGTTCGCGCCATTATCTGCCTGGAACGGTAAGTTAAGGAAATCAGCGAAAGCAACAGGCTTATCATTTAAGAAGTTAAAAAGTCAAGGCGGTCTCAACCCTTTCTTCAACCCTCACACGATATACTTCTTCCATCGGCCTGTTCAAGTCAACAAAAAAACCGGCAAAGTCCACGCACTGCCTACTCTCATTCACCACAATGACTATCAACGAGGAGTCAGACCAGATTTCAACCTCAACGACAACAAGCCATTTGAAGACTTTCAAACTCATGCGTTCCGCCTCAACAGTGCCACACAATCATTTCCCATTCCCTTCGTCCCGAACTGGTTCTATTACCCAATAGACTACCAAATGAGTCTCGACGAAGATCTGCAATTCTACTTGGATAAGAGTGACGAACCACAAGTGGTTAAACGTGCGCAGAAGAAAGAGAAATGTAACTCTGAGTCCCAAGAATGCCCGCCAGAATACTTTCAAGACGCCCAGCTCCCAGACGACTCTATGAACATCGATGAGGTTGGAAGAATGTTCAACATTGATATCAACGACGACTCACAGCAGCCTCAGGAGAAAGAGCCAAAGAATGTGTACGAATATCCATGAGATGTGTTCGAATGTCCAGATGATCACTACGGATGTTGTGAGAAACACATCATCGAGTTCGAAATAGACCACTAAGGAAGTCATCTGCAATGTTTAATTATGTAAGATAAGTGTGTTTTATTATGTAAAATAAGTATAATGAATAATGATGTAAGCGATGATGTAATCGCTGATAAAGTGTTATGTAAGCGAATTGTAATCGCTGAAGTAAGCGCTCATGTCAGCGCCCTGTCTTGTACTATAAATATGTGTGTACCCCCTTTGTGAAATATCATCTAATAATTTCATAAAAAACCTCTCTCTATATTTTCTCTCTCCAATGTTCTTCTAAATTCCCAAGTTTTCCAGAACTTATCTCATCTTTGATAAGCTTTGATTTCTATCTTCAATCGCAAGTCCCGATTCTGTCCGTTGCATTAATTAAAGCATAAGCGGTCCTAACAGTGGTTGAGCTTGGCTAGAGTAGTGCCCAGATTGCTCCCAATACTTGGAAATTACCATACCCTCATTTGTCAATAAGACTTTGTCAACACGACGGTCCGTTTAACGCTTTGGCATAATGAAAAACATCCTTTCATAACTTTAATATGATTGATTATGATTATATAATATATAAAATATTACTAAATTTTTTATTTTTCATTTTATAAACGATTACTGAATTTATTAATGCATAATAATATTTCAAACTACTTTTGAAATTAGTGAAAATATTTAAATATAATTTTGAAAATGAAGATCTTGTAAATATCTTTTAAAACAGATTTTGTTAGAATTTTGAAATAAATATATTTATATTTAAAATGAAAAGATATCAAAAGATATTATGATTAAAATATTTTAAAGATTCTATGTATTATTAGTCTTAATAAAATACATTTAATAAGATTTCTAAGTGATGGTCCAAATTAAAAAAAAATCACACATGAAAGAAGTCATGACTTCTATTTTAATATATAAGATACATCACCCAAGTTCCATGTTAGAAAATGAAGAACAAAGGAGATAGATAGTGAATTCTTTAGAGAAAGAGAAATAGAGATTTGAAACTGAGAGAGAGAGTTAAGAAGAAGAAAATAGATTCCTTACTTTTTTATTCATAACAGATTACGTATTTACAATACTGAAAGAGCAGCCTCTAATTTAAATACGGAACATGCAGAGCTTACATATTTACAATACTTAAAGAGCAGCCTCTAATTTAAATACTGAATATGTAGAGTGTAGGGGTCAAAATCGGCAACGACGAAATCAATGTCGTAAAGCTTCCAAGAAACCTTTCTAAAAAGAAAATAAGAATATGAAAAACTAAAACTTCGTATTTTTAAGATTATTGCACGACAAGCTCCTCGCAAGGGACCACTCAACCCATCGAACGAACAATGCCCTAGCATTGGAACAACTAAGCCAGCATCGTCCGACCCATCGGAGAAGTTAGATAGGCCGAGACCAACTCGCCCAACGGCGAGTTGGACTAACCATATCCAACTCGCCCAACGGCGAGTTGGACTAACCATATCCAACTCGCCCAACGACGAGTTGGATCGACCATTCCAACTCGCCGTTGGGCGAGTTGGATCAGTCTTATCCAACGGCGAGTTGGATCAGTCTTATCCAATTCGCCCAAAGGCGAGTTGGATCAGTCCAGAATCATGCATTCTCGTCTCCGAAACACCCCCCTTCGGGTCTCGGTCAAGCTGTCTGTTGTTTAGTCACAATCAGTGTTACCGTTGAAACTTTACGTAAAAAACGACAAAGACTTATTTTCCGGTACAAGTTCAGGTCGATCGTATAAGACGATAAAGGTTAAACATACGATTGATTTGGAGTATTTTGTAAAACCGGCGTTGTACTGAAGGTTATTCTTTCAAAAGAAATCGTGAAAACGTTTTCGCCGAAAATGGCCCAGAGGGTCAAACACGCGGCGAAAGCCCACTTACGATTTTTAATGAATATCGGCCCAAATTCACTATGACGGTTTATCGAATATTCACGAGAAGAGATAAATGTCAAGTTCGAAGATAAATGTCAAGTTTGAGGATAAATGTTAAAGTTTCAAGGGATAATGACGAAGATCAGGAGAATGGAATATGTCTGCAGGAGGATAAACTCGACCCATGAGCGGAAAAAAGGCCCAAACCGACCTAGGAGGATTATATAAGGGATGCAAAGGCGAGAGATGCAAAGATAGATTTTTTTACACACAACAAAAAAATCACTTAGAGCAATTTAGTCTATTTTCGTTTTTGTTATCGAGCTGCCACTCAACTAGGTTGCACAGTCTTAGGCCGTTAAAACTAGGGAACTCGCCGACAACGCTTGTGGCCAAGGCTATTTCTTGTCGTAAAACGCTCATACGCAGATTTGAATAAGATCTTCTTTGCTTTCTTTACTTTTTATAGATTTTATACTTAGTCTGTTTTTCGTGTTCTGATTGCTTGGCGTGTGGTTTAGCAGATATTCGGGACCTCTGAGAAATTTAGGGTTTCCTATCTTTCCTTATTTTATGGAACTCGACGGTGTGAATTTCGGTTCTCACGTTTTGGCGCTAGAAAAAGAGGGGGGGGGGTACAGATCAATCTAACTCTCAGCCACAAACGCTCGATCAGACATGGCAACGGACGACCAACAAACTAGTGTTGATGGAGACATCAATGACAACGTTGGCACCACTCCAGCAGTGAACGTATCCGCAGTTAACGCTAATGCGAACACTGTGTGGGAACCGAAAAATTCGCACTGTCGATTTCCGTTTAAATAAGGAAACTAGGAAAACCTTAATTTCCCAGATGACCCGGATATCTGCTAATTACCACATGTCAAGCAATCAGAACACGAGAATAACAACGATAAGGTATATGAAATCGAAAAGAGAGCAAAGAAGATCTTATTCCGAATTTGCGTATGTTGCGGTCATCGGTCACCGTTGACACATTGGAATCGATCGATGGAAAGGTTGGGGTGTCGATCGATTCCGAGTACTCTGTTTCGTACTCCGATTCATACTCTGCTCCACAATGGCATGCGCCAGTGAAGCCGAGTTCTTTCCCATAATCCACAGAATTAATGACCTTTCTCTTTGGTCGGATGGGGTCGTAGTGGATGTTTGGGTCTATGAGCGTTAGACACAATTTGTTTTTGTTCATGTCACATACGGCTCCTACTATAGCTAGGAAAGATCTTCCAAGCAGAAGTGAAGAGTTCCAGTTAAGCTCGATGTCTAGGACATGAAAATCTACAGGGACAAGGGCATTACCAATCTGTACCTCCAGATCTCTTATGATACCTCCTGATCGTTTCTCTGAAAGATCCACGAAGGTGAAGGATTCCGTTGAGGGTTCGATGGTCAAACCAAGCTGGTCTGCCATGATCCTAGGGAGGATACTAACTGATGCTCCTGTGTCACACATTGAATGGGGAAATTCAACACCCTTGACTACGCATGGTATTGCAAACTTCCCAGGATCACTCTTCTTCGTCAATGTGATCCTGTGTTTCATCTTCTCTCTGACTTGATGAAACATTCTCCTAATGTCCTCCTCAGTTACCTTTGTTTCTCTGAAGAACATTCACAACCGGTGTGTGAAGTAAGCTTCATCAAAAGGTTTTTCGATTGGGATTCTGAGGACTCGTTTAGTGAAACCATCCATCTCCTTATCGTTAGCTTTCCTCTTAAGGTTTTAGGAATCTTCTCCTTTCTTTTCCTTAACCTTCTCCCTTCAGATTCTTGTTCTTCTTGAACTGATTCTGGTGAACTATTTAAAGGGTTGGGTTTTGGTTCGGGTGGGTTTGCTAATGTTTAGGTGGTGGTCTGAGTGCGTTGATGTAATCATTATCGATTGAGGGTAACCGTACTCGGTATGTCAGAGGTGCCTGTCGATCGATGGGAGGTGTGTTGTGACGATCGATGCCGGACTCACTCTGTCGATCGATGGTTGGCTCAACCGATCGATCGATTTTATCATAGAAAGGGGAGGGTGGGTGAGGATGCTTAGCTGCGAATTCTTCATGAGTTAGAATCCGAACCGCATTGCATTCAGTCGATTTGGCAGACGACGTCGATCGATGACTGGAGTAATCCGTGCATCGATCTTCATCATGGTCTGTTGATCGATGCGAGTTCATCGATATCGGTCGACACCATTGGGATCCGCCGAGACTCATGGAGCTTTCGATTTCGAAATCTCCTTCCTCGAGCTTTTCATTTCTCACCACTTGCCAGAAATCATCATTTACGTGGTGTTTTCCTTTGTTGGCTCATGCCTCTCTAGCGAAGGCTTCTTGCCTCTTTATAGTCTCGCCCGTCTGAATTACTTGGGTTTCAAGTTTTCTCACCTGAGTCCCTAAGGTCTCGATTTTGGTGTTCAGATTGTTGTAAGCAGAGTCTATCTTACCGTTGAAATCCACGGTGATTTGTTGTTGTCCCAACAGTACTCGATCAAGCATCTCTTCGATCTTGCTTTCCTGAGTCTGGGGTGGTGGATTTTGGTAGTAAGAGTTCGAGTAGCTCTTGCTGTTGTTGAAGGGTTTTTGAAATTGTAAATTTTGGTTACTTCTTTGGCCATTTCCAAAGAAGTTTCTGTTTCCGCCCTGGTTTCCAAATTTCTGGAATCCGGTACCTCCGATGTAGTTCACATTTTCTTCTCCTTCCGTACCTGCTACTTCTCGTTCAGCTGAACAGACTTGCTTCCTAAGAAGCAAGTGCACCACATCTAACTTCGCTCTTACTTCGTCCATATGTTCCTTCCCGATAGAGGCTACAGACTTCTTCCGTTCAGAGTCAGTGTTTTTGGTGCTGCTGCTGTTAGCAAGGTTTTCGATAAATCTCACAGCTTCCAACAGATTCCGTGTAGGGAAGTTTCCTTCACTCGCCGTATCAAGGGCCATTTGATACTGTAAGGCGACACCTCGGAAGAAAGTGCTTAGCAGCTGCACTTCGTTAAATCCGTGGTGTGGACAGTCTCGCTGGAAGAACCTAAATCTAATCCACACATCTTTGAAGGACTCTCCAGCCTTCTGCGAGAATGTGGAAATTTTGTTTCGAAGTTCTTCAGCGCGCGCCTCATCGAAGAAGTTTCGTAACAAAGCATTCTTGATGTCGCTCCAGGATGTTAAAGATCCTGTGGGTTGCTGCCTAAGCCAGTGCATCGCTTCTCCATTCAGCGTGTATCTGAAGAGCTTGCACAGCAGGTAATCTTTGGGGACTCCTTCCATTCGAATAGCAGCGATTAGATCCTCAAACCGTTCCAAATGGTCCATAGGATGCTCGTGCAGTAACCCAGAGTAGGGTTTCTGCGACACGAGACTCTAGTATTGAGGCTTCAGCTCGAAATTCTGCTTCTGGATCTCCGGAAGTCGAATAGCTGATCTGTTGGAATAGTACTCATCTGGGCGGTTGTAGTCGGCCAGTGGTTTCGATCGAGCGTCCT
Organism: Brassica rapa; assembly: GCF_000309985.2. Lineage (NCBI taxonomy): Eukaryota > Viridiplantae > Streptophyta > Magnoliopsida > Brassicales > Brassicaceae > Brassica > Brassica rapa. The sequence goes on along the minus strand of NC_024801.2, from coordinate 5,827,276 downwards.
CATCTACAGGTTGAGCAGCTCCTAGCATCAGCATCAGGGATTACAGTTCCCTGAGCATCTATTTTCTGACCTGTTGCATTACATAGATGACCGGCCTGGTCATACAGGTTTCCGTTCTCGTCCTGAGTTAGAATAATAATGTTTACCATTTTTTACGACACGGTATCGATCGACGTACGCGGTGTAGTATCGATCGTTGTCGAACGATTGGGATCGATCGACGATGATGGTCTGGTGTCGGTCGACGGTAGGTTGTGCGTATCGATCGACGACGAAGTGGTTGCGTCGAGCGATGTGGAACGTTGACCTCTACGGATGGTGCATTCCAAATGAGCAGGATCGTCTGAGAACCGCAAGTCTTTCTCCTTGTTGCTGGTGGTACCGCTAGGCATGCACCTGAAAAGACAAGAAAAAGATTATTAGAAATGGGGTTAGGAAAAGAAAAAAAATTAATAAAACTAAATCTAATGGCGATCAAAGCTCCCCGGCAACGGCGCCAAATTTGATTCCACTCAAATTACCCTAAGGAGTGTTACTCTCATCAAAAGAGGTTCAGATGTAGTACTTAGGGATCGAATCCACAAGGAGCTAGGGAACAATTAAATCTAGTGTTTATTAATTCTAAAGGTTGTAAATGTTTAAATGAAATAGCAATTGTAACAAGCGAGTAAATATAAATGTAACTTGGTTGGAAATGATATTAGATGCAGGGCCACTATTCAGATGTTAGAGATTATAATACCTATAGATGCCTAACTGTTGCATGCATGATATATTAGAGCGCATTCGCTTAACTCAGTGATCAGGTGTCGCATGTACCACTGGTTAACATACTAGATCCCGTGTCTCTGTTCTTCTGCCGTCAAAACACTAGACAGTATATATTCTACTAGGTTAAAAACTCGTCAGGGCATTTTGGTAATTTGGCTTGGCCTTGGTTTTTAAGTCTGCTGAATCCAAAATGTCGCGTCTGGTGTCTCGACATCGATCAATGGTACTTGTGTACATCGATCGATATTAATCTTCATCTGTCGAGGCATTTTCTGATATCGATCGTCAGCCCTGATGCGCATCGATCGATTATTCTTCCTCTCGTCAACCTCTAAGTGGTCAGCTCGGGTGAAATGTCCTTTAAGCTCCAAACTGCTCCAAAGTCATAGCTTTACTCCGAAATGCACCTGAACCTGAAAACATACCTAGAAGAGTAGAAAACATAGATATATATATATATATATATATATATATATATATATAGTAAAATACTTATATACCATGGATAAAAATGGGTCAAATCCAAGGTATATCAGCTGTCGGCGAGATTCCTAGTTCTAACAACCCTAAGACGGCTAAACCTAATTGAGTCGCAGCTCGGAATAACAAAAAAGGAAAATTGCCTAACTGCTCTAAGTGCTAAGTTTGCTCTGAAAAAGTCTCTCCACGCTCCTCGCCTAGGACTCCTTATATACTAGCTCGAAGGTCGGTTTACGCTTTTACTCTTCTGCCCTTAAGCCGTCATAGCATAAAATGAAGATATTCCATTTTTCTCCGATCTTCGCAATTATCTTCAAACTTCCGTATTTATCCGCGGAAACTTGACATTTATCTTTTCTTGTGGACCAAGCGTAAACCGTCCTACGGTTTACGAGCTTTGGTTAAGAAATCGCAAGTTGGGCCTCGAGTCGTCTTAGGTCCCTATGGGCTGTCTTCCGACTCGACACATTTATTACGATTTCTTTCGATAAAGAACGAACTTTCCGCGGTTTTTACCGCGAAGTTTAGTTGATGTCTCAGAATGGTTGTGGGAACCAAAATTCGCACTGTCGATTTCCGTTTAAATAAGGAAACTAGGAAAACCCTAATTTCCCAGAGAACCCGGATATCTGCTAATTACCACACGTCAAGCAATCAGAACACGAGAATAACAACGATAAAGTATAAGAAATTTAAAAAGAGAGCAAAGAAGATCTTATTTCCGAATTTAAGTATGAGCGTTTACAACAACGTATAAGCTTGGGCTCGAGAGCTGTCGGCGGGATTCCTAGTTCTAGCAACCCTAAGACGGCTAAACCTAATTGAGTCGCAGCTCGAAATAACAAAAACGGAAAAATGCCTAAATTGCTCTAAGTGCTAAGTTTGCTCTGAAAAAGTTCTCTCCTATGCTCCTCGCCTAGGACTCCTTATATACTAGCTCAAAGGTCGGTTTACACTTTTACTCTTCTGCCCTTTAGCCGTCATAACATAAAACTTCCGTATTTATCCGCGGAAACTTGACATTTATCTTTCCTTGGGGACCAAGCGTAAACCGTGCTGGGGTTTACGGGCTTTTGGTTAAGAAATCGTAGGATGGGCCTCGAGTCGTGTTTTAGGTCCCTTTGGGCCGTCTTCCGACTCGACACGTTTACTACGAGTTCTTTCGATAAAGAACGAACTTTCCGCGGTTGTTAATTCTCAAAGTCTGATCGATGATTTAGAATAGCGGAAAGCATGGACTGAGCCTGCTACGGTCTTCGGGAGATAGCATTTGAAGGTTTTGACGGGAATGCATGAACTGGTGTCGTACCGACGTTCGGAAGAGCTCGATCGCTACGCAACGACCGAACTTTGGCTCAAGCCTGGTCGCTACGTAGCAACCGAGCTTTGGCTCGAGCTCGGTCGCTACGTAACGACCGAGCAAGACGAGCGCTACGTAGCGACCGAGCTTCGGCTCGAGCTCGGTCGTTACGTAGCGATCAAGCGGGACGAGCGCTCGGTCGCTACGTAGCGACCGAGCTTTGGCTCGAGCTCGGTCGTTACGTAGCGACCGAGCGGGACGAGTGCTTGGTCGCTACGTAGCTCGGTCGCTACGTAGCGACCGAGCGCTCGTCCCGCTTGATCGCTACGTAACGACCGAGCTCGAGCCGAAGCTCGGTCGCTACGTAGCGCTCGTCCTGCTCGGTCGTTACGTAGCGACCGGCATCGGATTGGACTTGGTTGCTACGTAGCGACCGGACAGCGTGTATGTGTGGTAGTTACGCAACGACCGAGCTTGATTCGTTTGCTTTTGAATCTTCAAGGATACTTCTTCGTAAAAACTTCGTATCGGTTATTTCTTTACGAAAATTATATCTTTCTTTTTACTATCTCTTTCGGAAATATGACCTCCGAGGATTTTCGGATGGTAATTCCGCCGTGACCATTTTTGACCCCAACAGTTAGCCCCCCAGCCCGTTAGGACCATGCATCACAGGGTCCGATCGTTCTACCATATCCCGGATGCTGTGGAGTTCCTGGTTCCCTATCCCGGAGAGTGTGCTAACAGCCCCCCAGAGGGTTACTTCACTTGCTACGAGGCGTTCGTGGTACGTTGTCGCTTATGGTTCCCAATCCCCGAAATCCTCGTCCGAGTGTTGGACCGTTTCGAGGTTGCGATAAGCCAGTTGACTCCTCTCGCCAATCATCATCTTATTGGGATCCTGATCCTGAGCTACGAGCATGGCCTTTCCCTTTCCGTCGATCATTTTGAAGCGCTTTTGATGCTTCAACTCGTCAAAGATACGGACAAGCATAGGCTGGTCCCTCGGAACTTTATGTCAGTGGTTAAGAAGTTCATTTTGAACTTCAACTCGTGGAAGAAGTTTTTCTTCTTTGTTCGTATAGACGCTGCGTCTGTCGAAGAGAGTTGCATTCCACTGTTCCGGAGGTTGCCGAACGATCATCCTTTCATCAATCCTCTTGCTCCGTTCCCCGAGGACATCATTGCGGTGAGGGATTCTGAAGGCACTGAGGTTTGTGCACCCTGGTCCTGCCTCGGTTGCGGACACGGGAAGCGACTCCGAACCTGATGACCAGAATCCCGTTATAGCCCCAGCCACTATGCCGGAGTCGAGCTCTTGGAAGGGAAAGGATATCGACCTTGGCGACATAGAATTTTCGATGGATGACTCTATGCTTCCAGGATGGGATCCGAACCTTGCTTATGGCGATGGGAGTGGCTCGAGCGAGGTCCATATTCTGGATTTTGATGATTTCTTTGCTGGTCTGCCACCGGGTTATGATGCTCCTCCACCTGCGAAAGAGTCGGCGAGGCCGAAAGTCGTCGCGGAAGGGTCCCGAATCATCAGTGGGCTATGATTTTTTCGAAAATATTTGTGATTGCCTGGGTATTTCTTTTTCTGCTCACAATGCGTTAATTGGTTTCGCAGGGCCTCAACTTGCTTGGCTCGGCCATTGAAGCGAGCCATAGGGAGGCTATGGTCTATCGTTTTAAAGCGGAGAAAGCGGAACGAGATCTCGCTCGCATGCAAGGCGAGATGTTGGACCGAGAAGCGCAACTTACTCGTGATCATGCGCGGGCTGTCCGTAAGGCGGAAAGGAAAGGCAAAAGAGAAATCGTCGAGGTGATAAAGACTCGTGCCTCTCAATTCCAGGTTGAGTATAGGAACTTCAAGAACGCCTTTACCTCGGTGGGTGATTTCCGTGAGTGCCGCGGTTCAGTCGGAAGTCTTTGGAGGACGCAGGCCGATGACTATGTGTTCGAGAAGGAAATGAGCTTGATGAAGAGTGGCATGAACGATCCTGCCCATGCTGAGGCGCTCATCCCTTCGATCGACGAGTGGATTCAAGGATTCTGGGATTCCATCCCGGTTTCCCCTGATACCGAGGAGGTTCAAACCGGGTTTCCTGACGGTGGAGAGGAAGTGGATCGTCCCGCAGATGCGTTCGGTGCTTCGTTGTCCAGGGATTTTGACTTTGGATTATGAGAGGTGGAGTGGTTATCGAAAGAAAGATGCTCGTCTTTCTTTTTCTATGTGTTTGGCCGAGTGTGGCCGAGAGATTTGTATGGGCCTGTTTTGGCCGTTTTTATTGCTTATCGGGACTGGCCGTTGGTGGCTTTGAATCCCTTACCGCTTTTTAAGCAGTTTTATATATATGATGAACGTTTCATTTCGAGTTTTCCTGAATAGGGCCGAAGTAAATATGAGTTGTCATCTTATATTTAATTCCGATTAGACGTTCAATCTGTTAGTTAGTTCGTGATTCTCGTAAAAAATTACCAATCTTTACGATTTTTGGGAAAATCGAGATACGAACGGAGAGACATGGTTTAGGATCACGTAACTTTTAGATATCATGTCTTGAGATGTTTGAGACCAGAGCGTTGGGTTTAGGGCAAGACCTAGGTTTACTTTCGGTTAAGGTTTGTGCGGTGACTAGCCGGCTATCGTTTTTCCTGTTGCGATTTCTTCCTGACTCGTACCGATTTAAAGTCCGCTATAGGCTCTCGGCTTATATGACTTGTATGGTACGAATCGAGCATCTTCTCAGAGTCAACTGATAGTGCTAGACCAAAATTTCAGATTTTTGTTGTAGTGCGCTTTTGTCCTTGTGTTGGACGTTTTTGAAGATCAAAAGAGTGATCGAATTGCGTTTGTTTAAGACGGCTGGCGTGTTCGTCGGGGCCAATCGACGAACGGGGTGTAAGGTTTTTGGTGGTCGCGTTCGAACAATTTGTTCGTATTATCTTCGAATTTTAACTTTGCGACGTCTCGGAGTTGTTTCGAGGATTATACGTGTATTTTCAAATGTTTTGAAAGATGATAACTTTACGATTTTTTTGGGCCGGATGAGGCCGCTGACAAGAGTCTTAATGTTTCCAGGCGTGTCCCGACAGTTTTTTTTGTGTTTTAACTGAAGCGTAAACGTTTTCGATAAAAAGAAGCAACGTAGATTGTAGTAAAAGTTTTTGAAGTTTCTGAAAACTCGATTACAATAATGAAGATTTTTCTAAGTGGGAGTATCTGAGTATACGCACCCACTCCCCCCCCCTTTTTTAGAGAGGGGCATATCTGAACTCGTCTTTTGACGGGCTGCCTACGTACCCTTTTCGAGGATCAAGCCATCTCGTAGTTCTGTTTCATGCCGCGAGTGTTTTTACTCGGCGGTAGATGTCGCGATGTCCGCCTTGACCATGTCGATCGTGGCTGGGTCAACGCTATTTTCCGGATGTTCCGGTTGAGTTGTAGTGTGGGCTTAAGACTCGTGTTGAGTTTCGACGTCCGATGCGTTTGTGTCGGCAGACGATTTTAATTCGTCTTTCCACGGGGCGTTTTTGCAGAAGTCGTGATTTGCCTTAACTTGTGCTCTGCGAGGAAGCATAGCCGCGACTGTTTTTGGCATCCCCAGATAGCCGCGACTCCGCTTGGGGTTGGGAATTTGAGACCCAGGTGGTAGGTCGACGGAACTGCCTGCATGGCGTTGAACCATGGGGTTCCCATGATCACGTTGTAGATAGTGGGATGATCGACTACCGCGAACTCGACGATTTTTGTGATCTCCTTGGCCATGACTGGCAACTGGATCGATCCAAGAGTCATCGATACTTCGCCTGAAAAACCCGTGAGCGGTTTTGGCGTCGGAATTACTTCTCCGAGTTCGATGCTCATCCGTTTGAGAGTGTCGCAGAAGATTACGTTGACCGTGCTTCCCGTGTCGACGAGTACCCTTCTGACTTCTAAGTCTCGAATGACGAGATCTATGACGAGCGGATCGCAGTGAGGTTGATCGATGCCGCCGGCTTCCTCCTTTGTGAAGGTGATCGAGCAATTTTGGTCATCTCGGGGAGGAGACCATGTAGGCCAATTTGCACTCGACTCTGCCTTCCGTTGGTAAGCCTTGATGGCCGACACAGTATCGCCGCAGTATTCCCCTTATCATCCGGCCTCCTACCGTGTTTATCCCCAGGCTGGTTTCGTTGAGGGGATTTTTCAGCGGGCGGATTTCTGTCCGTCTTTGGAGGGCGATCAGAATCGAGGATGAGATCCTTGACGCTAGTTACTTCCGAGAGCTCTCCAGCGAGTAGCTTTGCGGCCAGTCTTGCTCCCAAGACTTTGCAGTTGGTCGTGGAGTGTCCTCGGGACTGGTGGAACTCGCAGAAGGTGTTTTCGTCATACCCTTGATTGCGAGTCCACGTGTTGCCCGTGGTTCGGCTTTGATCCGAATTGATCGCGTAATTATGCGCCCCTTGGAGATCTTCCCCCTCGTGATGGACGTATTTGTCGTTACGAGAGTTCTTCTTTCTCCCTTTTGGATCCACGTCCTTCGAGGATGGTCTTGCCGACTTATGTTTTTGCGATAAGACTTTAGTTTCTTCCTCGACTATGAGGTAGTCCGTCGCTTTGTGGAGGGCATCCTGGATCGTTCGCGGTTTGTCGAGAGTTATCCACTTTCTGAATTTCGACTTGTACCAGAGCGTCTTTCTCAGCGCGTCGATGGCCACTTTGTCGCTTATCCCGCTGACCCTTGACATTATCAGCTTGAACCGACTGATAAACTCGCGGAGGGGTTCGTCCTCCCTCTGGGAGAGACTCCAGAGGTCAACATCAGAAGTTTCTCTGTCGATGAATACAGAGTATTCTTTGAGAAATTCCGATGCGAGCTGTCGGAAACTCCCGATGGTGTTACGACGAAGGCGTGCGAACCATTCAAGTGCTGCTCCTTCCAGGTTTTCAACGAACAGGCGGCAGTAGCCGGCATCCTTTTCGCCGTCCTTCAGTCTAGCTCTTCCCATCGCGATGTGGAAAGCCTGAAGGTGCGCTTTTGGATCGGCCGTACCGTCGTACTTCGGTTTTTTTATTTTTTCCGGATTGGACACCCTCATGTCCGAAATGCGACTGGTAAAAGGGGTCATCCGATCTCCTTCCAGCAGTCGATCGATTTCGGGGGCAGCACTTATAGCATGATGGATTTGAGACTTTACGGCCCTCACTTCTGCCGCAGTCTTGGTGATGTAGTCGCGAAGATCGCGGATATCCGATGTCTCGTCAGTAGATGTCCAAGCTTGTCGGTGTTTACTGCGAGTGAGCTCGGTTTGCCTTTAAGCCAGCTCGTCTTGTTCGTTCCAATAGGTAATTTCTTCTCCTTCCGTCATTGGTTTTTCGAACGGGGAGCCTTCCCGAGCAGATCGGCTCCTGGTCCTTCTTGGATGTATGTTGACGTCCTCGTCGGTGTCGTTGGAGACATCGCTAGGATCCAGGTCAATGCGTTTGGCTTCGTTATCCTCCAAGTCCTTTGCAGGGGGCGGAAGACTTTCAGGGTTCCCCCTTTTGATGGGAGAATTCTCGCTAGGGTTTTGACCGGAAGCTCGTTCCTGCGTGACTCCTGATCTGTCGAGTGGGGTAGCGAAGTCGAGACTCTTCCCGCGGATTTTGGTGGTTCCCCGGGGAGGGATTGCTTGGGTCCTTGCCGTTAAGGTTTCAACCTGTTTGGTCAAGGTATTCACGAGCTTATCCTATTCTTCCGACCTTTTCTCATAGGTGGCGAACATCTTTTTAAACTCCTCGAGCGTTGCGGCGTTGGCTTGTGCGTTGGCCGCGGATACGTCCGCTGCTGGAGTGTGGAGATCGGTGCCGCTACCTCCGTTAAGAGGAGTCTGCACGTTATCCGCGTCGTTAGTTGACATGTCTGATTGAGAGTGTTGTGGCTTTTGCGGGTTAGATTGATCCGTATCCCCCTTCTTTCTAGCCCCAAACTGTGGGAACCGAAATTCGCACTGTCGATTTCCGTTTAAATAAGGAAACTAGGAAAATCCTAATTTTCCAGAGGACTCGGATATCTGCTAATTACCACACGTCAAGCAATCAAAACACGAGAATAACAACGATAAAGTATAAGAAATCGAAAAAGAGAGCAAAGAAGATCTTATTTCCGAATTTGCGAATGAGCGTTTACAACAAGGTATAAGCCTGGGCTCGAGAGCTGTCGGCGAGATTCCTAGTTCTAGCAACCCTAAGACGGCTAAACCTAATTGAGTCGCAGCTCGAAATAACAAAAACGGAAAAATGCCTAAATTGCTCTAAGTGCTAAGTTTGCTCTAAAAAAGTTCTCTCCTATGCTCCTCGCCTAGGACTCCTTATATACTAGCTCCAAGGTCGGTTTACATTTTTACTCTTCTGCCCTTAAGCCGTCATAGCATAAAAATGGAGATATTCCATTTTTCCCGATCTTCACAATTATCTTCAAAACTTCCGTATTTATCCGCGGAAACTTGACATTTATCCTTCCTTGGGGACCAAGCGTAAACAGTGCTGGAGTTTACGGGCTTTTGGTTAAGAAATCGTAGGATGGGCTTCGAGTCGTGTTTTAGGTCCCTTTGGGCCGTCTTCCGACTCGACACGTTTACTACGAGTTCTTTCGATAAAGAACAAACTTTCTGCGGTTTTTAATTCGCAAAGTCTGATCTATGATTTAGAATAGCGGAAAGCATGAACTAAGCCTGCTACGATCTTCGGGAGATAGCATTTGAAGGTTTTGACGAGAATGCATGGACTGGTGTCGTACCGACGTTCGGAAGAGCTCGATCGCTACGCAACGACCGAACTTTGGCTCAAGCCCGGTTGCTACGTAGCGACCGAGCGGGACGAGCGCTCGGTCGCTACGTAGCAACCGAGCGGGACGAGCGCTCGGTCACTACGGCGGTACGCGCGCTCGGTCGCTACGTAGCGACTGAGCTTTGGTGTGAGCTCGGTCGCTACGTAGCGACCGAGCGGGACGATTTCTTGGTCGCTACGTAGCGACCAAGCTTTGGCTCGAGCTTGGTCGCTACGTAGCGACCGAGCGGGTCGGATGTTCGGTCGCTTCGTAGCGACCGGCATCGGCTCGGACTTGGTTGCTACGTAGCGACCGGACAGCGTGTATGTGTGGTAGTTACGCAACGACCGAGCTTGATTCGTTTGCTTTTGAATCTTCAAGGATACTTCTTCGTAAAAACTTTGTATCGTTATTTCTTTACGAAAATTATATCTTTCTTTTTACTATCTCTTTCGGAAATATGACCTCCGAGGATTTTTGGGTGGTAATTCCGTCGTGACTGTTTTTGACCCCAACAATGGTCGGAAGGCATGAACCGAATTTGCTACGGTCTTCGGGAGATAGCATTGTAGGATAGACAAGAATGCATGGACTGGTGTCGTATCGACGTTTCGGAAGTGTTCGGTCGCTGCATAGCGATCGAGCGGGACGGATGCTCGGTCGCTACGTAGCGACCGAGCGGGACGGACACTCGGTTGCTACGTAGGATAACGAAGCCGAACGAGTAAACTTGGATTCCAGCGACTAGTCCGATCACTCAGACGAGGACGCAGATATACATCCAAGAAGGACTAGGAGCCACGCAAATCGGCTAGATTCTTCGTTCGAGAAACCCATGACCGAAGAGGAAGAAACCATGTTCTGGGTCAAACAAGAAAAACTGGCCGATGAACAAGCTCGAGTCAATCGCAGCAAACGCCGACAAACTCAGAAAATTGCTGATGACGATCTCGACAAAATCTGCGATCTCCGTGACTACATCACAAAAACGGCCGCGGAAGTTAAAGCGGTGAAATCTCAGATTCACCACGCTACCAGTGCTTCCCCCGAGATTGACAGGCTTCTCGAAGAGGCTCGAAAGACTCCCTTCACTGCTCGTATCACCGAGACGAAGGTCTCAGACCCTGAAAAAATTAAGATCCCTACCTATGACGCCACCACCGATCCTAAAGCACATCTGCAGATTTTTCAGATCACCATTGGAAGGGCCAAGCTACAGGAAAAAGAAAAAGACGCTGGCCATTGCCGTCTCTTCATCAAAAATCTCCAGGGAGCAACGCTCGAATGGTTCTCCCGCCTCAGGCGAAATTCCATCGAAAGTTTCCACCAAATCGCTTCGAAATTTCTCAAACAATACTCTATGTTGATAGACAAAAAAACTTTTGATGTCGATCTCTGGAGCCTAGCCCTGAAGGACGACGAATCTCTAAGCGACTTCTTGAACTAACTATCCATACAAATATATATTATATTTTTTTATTAAACTAACTATCAAATTGATTATTAGTGTACAAAAGAATATTCTCAATTCTTTCCTTAAATAAAAGCTACATAATTACCTAATTTGGTTAACATATATATGACAATTAATGATTAATACATATTTGATTACAATTTTGTATCCTTTCCTTTTTTTGTTTAATTTTATATTATTAATAGAAATTGAAAAATCACATTAAGCATATAATAAAAAATTAGATTTTTTCCTATATGTTATGTTTGGAATTTTTTTAAAAATACTATAAATTACTAACTTTTACCTGCAGCTCCAGAAATCTGTCTGAAATCCTTGCATCCTGTGATCGATACTCCCAAGGTAAAGCATTCACTTTATATTTATGCTAAGAAATGAAATCAGTAGAGGAGATGTCAGACGTGAATTGATGAGTTGTGTTATGTTAGAAATGGTTGTTAAGCTAGGATATTGCATAGTGTGCTTTTGTGATTAGGACTGTTTAAATGTGGTTGCAAAATTGTTGAAGAAAGATTTCTATGTTTTTAAAATCTTAAGTTCCCAAACATTTTTAAACCTCTTTCAGAGAGACTGCCTGTATGTTTTGCTTGAGGACAAGCAAAAGGGTAAGTCTGGGGGAGTTGATATACCCTAGATTTGACCTATTTTTATCCATGGTATATTACTATTTTACTATATATATATCTATGTTTTCTACTCTTCTAGGTATGTTTTCAGGTTCAGGTGCATTTCGGAGTAAAGCTATGACTTTGGAGCATTTTGGAGCATAAAGGACATTTCACCCGAGCTGACCACTTAGAGGTCGACGAGAGGAAGAATAATCGATCGATATGCATCAGTGCTGACGATCGATATCAGGAAATGCCTCGACAGATGAAGATTAATATCGATCGATGTACACATATACCGTCGATCGATGTCGAGACACCAGACGCGACATTTTGGATTCAGCAGACTTAAAAACCAAGGCCAAGCCAAATTACCAAAATGCCCTGACGAGTTTTTAACCTAGTAGAATATATACTGCCTAAGTGTTTGACGGCAGAGAGAGCTTTTTCTTTTCTTGACCTAGTTTTGTTACGAGTTTCATTTGGGAGAGAAGATCACTTGTGATTGGAACTCCTTGTTTCATTTTCCCTATCATCTATTCCATGAGTTTCTATTTATCCATTGATATGAATTGCTTTGCTATGTCTGAGTAGTTCAACTGTTAGATCCAGAGTTCAGATAGGTTTGTGGGATTAGCCCCAAACTATAGATCTGCCTTGTTGTGATATTCATGATAGATTTGTACTCATTGCTTGTTTTAGCCTAGCTAACTAAAACATGATCATAGGATTGCATATTCAAGCACCCTTGTTATCCCATCCTGACATCTATCTATCATATTAGGATTGCTAGAGAGGGCTAACCGCCAATTTAGAATCTTAGTAGAGCATTTTCATACTCGCGCATAGGCATGGCTAGAACCCATCGATCGATGTCCTCAACTGACAATCGATCGATGTTGGCAAAAGTGTATCGGTCGACGTCTTAATAGACTATCGATCGACGTCTTAATAGACTATCGATCGACACTCTCTTGTGTCTGCATCTAACCGGTGAGACTCAAGATCTAGTCTGTTAACCAGTGGTACATGCGACAGCTGATCACTGAGTTAAGCGAATGAGCTCTAATATATCATGCATGCAACAGTTAGGCATCTATAGGAATTATAATCTCCAACACCTGAATAATGGCCCTGCATCTAATATCATTTCCAACCTAAGTTACATTTATCATTTACTCGCTAGTCACTATTGCTATTTTATTTAAAACATTACAACCTTTAGAATTAATAAACACTAGATTTAATTGTTCCCTAGCTCCTTGTGGATTCGATCCCTAAGTACTACATATGAACCTCTTTTGATGAGAGTAACACTCCTTAGGGTAATTTGAGTGGTATCATATGAATATAAAGTCTCATTAATAGATATTCATATCATATATATATATATATATATTAATATCATTTAAATTAAATTATATACTATATAATAATATATAAAAATTTAGTTTTTAAAATTTGCATTAAAAACTTAATGAGATCTTAAGATTTTAATTTTGAAAATTATGTTGAAAAATCTCACATTAAAAGTTTTCTGATTAATGATTTAAATTATTGTTACAACAAATATAAAAATGTTAATAAAATCATATGAGTAAGAAGTGTGATTGGAACTCCATTATTATTACTTATCTATCTATGCAGCTTTCTTTATACCTTGTTATTATGAATTGCTTAGCCATGTCTGAGTAGTTCTATTGTTAGCTTTTGGGTTTAAATACGTTATGAAGGATTAGCACCAACTATAGAATTGCTAAGTTTTGATATTCATCAATAGGATGTTCTTAATGCTTGTGTTCTAGAATAGCTAACTAGAACCTTGATTTTAGGGTTTGTAGGTACAAGCTCCTGCTTGGTCTCATCCTAAATAGATCCTGATTGAAATAGGATTTCTAGAGAAAAGCGATAGCCGATCTAGGAAACCTTAGTGAATACTTTATCAACCGTGCGCAAAGCTTGCTAAAAGCTCGTCGATGGATATTCCTATAGAATAATTGAGCGACGTCGTGAAAGGTGTATCGATCGACATTCCTCTAGAATCATCGATCTACACTTTCAAATTGATCAACATACGAATGTTAAGGTCATTAGATCTAAACAATAGACGAATCTAAAGTTGTTTAATATCATGCAAACAACTGATTTGAATCTATATCTCTAGAATCCTATTTACCTAAATAGAAACCCTAAGTCTAGCTACTTCCAGTTAAATGTCAAAAACTCAATCAACCCAACCGGACAACTACCTTATTAAAACCTACAATTTACAATTAAACTTAATCAACCGAGGTTACTTCTTTAAACCACTTCCCGACATATTTTTTTTTGTCTTTTCAAGTGCATGCCCAACAGTACTAGAAGCAACAAGGAAACATCACTACTATTCTGAGAAGATCCTGCAATCTTGGAACGTTCGATCCGCAAAGAAAGATGCTCCGCATCGATCGACAACATCATTAGTTCGTCGACCGACATTCGCATACCACAGTCAATCGAGACTTCGATTTCGCCGACCGACACTCGCCCATCACCATCGACCGAGGCTACTCTTCCGTCGACCGACATCTTCCATCTGACATCGATCGATATTTCATCTCGAACATCAATCGATACTCAGCTGCAAGATATGGTTGCGACACTGATTCTTAGACATGACAAGAATGGAATCTTGCATGATCTAGAACGTCATCTGCGTAATGCTGCAATCCCTGAGCCTGATACTGAAGCTACATGAGTTGCTCAACCTGTAGATGAGGATATTCGACCCAGAACGTTGGCTGATAATAACCGTTCAGATCAGTTCTATGCCAACAAATCAGCTATTTCTCTTCTAGCTATCCAGAGAGGCGATTTCGAGTTGACGTCACAATACTACACACTCGTGGGACAGACACCCTACTGTGGGTTATCTCACGAGCATCCTATGGACCATCTGGAGAGGTTCTAAGATCTTCTATCTGCTATCAAAGGCAATAGAGTCCATGAGGAATACCTATTCTACAAGCTCTTCAAGTACTCACTTGCTGGAAAGGCTTTGTATTGGCTTAAGAAGTTACCACCATGATCTCTTACATCCTGGGCCAACATCAAGAACGCTTTCTGGCGTAACTTCTTTGATGAGGCACATGCAGAAGACTTGATGAGCAAGATTGCTACATTCATAGAGGAGCCTATAGAATCATTCTGAAGCTCCTGGATTAGATTCAGTCTTATCAGAGGATTATCCACACCATGGATTCAACGAAGTGAAACTGCTCATCACTTTCTTCAAAGGCATCACCTTGCATTATCAGATGGCTCTCGATACATCTAGTGAAGGTAACTTCAACATTAGGAATCCAAAAGAGGTTGTGAGACTCATTGAGAACTTGGCATCCAGTAATAGCACCAAGAACACTGACTTTGAGAGAAGGAGATATGCAGTCATCCTTGGGAAGAAGCAGATGGATAAGGTGAAAGCAAAGTTGGACAGTGTTCACAAGCTTCTTAAGAAGCAGGTTTGCTTAGCAGATGATGCGGATGCTGTAGACACAAAGGATAACAAAGGTGAACTTCATCAGTGGCACTGGATTTCAGAAGTCTGGAAACCAGAGTGGAAACATGAATTTCTATGGCAATGGACAGATGAGTAATTTGAACCAGTGTTCGCAGTACCAGAAACCCTACAGCAACTACAGCAACAACTACAACAACATCAAGAGCTATGGAAACTCATCTTACCAGAATCCACCACCACAGACTCATGAGAGCAAGATAGAACCAATGCTTGATCAGGTTCTTGAAGGCCAGCAGAAACTGACAATGGATTTCAATGGGAAGATTGATTCTGTGTACAACAATCCGAACACAAAGTTTGATACTTTGAACATCCATGTGCAGAAGCTGGAGATGTAGGTAGTTCAGACATGCGGAGGTGTTAAGAGGCATGAAGTCTTAACAAGGGGGATATGAGATGAAGCAATGTAGCACCACGTGAATGCCATTATAGATGATGATTTTTGGCAAGTGGCTAAGCATGAGAAGCTGCAAGAAGGATATTTCGAAGTCGAAAGTTCCATGAGTTTCGGCAGTTTGCATTAGTGTCGATCGATGCCGAATTACAAACATCGACCAACACACTTCAAGGAACATCGATCCACGACACCAGCAGATTCAGTTGCATCGTGTAATGCGGTGAGAATCATGACTCACAAGGAGTTCACAGCAAGAGACCACATCCACATGAACCCTTTCATTTTAACATCGATCCGCATCGTGAGCCTGCCATCGATCAACAGAGAGAGACCACAAACGATAAACAACCTCCAGCAACCATCGATCGACGACCACCTCTCACATACCGCGTGCAGTTACCGAAGTTGGAGGTAGCACAACTTAATGCACACATGCATTCATCTAAATCTTCTAATAACCACCCAGACACGACCAACATATATTCAGAAGATGCACCAGAGCCTATGCAATTTGATAAGGCTTATGAGGGTAGAACCTTGAGGAGAAGGAAGGAAAAGGTTGCTAAGCATATGGAGAGGGGAGCTAATGAGAAGGAGATGGATAGCTTTACTAAGAAAATCCTTAGGATTCCACTGGATAAACCATTTGAGGAGGCTTACTTTCCCACAGGTTGTGGATGTTCTTCAGAGAGACCACAGAGACTTAGGAGGACATTGGAGAATGTTCCATCAGATCAGAGAGAAGATGAAGAAAAGGATTACACTGAAGAAGAAGAGCGATCCTGGGAAATTTGCAATACAATGCTTGGTGAAAGTCATTGAGTTCCCATGTGTACTATGTGACACAAGAGCTTCAGTCAGCATACTACCGCAGGTTATGGCAGACCAAATAGGTCTGAAGATAGAGCCTTCATAGGATTCATTAACTTTTGTGGATTGTTCTCAGAGGAACTCAGGAGGAATAATCAGAGACCTTGAGGTGCAAATTGCTAATGCCCTAGTTCCGCTTGATTTTCATGTTCTTGATATCAAGCTGAACTGAAATTCTTCTCTACTAGTTGGGAGAGCTTTCTTGACTACAGTAGGAGCAGTGTGCAACATGCAGACCAACCAGTTGTGCTTGACACTCTTTGATCCGAACGTCTACTACGATCCAATTTGAGTTGTCAAGCCACATACGTCCTACATAGAGATTGGAGATGATCCATGATTCATAGGAGCCTGCCACTGTGGAGCTGAGTACGAGACAGAGTATTCAACTTCGATCGACACTTACACTCCAACATCGATCGACAATGATAAACATTCAACAAATCGATCGACAATCACCTCGAAGAATCGATCGACAGTTCACCTGCAGCAGAACATGACGATCGGCCAGCACATTGCTATTCGGGTTTTGCACTAATAGCTGCTATACCATCACAACATACATATGAGTATGATGCGGACTACAAGGAGGTAAGAGCAATTGAGTATCATGGTCTTCTTACAGAAGAAGATATAGTTTTCCACTATTCCTATGGGATAAGGAATGCAACATTGATCGACAGAAGCTACACAACATCGATCGACGCTCATCATCATTAGACAGACTGTGCACGAGCATCGACCGATATACCAACAACATATTGATCGACAATGGAGTCGACAATGTGCAATACGAAAACTACTCAATCGGCAATTGGGCAGATGATCACTATCAGGAGAGCTATGCTGTCGAAACCACATTACATGGTACAAATGCAGACAAGCATAATGAAGGTTGCACTGAGGAAGAAGTCATCGAATACCCATTCCGTCTACTTCGTCCAGAAGACCAGGCAAGAGCAGAAATTGATCCACTTTTTTGCAATGGCTTGTGGAGTAGGAACTCGTTTTCTTCGTCACACAAGAGACAAGCACCCATCGATCGAGAACACACATTCACCATCAATCGACAATTATCAGCCACCACGATCCGATGTAAGAGTGAAAGCTAAAACTATTAATAATTATCTATAACGATATGAGTTTGATATTTTCAGAAATCCAGACGGCTATGCACGAGCAATGGATGGACAAATTCTACAAGTATTCAGAGAGGACATTGTAGAAATCCTTCAGATTGTTAATGGAGCAGGAAACCTCTTCATGCAACAATGCAACACTCCAAAGTACCAGCAGAGGGTTATAGATGAGTTCTTTGCCACACACTGATGGAGCAGCCAATCGTTTCGAGCATCAGAATCAACCACTAGCTCGACCGTCGATCGACATGCATCCTGAGTTTGGAAGGAGAGCCTACAACCATTATGGAATAAGGAGATTCCACTAGGAACAGAGGGATGAGTATGGCATCTACATAGATGAGTATGGACACGCACGAGGCATAGATGACAACTTCATCAATGTATCAAGGAATGACATCAGAAATCTTCTGGAAAGAGCATTAATGGATGAGCGCACCTACATATGTCTTCCAGAACACACCGAGCTATTCACCCAGACCAGGCCAGGCCAGAGCCAGAAATACATGCCAAAAATGAGATTAATGAGATGAAATATATGGAATCTGTGAAGCTCAAGGAAGAACAAAATATGATTTCAAGATGAAACTCGATGGTGTCTACTACCCACTGAATGACAACATCAATTGGTTGACTACTTGTATGGAAGAGATGAAGCAAGACATAGCCAGGATGCAGACACATCATGCGGCCGAAGTAATAACACCAGCATCGATTGACAAAAACATTCCACCATCGATTGACGAAGAGCTTACACAATCAAATCCGATAAAGTCTGAACCAACTACTTACACCAGAGCAAGAAATTGATGAGTTGGTAGAATAGATCTACAAAACCCTGGGAACAATAGAAGACAGACTTGATAAGATATGCGATGATATCTACTTCCCATTCAACATCACCGTTATTTCTTTGACTTCACAAACAAAAGCAATGCAGAAGGAAATAGTTAAGATTAAGAGATACATCATGAGTCGTCCAGAAGCATCGACATCGATAGACAGGCGCACCACAATACAGGTTCAGAAAAAAAATGATCGACGAAGTCCCAGCAAAATACCGAGGAGAGCTAGTTACAAAGGTGACATCAGAAGATAAGTCTGATACAATCAACCATGGAGAGGATATCTCAGATCACACATATGCCAAACTTGTGAGGCATCAGTTCAGCATTGAGTGTCTTGAAGAGAGGTTGCAAAACCTGGGAAACACTACTGCAACAATGAAGGACAAGTGGCAAAGAGAAGATGAGGCCATGAGAAGTCTCATTGGTACATGGTTCAATAAGAGCATAGAAGATTTGGATACTTTCTTCCCAGCAAGTAGCTGCTTCCAACATTACTAGCCCAAACACTTCCAAAGTCAAAATAAAGAGCTATAACAAAGCGCTGAGTGGGAGGCAACCCACTAGTAGGTAACTTTAATTGGTTTTCTTTAAGTTTAGTACATATTTTCGTTTTTAATTTTCCGCAGGTTATAAAAACAATCCGAGTAGACGATTGCCACGAATATCGACCACCGAGAGCATGTCAATATCGATCGACAGTTCATCAGCTGCAGCGACCGATGGCAACTCCATACCATCGATCGACACTTAAACCGGTCAGGTATATCGTTCTTACTTGTTAAACTGAGTCCTTATGATTTAGGTATCACCTTAACTCCGACTAGATATACACTGGGGACAATGTAACTTAAGTATGAGGGGGGGGGGGGGGGGGGGAGGTTTACTGATATTAGTTTATTCATGAGTCTTATTAAAATGTTTTCAAAAAAGAATTTTTATTGAGTCAAGAAGAGGACAATGAACTTATTTATTTTTTCTTGTTATCTAACCATTCTTTAGCACTGATACCACTCAAATTACCCTAAGGAGTGTTACTCTCATCAAAAGAGGTTCAGATGTAGTACTTAGGGATCAAATCCACAAGGAGCTAGGGAACAATTAAATCTAGTGTTTATTAATTCTAAAGGTTGTAAATGTTTAAATGAAATAGCAATAGTAACAAGCGAGTAAATATAAATGTAACTTGGTTGGAAATGATATTAGATGCAGGGCCACTATTGAGGTGTTGGAGATTATAATACCTATAGATGCCTAACTGTTGCATGCATGATATATTAGAGCTCATTCGCTTAACTCAGTGATCAGCTGTCGCATGTACCACTGGTTAACAGACTAGATCTCGTGTCTCACCGGTTAGTATGCAGACAACAAGAGAGTGTCGATCGATAGTCTATTAAGACGTCGACCGATACACCTTTGCCAACGTCGATCGATTGTCAGTTAAGGACATCGATCGAAGGGTTCTAGTCAGGCCTATGCGCGAGTATGAAATGCCCTACTAAGATTCTAAATAGGCGGTTAGCCCTCTCTAGCAATCCTAATATGATAGATAGATGTCAGGATGGGATAACAAGGGTGCTGGAATATGCAATCCTATGATCAAGTTCTAGTTAGCTAGGCTAAAACAAGTAATGAATACAAATCTATCATGAATATCACAACAAGGCAGATCTATAGTTTGGGGCTAATCCCACAAACCTATCTGAACCCTGGATCTAACAGTTGAACTACTCAGATATAGCAAAGCAATTCATATCAATAGATAAATAGAAACTCATAGAATAGATGAAAAGAAATAGAAACAAGGAGTTCCAATCACAAGTGATCTTCTCTCCCAAATGAAACTTGTAACAAAACTAGGTCTAGAAAAGCTCTCCTTTTTCTGCCGTCAAAACACTTAGACAATATATATTCTACTAAGTTAAAAACTCGTCAGGGCAATTTGGTAATTTGGCTTGGCCTTGGTTTTTAAGTCTGCTGAATCCAAAATGTCGCGTCTGGTGTCTCGACATCGATCGATGGTACTTGTGAACATCGATCGATATTATTCTTCATCTGTCGAAGCATTTCCTGATATCGATCGTCAGCACTGATGCACATCGATCGATTATTCTTCCTCTCGTCGACCTCAAAGTGGTCAGCTCGAGTCAAATGTCCTTTAAGCTCCAAAATGCTCCAAAGTCATAGTTTTACTCCGAAATGCACCTGAACCTGAAAACATACCTAGAAGTGTAGAAAACATAGATATATATATATATATATATATATATATATATATATATATATATATATATATATATATATATATAGTAAAATACTTATCTACCATGGATAAAAATGGATCAAATCTAAGGTATATCAACTCCCCCAGACTTACCCTTTTGCTTGTCCTCAAGCAAAATATACAGGCAGTCTCTCTGAAAGAGGTTTGAAAATATTTGGGGATTTAAGATTTTAAAACATAGAAATCTTTCCTCAACAATTTTGCAACCACATTTAAAAAGTCCTAATCACAAAAGCACACTATGCAATATCCTAGCTTAGCAACCATTTCTAACATAACACAACTCATCAATTAACGTCTGACATCCCCTCTACTGATTTCATTTCTTAGCATAAATATAAAGTGAATGCTTTACCTTGGGAGTATCGATCACAGGATGCAAGGATTTCAGACAGGTATCTGGAGCTGCAGGTAAAAGTTAGTTCCTAGTTTCTCTCTCTCGAAATTTCTTTCTTGAGTCAAAGTCTGTTTCCATTGCAGGAGGTTTACTGATATTAGTTTATTCATGAGTCTTATTAAAATGTTTTCAAAAAAGAATTTTTATTGAGTCAAGAAGAGGACAATGAACTTATTTATTTTTTCTTGTTATCTAACCATTCTTTAGCACTGATACCACTCAAATTACCCTAAGGAGTGTTACTCTCATCAAAAGAGGTTCAGATGTAGTACTTAGGGATCAAATCCACACGGAGCTAGGGAACAATTAAATCTAGTGTTTATTAATTCTAAAGGTTGTAAATGTTTAAATGAAATAGCAATAGTAACAAGCGAGTAAATATAAATGTAACTTGGTTGGAAATGATATTAGATGCAGGGCCACTATTGAGGTGTTGGAGATTATAATACCTATAGATGCCTAACTGTTGCATGCATGATATATTAGAGCTCATTCGCTTAACTCAGTGATCAGCTGTCGCATGTACCACTGGTTAACAGACTAGATCTCGTGTCTCACCGGTTAGTATGCAGACAACAAGAGAGTGTCGATCGATAGTCTATTAAGACGTCGACCGATACACCTTTGCCAACGTCGATCGATTGTCAGTTAAGGACATCGATCGAAGGGTTCTAGCCAGGCCTATGCGCGAGTATGAAATGCCCTACTAAGATTCTAAATAGGCGGTTAGCCCTCTCTAGCAATCCTAATATGATAGATAGATGTCATGATGGGATAACAAGGGTGCTGGAATATGCAATCCTATGATCAAGTTCTAGTTAGCTAGGCTAAAACAAGCAATGAATACAAATCTATCATGAATATCACAACAAGGCAGATCTATAGTTTGGGGCTAATCCCACAAACCTACCTGAACCCTGGATCTAACAGTTGAACTACTCAGATATAGCAAAGCAATTCATATCAATAGATAAATAGAAACTCATAGAATAGATGAAAAGAAATAGAAACAAGGAGTTCCAATCACAAGTGATCTTCTCTCCCAAATGAAACTTGTAACAAAACAAGGTCTAGAAAAGCTCTCCTTTTTCTGCCGTCAAAACACTTAGGCAATATATATTCTACTAAGTTAAAAACTCGTCAGGGCATTTTGGTAATTTGGCTTGGCCTTGGTTTTTAAGTCTGCTGAATCCAAAATGTCACGTCTGGTATCTCGACATTGATCGATGGTACTTGTGTACATCGATCGATATTATTCTTCATCTGTCGAAGCATTTCCTGATATCGATCGTCAGCACTGATGCACATCGATCGATTATTCTTCCTCTCGTCGACCTCAAAGTGGTCAGCTCGAGTCAAATGTCCTTTAAGCTCCAAAATTCTCCAAAGTCATAGCTTTACTCCGAAATGCACCTGAACCTGAAAACATACCTAGAAGTGTAGAAAACATAGATATATATTTTTTTTTTTGGACGAAAGATATATATATATAGTAAAATACTTATCTACCATGGATAAAAATGGATCAAATCTAAGGTATATCAACTCCCCCAGACTTACCCTTTTGCTTGTCCTCAAGCAAAATATACAGGCCGTCTCTCTGAAAGAGGTTTGAAAATATTTGGGGATTTAAGATTTTAAAACATAGAAATCTTTCCTCAACAATTTTGCAACCACATTTAAAAAGTCCTAATCACAAAAGCACACTATGCAATATCCTAGCTTAGCAACCATTTCTAACATAACACAACTCATCAATTAACGTCTGACATCCCCTCTACTGATTTCATTTCTTAGCATAAATATAAAGTGAATGCTTTACCTTGGGAGTATCGATCACAGGATGCAAGGATTTCAGACAGGTATCTGGAGCTGCAGGTAAAAGTTAGTTCCTAGTTTCTCTCTCTCTAAATTTCTCTCTTGAGTCAAAGTCTGTTTCCATTGCAGGATAGGACAGCTGCATTGGATGCCTTAGATCAAGCAGACTTGCTAGAAAGGATCAGTAAAGCTCAACAAGGAGATGAGTCATTGCAGAGAATGATTTCAAAGGAGGTTGTTGGATATCGCACCACTACAAATGGAACTTATATATTCAAAAATAGGGTGTGTGCGCCAAATAGTAAGGATCTGAAGGACGAGATCTTGAGTCAGCCGCACAACTCTCAGTTTTCTATCCATCCAGGAAGCACCAAGATGTATCAGGACTTGAAACACTATTACCATTGGGAAGGTATGAAGCGGGATGTTGCCACTTGGAATTCGCAGTGTCAGACTTGCCAGATGGTTAAAGAAGAATGGCAGTTACCAAGCGGGCTTTTACAAGAGTTACCATTACCCGAATGGAAGTGGGATATGGTGACAATGGATTTTGTTATTGGGCTACCAATAACAACTGGGAATAAGGACGCGATTTGGGTGATTGTGGATAGACTCACCAAATCTGCACATTTCCTAGCTATCAAGAAAACTGATGGAGAAGATCGTTTAGCGCAAAAGTATCTGGAAACTGTGGTACGATTGCACGGAGTGCCAGTAAGTATCGTATCAGACCGTGATCCAAAGTTTACTTCGGCATTCTGGCAGGCATTTCAGAAGGCACTAGGTACAAAGGTACATCTTAGCACGGCTTATCATCCATAGATCAATGGACAGTCTGAGCGGACGATACATACGCTTGAGGACATGCTAAGAGCATGTGTACTTGATTGGGCAGGAAAATGGGGCCAATTTCTACCATTGGCAGAGTTTGCTTACAACAATAGTTACCATTCGAGCATTGGGATGTCTCCATATGAGGCTCTATATGGGAGACCATGTCGAACTCCACTATGTTGGACAGAAGTGGGGGAGAGACGAGATTTAGAGCCGGACATGGTTAAGGAAACCATAGAGCAGGTGGAACTGCTCAAGTCTAGACTGAAAGAGGCTCACGATCGACACAAGAGTTATGCTGACCAGAGGAGAAAAGCTTTGGAGTTTGAAGTAGGAGATGAAGTATACTTGAAAATGAGAACCTACCGAGGAACAGCCGAGTACCGCAAGTTGAAAAAGTTGAAGCCAAGATTTTTAGGACCGTATCACATCATTGAGAGGATTGGAGCAGTAGCGTATCGGATATCCACAATGTGTTTCATGTGTCAGTTCTAATAAAAGTTGTTCGAGAACCAGAGTTGATTTTACAGCAACCACCAGAAGATGTTAGTCGCAATTTAACAGCTCAAAGCAAACCAGTTAAAGTTTCAGAGATGAAAGACATGGATGTCCAAGGGGAAGTGACCAAGATGATCCGTGTGAGCTGGGAAAGAGATGGAATATGTGAGGAGACTTGGGAGCCAGAGTCACAGATGAGATCGTTTTACCCAGAGTTGTTTCCGAGTGTTGAGTTACCAGCGGAGGTTGACGTGAATTCGGGGGCGAATTCTTGTTTAGCGGGGAATAGTTCACATCCCGGACCCGAGCCCAATTTTTAGTGACAAGGCCCGTGATGATTTGGCCCATGTAGAGAAAACCCTAGGGTTTTCCCCCTTCCTCTTCTATAAAAAGGAGGCAGCCCCTTAGGTTTTCTCCAGAGACTCAAAACCTAGCGAATCCCTGCCCAGTTGGAGAGAGAGCAGCCGCCGGCCACCACACCACTACCGCAGCCACCGCGAGTCACCGGAGAACTGCCGGCGACCGTGTAATCTCACCGGAGAGGAGATCTCGCCGTGTTTCTATTTCTTCTCGCCGTTTCCTTGAGTCTTCTACTCTTTTTCTTCTAGATCCAGCAACTAGTGAGGGTAAGGAAACCCTAAACACTTTGTTTTTGATCTCTCCTATCTCTTTCTTCTTCTTGATCTCTGATCTAGGGTTTGGGTGGAAACCAACCCTTGTTCTTGTAGATCTGGTTAGTAAGGACCCGTAGAACTCAGATCTACATCAACTCTCATCTCATCTCACAGATCTAGGCTCAGGTGAAGGCTTGTTGCAATCTCTATCTCCTTCTATCATTATCTCATCATGGTAGAAGTGTCTAGATTGATCATTCATCCTTACTTGTTACTTTCTATAGATCTACTAATATAAATAATTATACATATGATATATATAAATATCTTGATGCTTGATGTGTGAAAAACATAGATCTATTCTAAGGTTGTTAAAATATGGTTGAATGAGATTTGAGGATTGAATGTGATGATTGTATTGATTGGGTTTATTGTATAAGAGGATGATATCTATATAATTGGGAAATGTAAATGAGTTGGAGAAAGGCTTTAAGGCCTATGTGTGCCGGTGTAGCGTGGTGGAATGACATATATGCATGTCTCGGGCGTTACATCGTTTCTTGTTGGGTCATGTGGCAATCGTTGAGTTGGCATGATTCAGCGCCGGAGCGGGCATGCGGTGCCTGTAAATGAAGTAACGTAGAAGCGTGATGTCGTGGAGACAACGTGGAACGTATGAACATGGTGGCGGATCAAGCGAGAACCGGTGTCGGTAACTTGATTGCGTGAAGGCGTGAGACAGCGTGATGTCATGGAGACAACACAAAATGAAAGTTCTCGCGCGACAACATGAGGAACACGGGCATAGATTTAGGTGGCCTGGTCTCATTGTTGGCACCGCCGGGGTTTATCCTCGTTTCTTGTTGATTGCTTTCAATTTACTGAATATTAAAGTTAGATGCTTATGCTATGTTGTGTGATGATTGTTGGTGATTGATTTCGGGGCTCCTAGAGCTTTCCTCACTGAGTATTTGTCGAAATACTCAGCCCTCCTTTCTTTTTCAGGTGAGTTCAAGGAAGTGCAGGAGTGATCGTCTCAGTGTGGTGCTGGTTTTCAGGTGTTTGGTTTTCTTTAAGTTGTTTTACTTTAAGACTTGGTGATTTGGTTTTTAGTGTTTCCTATTCGTTTTAGTACGTGTTTGTAAAACATTTGAATTCGATCCTAGGGAATGAGATTTGCATTGGCCTATTTAAATATTTTTATTGGTGAAGGCAATGTGAATTCATGCCGTCTCGGTTAAGCGAGATATGGGCGTGACAGCCACCATGCCCCTCCGACAAGTTCTAAAACACCACAACTCCAGAAGATAGAAACACTTACGGTATGGCAAAGCAGAAATGATGAAGCAAACCGGTTGCCTCGACGTACATCAATGCCTTTTAAAAGTTAACAAAACTTGCTTCCACATTTTCAAACAAAAACGTAAAGGCTACAGACCTACAAAAGAAACAAACGGCGTGCAAGAAAGACACTTGTAAGAATTATTATAAGTTTATGTACGTATGTGAATAATGTAACACATAAAAATGGTATAATACAAAGATATCTTTGTTAATAATGTAAGGGAAGTAATTGAAATTTGGGTTCCATGTAAAGCATTTTGATTGATCATCCAATTCACCCTCTCATTTGTTATAGTGAACAACACCTACAAACAAATCACCACACTTCTGGACGACCAACTCCGTCAAACTTTAAGCTAGAAATTCTCTTTATCAAAATAAATAAATATTTGGGTACTCATATAATTTTTTGATGCAGCAGTTTCTTTAGGTCCTTACAAGACTGTTTTTTTTTCATGTATTAGTGGCTGAAATAAGAATCTAGAGCTGTTGGGAGACATCTACTACCTACACATAGGTTTTTTCGGTTGATTATAGCAGATTT
This sequence comes from Brassica rapa, assembly GCF_000309985.2. Classification (NCBI taxonomy): domain Eukaryota; kingdom Viridiplantae; phylum Streptophyta; class Magnoliopsida; order Brassicales; family Brassicaceae; genus Brassica; species Brassica rapa. The sequence continues at coordinate 5,800,703 of NC_024801.2, read as the reverse complement.
GCTAATTACTTCCTACGCTTATTTGCTTATGGCTTACAGATGATGGATACGATGCACAATTTGAACAAACTCCAAGAAGGTTTTCTTTAAGAAAAAAATGAAACTCGAATGCAAAGAGGACAAACTAGCCGTGGCCGAATCAAAATTTGTAACACGAAACTCCTAGGATTGGATTGGATTGGATTGGAATCAAGTAGCATTTATTTTGTAAAAAGAGAACGACTAAGTTGTTGTATGTGGTTTTATTGTTGAAAGATATTATCCATGTGAACTTTGGCTAGATTGATGAAGGAAAATGAGTCTTCCAAACCAGGATTCCTGAAAAAAATCCTTTAGGTTTGAAAGGTACATCTTGGTGTTATGCTTCCTAACAGATAAAACTCCGTTCAAACGGCAGACTCAAGCTTTCGTAGTAGGCAAGTGTTGGTTATTATTCTTTTTACAAAAAAAATCTTGAGAATATAGTTTTTATTTAAGCGCATTTGTACTAAAGCATGTTTGATTTATTGATTGTCAGCAGAAAAATGCCTTATATGCCGTTGTCGTATTATGGCTGATACTGAATTCAAGAAATAAACATATAAACTAATTTTTTTTATCACCGGTATTTTATTAACAAAGACCAAATTTACAAAAAGTCCATTAGAAGGGCAAGATAAACAAATAACTAAAGTCCCAGCTGAAAAAGCCCAACAAGGGAGCCCAACAACTGATCCTGATCGACAGCACGTGTACTCACGAAAACGAAGAAGAGACACCAGCCGAGAGAGGATTACGTCAGCTCCTTACACCGTCATTGAAGTCGTCGTCGGAAGTCAAATCGGTATCCACCGGAACAGGATGCACGGACGACACATTTAACAACGACACAAGCAGAAAAGGGCAAGGTTGCCATCACATCAAAGATGAAGGTGATTTAGTTGAAGGAAATCGATCTAGGTCATCAGAAACTCCTAATCCACAACCGATCATCTTTATTGATTCTGATAAGACCGAAGATGAACCAAACCCATAACAGGGGAAGGAAGGGCCACTCCGATGAAGATCGAAACTCAACTGAATCTGTGAAAGGGCATAGAGGCGAGGAACATAGAAGGAAAACAAAGGAGAAAAAAATCATTAAGATGATAAAACAAAATATAAAAGCTGGATAAACCGACAAGAAGCCAGCCGCCGCCACCGGAAGGAAAGGTGTGACGCCAGAGGCAGAGCCAGCCAAGCAACACTGACGGAACCATTGCCTGCTGAAAGAGAAGCCGGCCAAGTCGTTGCTGAAGAAGCCGCCGCTTGCCAGAGTCGAAGCCCGATCACCGGGAGTCAGAGCTGGAAAAGGAACCGGCGTAATCGTGAACCTCTGTCAACGTCACATCTTTGAAAGGTTTTTGGAGAGAGAACGGAGACAGGAGAGAGGTTCCAAAAAAAATTCTCTATGTTTTGTTTTTTTGTGCAACAATTATTTATGTTTATATGTTAAATCCAAATTTAAATTTTTTAAAGTTATATTCTCCTTGCTTTCATAATTAAACTATAACAAAAATAATGAATAAAATAAAATAGTTACATATTCATTAATTATTTTAATAGTCAAACAAATATGTAACTATAAATGCAATAATAAAACAAAAAGTGAAAGTTGTTATAGAAAATAGTAAGAATAAATATTACATATAAAATATATTATATATTTACTAAATTTTCATTTTTTTATATTATAAAATAAAGATTTTGTAACTATTGTGAATGTGAAATGTAGGGTTATTTATTCAAATAATTGTGCAAAATAAATATTCTGTAATAAAATAACATAATTTAACCTAATTTTAAATTGACATGAAAATTAAAAAAAAAATGTCTTTACATAATCCAACAAAGACGCAATATAAAATTTCCTGAAAAAAAACAAAGAAATCAGAAGTAAAAATGGATAATTTATATTAAACAAACAAATTAAAATATTTATATGGCATAATAGAAATACCTCACAATTTTATTAATAATCACAGTAATTTTATTAGAAATTTTCTAATAGTAATGAAATTGACGACAAAGTTTAACGGATAAAGATGATAATTTCAAAAATAATGATCCACACAAAATATTAAACAAAATCATTTAACAACAAATGTTAAATGAAAATATAATGGAACAAATTCCCGCGCGAAGCGCGGATTTACACTAGTGATGTATAAACTACACGTGATAATATTACCTCCATAGTTAATGTTTAGATCTAATAAAATAATTTTTAACAATAAAATAAGTCTGCCTTAGGTAGATCATCTACAATCTCACAAATCTATTAGACCTAATGTTCTAGAAAATATAAGCATAGAAAATAAACTTCCGTCTAAATAAGATCTAACCATATTCTTCATGATCTACTTGTATTGTTCAAGAAAATACAAAAGAAAACAAAAAAACTACACAACCGGTATTTGGAGAGACCGAAATGAAGAAGAAGATAGATATTAGGGTTTGTATAAAAATTATAACTGAAGAGTCAAATTTTTTTTATAGAATTATGTGGTTTCAGTTGAACACTAAAGACTCTTACTACTCGTATATTTAATTTGGGCCACAATATATTTGTATATTTGTTTAAGACACCCAACGACAATATTTTTAAAAAGTCTGTGAAAGTAACATATTACATAAATTTTCCAATATATAATAAATAATTTAACTTAAAAGGGTGTTATATTTATATTTCCATGACAATATGTATTTTAGATCAATATTATTAAATTTAGAAATTTATTTTTTGAAGTCCTCTTGTAATGCTTTAATAGTCAGAACATTTCCATCACATTTAAATTGTAATTAGCACACTTGGAATATATGTGTTGTTTTGGGACAATTCTAGATCAAGAATTCATTTATTTGAACTTATAATCCTGAATCAACGAAGAAGCATCATATCGCAAGCAATTAAATTCAAAAACTCATTTCTCCAAAGCGGATTCAACGAAGAAAATATTAATCCCAAAACACATATAATAACCAAAAGTTCAAAACCAAAACCAAAATATGAAAAAATGAAGAAATTTTACTTGACTAAGACTCCAGCTAGTTCATCTTCTCCAAATAGAACATGTTTTAAGCACACTTTCTTGGTCAATGAAGATGTGTCAGGTGCACCTTCCTTGTGCTTAGTGAATGGCGTAGACATATAACCTTATTGTTATCTTGACCATCAGTGAGATGTAAAGAACTCTAAGATATTATAAACATAGACTAAGCATTGTTTAACCATTCCATTTGTATATGTGGATGGCGTAGACATAGACATTACCTCTTGACCACTTGTAAATGTCAACCCCTTTTCTGAGAGAGATTCTGTTTGAGTGACTCCATCGAGTAAGTATTCCATTCTCTATTTATATAACCTACCCACTTTGAAAATCTCAGCTCTATAAACAATGTGCTCCTTCCAACAAAGACACCAAAAGTAAAAGTCTTTCCAACAACTTGATTAATAGCTTCAGGCAAGTCAGTAGCATCTTCAAGCTGCCAAAAATTGGAAATAATGATTAATAATACGTACAGACTAGCAATTCAGTTAAAGTCATTTGGAAAATAAAAGGTAGATTGTCATATGCACCTCATTAAATGATTCATTCAAAAGTTTTGTATCAGTTTCACTAATAAATCCCTTAGCCACCAAGTCAAGAATCATAACTCTTGCTTCTTTCTCCTGTATCATCCTTCACCATCAAATGAAGTTTAAACCTAAAAATTAAACAATTAGTAATTTTAAAGCATATTCTAAAACCCGTATATTGTATAACTGATAAACATTTTAGTTTACCTGGGTGACACGAAAGTAAAGTTTTCCTTGCACGCCTCACACCACCAAATATGTGAAGGAATCTCATGTCCATTAAGATTCTTCACATTAGTTTCCACTTTAAAAACTTTTTTGTTGCTTATGCTACAACCAACGTAATATCATCCCCAGTCTGAATGATCAATTGCGTAGACAGTACACGATATCAAGCATTTTTCTGCCGACATATAAAGGTGTGCTGGAGATCGTGGTCTGGGCCAGTATGTAGCGTTGTAGACGTGCTGAAGGGAGCATATATCTTCCCCTGGTCGATAGTAACCGCCAGGAGAGTCCTTCAAAGATGCGTGGATTAGATTTAGGTTCTTCCAGCGAGACTGTCCACACCACACATTTAACGAAGTGCAGCTGCTAAGCACATTCTTCCGAGGTCTCGCCTTACAGTATCAAATGGCCCTTGATACGGCGAGTGAAGGAAACTTCACTACTCGGAATCCGTTGGAAGCTGTGATACTTATCGAAAACCTTGCTAACAGCAGCAACACCAAAAACACTGACTCTGAACGGAAGAAGTCTGTAGCCTCTATCGGGAAGGAACAGATGGACGAAGTAAGAGCTAAGTTAGATGTGGTGCACGAGCTTCTTGGGAAGCAAGTCTGTTCAGCTGAAGGAGAAGTAGCAGATACGGAAGGAGAAGAAAATATGAACTACATCGGAAGTACCGGATTCCAGAAATTTGAAAACCAGGGCGGAAACAGAAACTTCTTTGGAAATGGCCAAAGAAGTAACCAAAGTTCACAATTTCAAAAACCCTTCAACAACAGCAAGAGCTACTCGAACTCTTACTACCAAAATCCACCACCCCAGACTCAGGAAAGCAAGATCGAAGAGATGCTTGATCGAGTACTGTTGGGATAATAACAAATCACTGTGGATTTCAACGGTAAGATAGACTACGCCTACAACAATCTGAACACTAAAATCGAGACCTTAGGAACTCAGGTGAGAAAACTTGAAACCCAAGCAATTCAGATGGACGAGACTATAAAGAGACAAGAAGCTTTCGCTAGAGAGGCAGGAGCCGACAAAGGAAAACACCACGTAAATGCCATCATAGATGATGATTTCTGGCAAGTGGTGACAAATGAAAAGCTTGAGGAAGGAGATTTCGAAATCGAAAGCTCCATGAGTCTCGGCGGATCCCAATGGTGTCGACCGATGTCGATGAACTCGTATCGATCGACGGACCATGATGAAGATCGATGGACGGAATACTCCAGTCATCGATCGACGTCGTCTGCCAAATCGACTGAAGATGTAGACTGGTCACTTAAGCTGGACGATGCTCTATGGGCCTACAGAACAGCCTATACAACGCCGCTAGGAACCACCCCTTATCGCCTGGTCTACGGTAAGGCTTTTCACCTTCCTGTCGAACTCGAACACAAGGCTGCATGGGAGGTCAAGTTACTGAATTTCAACATCAAGCCAGCAACAGAGAGGCGCATGATCCAAGTCCATGAGCTGGAAGAGATAAGGCACCGAACTTATGAGAGCTCCAAAATTTATAAGGAGAAGACCAAGGCCTACAATGACAAGCGAATCATTGCCAGACGTTTCGGACCAAATGATAAGGTCTTGCTCTTCAATTCCAGACTTAGGCTGTTTCCAGGCAAGCTGAAGTCTGGATGGTCGGGACCCTTCTCCAATAAGGAATTTCGACCTTACGGAGCTGTTGTGTTACTAGACAGAAAGGGAGACGAGTTTGTAGCCAATGGTCAGCGCATAAAGCATTACCTTGCTGACTCCACTATCGCAGAAGGTGAAGAAATTCCCTTAAGCGATCCTCCATCAGCCTGATCGGCTGAGCCAAGTCAAGCTAATGACTTTAACTAAGCGCTTGGTGGGAGGAAACCCACTGGTGAGTGTATATATTTTTTCTATAGTCTATTTTATTTCTTTTCAGATTTAGTTTGTAGGTCAAAAACAAGAAAAACCGGACACTTCTGTCAAAGCAACCAAAGGACTGTTCTTCTGGTGGAACAATCCATTGCCTGTTCCAGGTAAGTGTTCCGGAACAAAAAAAAAACTAAAAAAAAAGCAGAGAAATAAAGAAGAGTGATTAGGGTTTCGCCTATTTAAGGCTCCACCCTTCCAGTTTCCCATTTTCACTCCGCCGTACACTTCTCCCTCTCATGTGATTTTGAAGCAATCACCACATCATAAATTCTCAATCTTTTCAAGTGATTCTTGCTTCTAATCCTATTGGATTTTCGAGTTCTCTCTGTTTTTGTAGACCATTTGCTCCGTTCATCACGGTAAGAGGCTCAACAATCACCATTCAGTCGCGATTTCGGTTTGAAAAGCTCACCCTTCTAAACGATTTGGATAGTTCGATTCTTGTTAGAAATAGCTTGGCTCAAACCCCCCTTTTGCTGTAGGGTGGATTTAGAAGTTGAACTTTGTTGGGGTCAAAATCGGTCACGACGGTATCAATGTCTGAAAGTCCGTAAAAATCAGCATGAACGTTTTTACGAAAAGTAATCTTCGTAAAGATATCTTTACGAAGAGCCTTGCAGTAAAATCTTGTTCAAATCTCAATCGAACCACTAAATACCGATTGTCCGAAGACAACGGACATGTATCCAAATCGGCCGCGGACAAGCTCGAGTATGGCAATCGGACCGCAGACAAGCCAAGCACGATCGATATGCGGTGACCAAGCATGCACACAGCTCGGTTGCTACGTAGCGACCGAGCACGCATACTGCTCGGATACTACGTAGCGACCGAGCTCGAGCCAAGCTTGGTTGCTACGTAGCGACCGAGCACGTGTACTGCACGGTCGCTACGTAGCGACCGAGCACGCATACTGCTCGGTCGTTACGTTGCGACTGAGCACGCGTACTGCTCGGTCGCTACGTAGCGACCGAGCTTGAGCCAAGCTCGGTCGCTACATAGCGGCCGAGCTCGGAACCAAGTTTGGTCACTACGTAATGACCGGGCACATGCATGTTTCGATCGTTATGAAACGATCAAGCTTTCTCAAAACGTCGATACGACGCAAATCCATGCATTCTCGTGTACTCTTTAATGCTATCTCCCGAAGACCGTAGCTGAACCATTTCATGTTGCTTGTCACTCGAGGTCATCGTACTTCTCGGTCACTGATCAAACATTACGAAGAAACCGTAATAAACGTTTCGAGTCAAAAGATGGGCCAAAGAGACCTAAGACTTGACTCGAAGCCCACTTACGATTTCTTAACCAACATCCCATCAGCTGTATGACGGTTTATGCTTGGTTCGCAAGGAAAGATAAATGTCAAGTTTCCGCGAATAAATATAAAGTTTTTGAAGATAATTACGAAGATCAGGAAAAATGGAATATCTCCATTTTTAGGCTATGACGGCTTAAGGGCAGAAGGGAGAAAGCGTAAACCGACCTAAAAGCGAGTATATAAGGAGTTCTAGGCGAGAGGCATGAGGAAAAACTTTTACACAGCAAACTTAGTACTTAGAGCAATTGGGCAAGTTTTTGTTATTTGTTATTTCGAGCTGCCGTCTTTGGGTTGCTAGAAATAGGAATCTCGCCGAAAGCTCTCGAGCCTAGGCTTATACCTTGTTGTAAACGCTCATACGTAAATTCGGAATAAGACTTCTCTTTGCTCTCTTTTTACGATTTTTATACTTTGTCGTTGTTATCTCGTGTTATGATTGCTTAGCGTGTGGTATTAGCAGATATCCGAGACCTTTGGGAAACTAGGGTTCTCCTACTTTCCTTATTTAAACGGAAATCGACAGTGCGAATTTCGGTTCCCACAGTTTGGCGCTAGACGGAGGGGGGGGGGGGGGGTACAGATCAATCTAACTCTCAGCCACAAAATGCTCGATCAATAAGAAAAACAAAATCGCAGTTCGCAATAACGCTGGTAAGAAAACCCCAGCCGCCACTGCGCCTATGGCCAACGCTTACGCAAACGCCACAGTTCTTGAGAAAATCAAAAACCTTGCTGCGACTTTCCGCCACAGAAAGTGCAATGAAACGAGCTCGCAATGAAACGAGCTCGCAATTTCTCGACCGAGCACGCACACAGCTCGGTTGCTACGTAGCGACCGAGCACGCACAACGCTCGGTCACTACGTAGTGACCGAGCACGAGTACTGCTCGGTCGCTACGTATCAAAACTGAGAAAAGACAAAACTGCATCTTTGAGAGAACTACACGAGAAAAGACAAACACCAATATCGGAAATGACGAATATACACGAGAAGAGGAAAGGAAAATGAGCAAGCAAAACTGAGAAAAGACAAAACTGCATCTTTGAGAGAACTAAGGTATTTTCGACTTGAAATTTTTGAAACCAGACTTGGAATTTTTGTAGGAAATTACTTTGAGGCTGCCATAGAACTTTAGGGAACGCAAAACCTAGGCGGATAGTCTAGCGAACTAAGTCTTAAGCGATTTTTCCTGTCTCGATATATTGTTCCATAATTGTTCATTCAGATCTTGCAAACCGATCTAAACTCTCAGAAAATCGAGAAACGATCGCCACGCATATCAAGCTCGCTTCCTAAAGATAGAAAAAACTAGAGACATGAATGTCGTCTTAAAACCGATTCGTTTCTGGCAATTTTCTCGGAACCGACATATTCCAAGTCGTCAACGTGGAAACAACCAAATCACAGTCCAAGCATCGTCTATAAATCGTCCCGAATTATCGATCATTCCAAACATAAGAAGAAGAAACGTACACAACCCTTCAACGTATCGGTTCAACCGTTTTCTTTCGTAAAAAAAAAAGGGGGGGGGGAGTAGGTACGTATACTATACTCGTATACTCCCAAAACTTCAAAAAACTTCTACAAATCGTCAAGAATAGACAAACGACAATCTAATATTCGTCTAAACGCTAGCAACATATTCAGACGATCATGAACATAAATCTCAAAGACTATACATCATTTCTTATCGCAATCATGCGTACAGAAAACCTGTACCAATATCAAACTGAAACTCGACGATTAGCCAAACTATTGAAGCCCTTTCCGGCTTTAGAAAGCCAGCTTCGTTTAAAAATTTCTACGAGAAAATCACCAAAGCATTTCTTTCAGTTTCCGTTGAACCGAGCAAGTCACGGAAAAGCATCGAAAACATTTGGGACGAAGAAAACTCGAGAATAGATGTAGCATCGTGCACATTAAAAGGAGCACTTTCCTCCCGATGGTTAGCTAGATCCACCTCTGGTTGACCAATTCGTTCAAGAAACGAATGTGTCATGAGAATCCTCTCAAAAAACCTATGAAAAACGTTCTGCGACTAGATCGTATTGAAATAAACTTCATAGCACTCCATGAGTAACTCCAAACAACTTTCGCCTAAGATCAAAATCACAGCAGAAACGTTTCTCGTAAAACCCGCAGAAACAACGCTACTTTGACATATGTATACATATCACTGATTTACAACCTTCGTAAAACCGGTTATATGATATGATAAATTATCGTATAGCCCATAGTCGGAAAGCATATGATAAATTCTTCGTAACAAAACTAAGTCCTAACAATCAAACGGTTAAAATAAAATCTAAACTTTTCGACAATCGACCAAGTTCGATACATTCCACAATTCACTTTAAGCCCGCTATGTTTTACCCATAATACGCGGCATGTAAGGAAAAATTCGTAAGAAAGCTTCTAGAGCTATACAAAACATCCTCAAAAATGCATGAAATAGATCTCGGAAGGCCAACACTTCACAAAGCACTATGAAGGAAATCGCTTCTTCCCATAGAAAAATTCACGCGACACCTCAGGAACAACAATTTTTGCTGTGAACATCCGTAGTCAAACAAGAACGTTTCTCAAACGCAGGGCTAAGACTAAACCCTTGCAACATCGCAAAACATCTTCAAGCCCGCAAACATTTCATGCACGAAACGCGGCATACGAAAAAATAACAAATCTTCAGCATCGCGAGACGTCGCAGACGCCTGAAGATTCGTTCTTCGACGAAATTTCCTTCCTCGATAAAAACGTTTTCTTGGAAGTCCAGACAGTCATACGCACTAACATATTCTCAAAACATATCCTTCGCGAAGACTCGAAACGGTATTTTTTACCATTAAGTTTGTTGCTGATCACAACAAACTCTCAACGTCCTAAACAGACTTAGCCATCTCGTAGAGATGACTCTCGTACATCCGACACAATGATAATAGCGCTATAAAAGAAACCCAAAATTTTTGGTCAGCACTTCCAGGAGGCATAATTATTGTCCTTGGAGAGATGCTCGGTTCAACCATACAAGTCGTATAAGCCGAGAACCTATCGCGGACTTTAAATCGGTATGGAATCAGGATGAAACTGAAACGGGATACGTAAGTCGAATTAGTCATCGCACCCTCTAAAACCAGGAGCAAACCTAGGTCTTGCCCTAAACCCAGCGCACTGGTTTTTAACATCTCTAGGCATAGTATCAAACACCCTGATACGAGATCCCAAAATTTTGTTTCTTTGCCAATATTCGAGAATCTTCCGAAATCCTGCAAGTTTACACACTGCGGAAAACTCTTGAAACAGATTACAAATATAGCAGTTCACAAAGAGTTAGAATACGAGATGACAACTCGTAGTCTTCCTTCTACACCCATACAAAATGCCATCGGCAGCAACACTCCTGATAACCGCTACACAAATACTAGACCGTAAATGTCTCGCTGGAAAACTAGTCTTAAGAACCTTAACTCCAAGACGAACTACGAAAGGCTTGATCCCTTCAACAAGGGTACGTAGGCAGCTGTCATAAGGAGCAGCCCCAATCTTATCGCGTTCTACTTTTAGAAGAGCGAGAAGACCACTTTTCACTGACCTTTTCAACCATTAATTCCGCCTAACTCACCTTACTTGCCTAAATTGCCAAGCCACTCGCTAGAACCTCACGCTAGAAGCTCATGGTTCTAACGAGCTGGGGGGCTAACTGTTGAGGTCAAAATCGGTAACGACAAAATCAATGTGTGAAAGTCCGTAAAAATCAGCATGAACGTTTTTACGAAAACTAATCTTCGTAAAGATATCGTTACGAAGAGCCTTGCGGTAAAATCTTGTTCAAATCTCAATCGAACCACTAAATACCGATTATCCGAAGGCAACACACATGTATCCAAATCGGCCGCGGACAAGCTCGGGTATGGAAATCGAACCGCGGACAAGCCAAGCTCGATCGATACGCGGCGACCAAGCATGCACACAGCTCGGTCACTACGTAGCGACCGAGCCCGAGCTCGAGCCTAGCTCGGTCGCTACGTAGCGACCGAGAGTCCGTCCCGCTCGGTCGCTATGCAGCGACCGAGCCCGAGCCAAGCTCGTTCGCTTAGTAGCGACCGAGCATCCGTTCCGCTCGATCGCTACGTAGCGACCGAGCTCGAGCCAAGCTCGGTAGCAACCGAGCTCGAGCCAAGCTCGGTCGCTACGTAGCGACCGAGCATCCGTCCCGCTCGGTCGCTACGTAGTGACCGAGCGTCCGTTCCGCTCGGTCGCTACGTAGCGACTGAGCTCTTCTGAAACGTCGATTCGACACCAGTCCATTCACTCTCGTCTATCCTTTGATGCTATCTCCCAAAGACCGTAGCAAACTAAGTTCATGTTTTCTGCCATTCTAAATCATCGATCAAACTTTGAAGATAAAACCGTGGAAAGTTCGTTTTTTATCGAAAGAAGTCGCAGTAAACGCTTTGAGTCGGAAGACGGCCCAAAGGGACCTAAACACGATTCGAGGGCCATCTTACGACTCCTTAACCAAAAGCTCGTAAACCATAGCACGGTTTACGCTTGGCGTGCAAGGAAGGATAAATGTCAAGTTTCCGCGGATAAATACAAAATTTTGAGGATAATTACGAAGATCAGAAAAAATAGAATATCTCCATTTTATGCTATGTCAACTTAAGGGCAGAAGAGTAAAAGCGTAAACCGACCTTGGAGCTAGTATATAAGGAGTCCTAGGCGATAGGCATGGAGAGAGAACTTTTTAGATTCAGAATTCTCTGCATTTAGAAACTTTAGGCTTTATTCTTGACAAGTTCGGTTTCTATGACTGGCACTCAATTACTAGAGGAACTCGCCCAGGCAGTTCGATCTCTTGTCCAGCTCTATCAATTGAACTACGTTCGGCTTGATCCTCGAAAGAGGTACGTAGGCAGCCTTTAACAAGGTTCAGTCCGAAATCAATCAAAAACCATTTCTGTATCTATTTCGTCTTTTGTTATCGAGCTGCGACTTAACTAGGTTTGAGCTATTAGGCCGCTAGAACTAAGTAACTCGCTGACAGCCTTTGCGGCCAAAGCTTTTCTTATCTCTTGTAATGATCGCAACGCTCTTACGCGGACTCGAAATAAGATCCACTGTTTTCTCTAAACTCGTTTGTTATCTTTTCATGATTTCCGCATATATTTAGTCACTTGTTGTTGGCTCTCGCAGAGATCCGGGACCTCTGGGAAATTAGGGCTCTCACAGTGCGAATTTCGGTTCCCACACTTGCCTAACTTGCCAAGCCACTCGCTAGAAGCTCATGGTTTTAACGAGCTGGGGGGCTAAATGTTGGGGTCAAAATCGGTCACGACGGAATCAAAGTCTGAAAGTCCGTAAAAATAAGCATGAACGTTTGTACGAAAAGTAATCTTCGTAAAGATATCTTTACAAAGAGCCTTGCGGTAAAATCTTGTTCAAATCTCAATCGAACCACTAAATACCGATGATCCGAAGGCAACAGACATGTATCCAAATCGGCCGCAGACAAGCACGAGTATGGAAATCGGACCGCAGACAAGCCAAGCTCGATCAATATGCAGCGACCAAGCATGCACACAGCTCGGTCGCTACGTAGCGACCTAGCCTAACTCGGTCGCTACGTAGCAACCGAGCTCGAGCCTAGCTCGATCGCTACGTAGCGACTGAGCCCGATCCTAGCTCGATCGCTACGTAGCGACTGAGCTCGAGCCAAACTCGGTCGCTACGTAGTGACCGAGCGTCCGTTCCGCTCGGTCGCTACGTAGCGACCGAGCTCTTCCAAAACGTCGATTTGACACCAGTCCATTCACTCTCGTCTATCCTTTGATGCTATCTCCCAAAGACCGTAGCAAACTAAGTTCATGTTTTCTGCCATTCTAAATCATCGATCAATTTTTGAAGATAAACCGTGGAAAGTTCTTTTTTTATCGAAAGAAGTCGCAGTAAACGCTTCGAGTCGGAAGACGGCCCAAAGGGACCTAAACACGATTCGAGGGCCATCTTACGACTCCTTAACCAAAAGCTCGTAAACCATAGCACGGTTTACGCTTGGCGTGCAAGGAAGGATAAATGTCAAGTTTCTGCGGATAAATACGAAATTTTGAGGATAATTACGAAGATCAGAAAAAATGGAATATCTCCATTTTATGCTATGACAACTTAAGGGCAGAAGAGTAAAAGCGTAAACCGACCTTGGAGCTAGTATATAAGAAGTCCTAGGCGAGAGGCATGGAGAGAGAACTTTTTAGATTCAGAATTCTCTGCATTTAGAAACTTTAGGCTTTATTCTTGACAAGTTCGGTTTCTATGACTGGCACTCAATTACTAGAGGAACTCGCCCAGGCAGTTCGATCTCTTGTCCAGCTCTATCAATTGAACTACGTTCAGCTTGATCCTCGAAAGGGGTGCGTAGGCAGCCTTTAACAAGGTTCAGTCCAAAATCAATCAAAAACCATTTCTGTATCTATTTCGTCTTTTGTTATCGAGCTGCGACTCAACTAGGTTTGAGCTATTAGGCCGCTAGAACTAAGTAACTCGCTGACACCCTTTGCGGCCAAAGCTTTTATGATCTCTTGTAATGATCGCAACGCGCTTACGCGGACTCGAAATAGGATCCACTGTTTTCTCTAAACTCGTTTGTTATCTTTTCATGATTTCCGCATATATTTGGTCACTTGTTGTTGGCTCTCGCAGATATCCGGGACCTCTGGGAAATTAGGGCTCTCACAGTGCGAATTTCGGTTCCCACACTTGCCTAACTTGCCAAGCCACTCGCTAGAAGCTCATGGTTTTAACGAGCTGGGGGGCTAAATGTTGGGGTCAAAATCGGTCACGACGGAATCAAAGTCTGAAATTCCGTAAAAATAAGCATGAACGTTTGTACGAAAAGTAATCTTCGTAAAGATATCTTTACAAAGAGCCTTGCGGTAAAATCTTGTTCAAATCTCAATCGAACCACTAAATATCGATGGTCCGAAGGCAACAGACATGTATCCAAATCGGCCGCAGACAAGCACGAGTATGGCAATCGGACCGCAGACAAGCCAAGCTCGATCGATATGCAGCGACCAAGCATGCACACAGCTCGGTCGCTACGTAGAGACCGAGCCCGAGCCTAACTCGGTCGCTACGTAGCGACCGAGCTCGAGCCTAGCTCGATCACTACGTAGCGACTGAGCCCGAGCCTAGCTCGATCGCTACCTAGCGACTGAGCCCGAGCCTAGCTCGGTCGCTACCCTAGCGACCGAGCACGCGTACTGCTCGGTCGCTACGTAGCGACCGAGCTCGAGCCAAGCACGGTCGCTACGTAGCGACCGAGCACGCGTACTACTCGGTCGCTACGTAGCAACCAAGCTCGAACCAAGCTCGGTCGCTACGCAGCGACCGAGCTCGGAACCAAGCTTGGCCACTACGTAGTGACCGAGCACATGCATGTTTCGATCGTTACGAAGAGATCCTTGATACGACGCGAATCCATGCATTCTCATCTACTCTTTAATGCTATCTCCCGAAGACCGTAGCTGAGCCATTTCATGTTGCTCGTCACTCGAGGTCTTCGATCAAACTTTACAATAAAAACCGCGAAAAGTTCGTTTTTATCGAAGAAACCGTAATAAACATTTTGAGTCAAAAGACGGCCCAAAGAGACCTAAGACGTAACTCGAAGCCCACTTACGATTTCTTAACCAACAGCCCATAAGCCGTATGACGGTTTATGCTTGGTTCGCAAGGAAAGATAAATGTCAAGTTTCCGCGGATAAATATAAAGTTTTTGATGATAATTACGAAGATCGGGAAAAATGAAATATCTCTATTTTTAGGCTATGACGGCTTAAGGGCAGAAGGGGAAAAGCGTAGACCGACCTAGGAGCGAGTATATAAGGAGTCCTAGGCGAGAGGCATGAGGAAAAACCTTTACACAGCAAACTTAGCACTTAGAGCAATTAGGCAACTTTCCGTTTTTTGTTATTTCGAGCTGCGACTCAATTATGTTTAGCCGTCTTACGGTTGCTAGAACTAGGAAACGCAAATTCAGAATAAGACTTCTATTTGCTCTCTTTTTACGAATTTTATACTTTGTCGTTATTATCTCGTGTTCTGATTGCTTAGCGTGTGGTATTAGCAGATATCCGGGACCTCTGGGAAACTAGGGTTCTCCTACTTTCCTTATTTAAACGGAAATCGACAGTGCGAATTTCGGTTCCCACAAACTTTTTGTCTTTTAGCCCTAGAGAATCATGGTTTTGATAGGCATTGAACATTTTAATTGTGACTGTGCTAAGTTGAAATGTTCTGATTCGGCGAGTTGAGTTTGTTGAAATCGGGTTGAGTTTGTTGAAAGCGGGTTGCTTGGAAAGAAAAAGGAATAGTTCCTAAAAGGGGCTTACTTTGATTCCTTTTCTTCTATGCAACCGAGAATGGAACTAATAAAGAACTTCTATTTGCCTTGCAGATGCCTCCACGCACCAAACAATCGGCCAATAGAACAAAGAGGATTAACAACACCCCATCACAGTGAGCACAACAACATATCTCCGCTTCTTACCCATGGCCGCGAGAACAGGAGGATGAGCCGATCAATCTCGATGATCCTATGCTTCTGGATTTTAATTGCGAAGGGTGGGACAAGGAGACAGCTAGTCGGTACAATGCTCTCCTCAAGGTCGAGATACTACCTACACGTTTCTGCCACGCCGAGACTCTCTTTGAGCTTGGTATCGACGAGGATGTGTTCGAGACACTGCAAGCGATGGGGATCACTCCCCTTTGTTACGCTACGCACGGGCTCTACCCTGATCTAGTCCGCCAAGTGCTCGCCACCGCCTCATTCACTTATGAGGACTGCTCTGCTCCTTCCTACGCTAACTGTTCCTTCTCATTCATGGCTGATGGAGAGTATTGCTCCCTGTCCCTCGACAAACTCAATGAAATCTATGAGATCGCGAATGAGCTGAGAGGGGTAGCAGTAGCGAAGAAGTTTTCCCCATCAAACACCTTTTGGGACTTCATTGCGAATGGGAACTTCACACCGGGCAAGTCCTACCAGTCGCAGATCAGGAACCGGACACTTAGAGTAATTGCAAAGATCATTTCACACCTCCTGTTCGCTAAGGATCAGACTTCGAAAGTGACAAACGGGGAGCTGTAAACCCTGTATGCAGGCATTGAGGATGAGATCCGCGCTTCAGGGTCTGGCATTCCAATTCAGAAGGTCAAGACGAACCCAGGCTTTCATTTCATCACCGTGTTCTGCGAGAGGAAGCTGTGTCTGATGCACGGCACAAATAAGAAGGACAGAAGCGGTAACTTGCTCACGCCACTCTTCAAGCATTTCGGCATTGATCTCAGCAAATACAAGGTGAACACTTAGATACAGTACCTCGACATCAAGTACCTCATGGCGTGCCACATCAAGCGAGATGAGGATACCTACAGCTTCTTCGATAAGGATGGTACCCAGCTGAGTAAACTGCCTCACCCCGAGATCACCAGGTTCAGCGTGTTCGACAACATATGCTTCCTCCCACCACCCGAGCTCCTATGCACTGATCCACGTGCTGCTGCACCTGACGCGGACATGGAGGATCTTGAGGACATCACCCCAGAGGCTGACCCATCATACGACCTCGGAGAGCTGGCGGATGTGACCGATGATCAGGCTTACCGAGGCTGGATGGTTGACTCGCAGCGGAAAAACAACAGCCTCATGCGGAGGATCCTCCATCTCGTCACTGGCGGCTGCATTGGCGGAAGTAACCAGCGACAGCCACCAGCAGAGCAGACTCCACGATCACACCGTCCAGGAAAGGCGCCTAAGGGAACAGGCCCTTCAACCAAGGAGGTTCGCTCGCGCAACAGACGTTCATTTGATCCGGCCGAGAGCGGCGAGTCCGACTGAGTCCGCGACGACTATTCTCTATCCATTGTTCTATCCATCTGAACTCTTTATTTTTAGGTTTTATTTTTATGCTTTGTGTTGTTATTTGGCTGACCTCGACTTCGTTTCACACCAGGTATTATGTAAATTAAGTCTGGGGGAAGCACTTGTTCTGTGCTGAAACTCTATTTCTTTACTTCTGAGTCAGTCCTTGTGTCATTTGGATGTTTTATTGAGTCAGTTTAGGATCGAGTCAGTTTAAACTCTTGTGGGAATTAGGACCTTCTGTTGTGATAATCTTTTTAGCCACCTCGTGCTCTAACATTCTTATCAAGTGACCTTAGCAGTGATGAAAGACCCACACTTGGACCTGAAACACCTCTGACTTATCTCATCTGATTCTCCAGAAGCTCTCAACCGATCAGGTTACACTGAGTAGACTCAACTCCACCTAACTTTAACCTAATCTTGACTGAAATTCTTCTTGTTGTGGGCACTAGATCAGGGAAACTAGACTTACACTCATGACTTCTTATTCCTTTGACCAATCTTGCTGATCCTGAGTGGCTAATATATCTTTACCTAGTTCCCACCTTGAGCCTATTGATATCTTGCATATTTACATTGTTTTATCCATTCATCCATGAGCATTTTCATCATATAGATTAGGATTTAGCCATGTCTAGGTTGCATTTTGCATTCATTGTCCTTATTAGGTGTTGGAGTGCCACATGGAGTTCTTGGGGACATTTGGATGCATTTGGAGCTTAAAGGACGTGAAATAGGTGATCATTGGATGAGCATAGCATGGGAGCGAGGTTCCGCAGCGACGTCATGAGGTCGCTCCAAAGCACCCCCCAGAGCGACTTGCCCAGAGCGACGCCCCGAGGTCGCTCGCGTCTCACACCCCTCTCGGAGCGACCTCCCAAAGCGACACCCCGAGGTCGCTCGCGTCTCTATGGCGAGACGAGACGAAGCGAAGCCTGGAGCGACCTCTCAGAGCGACCCACTGAGGTCGCTCCCGAAGGCCGGAGCGACTTGTCGGAGCGACATGCCGAGGTCGCTCCGCGTCTATTATCTGCTCGATTTCTATTTTACTTAAGGGCCTTTTGGTCATTTCATTATGCACGTTTTTTACATTTCTAAAACCTATGTTTTAAACATCTTTGTAGCCACCAGGGCAGATTATCTTTGGATCTATTGAGAAATACACAAAAACTCTCTGGAGAAGTTCATCTCTTGGATTTTGATTGTTATGTTCTTGTGTTCTTGTTGATTTCTTATCTATTTCTCTACATGATTAATCTGAAATCCAATATGGGTTTAAGAGGAATCATGGAGATTAGTGAGTAATCACCTTTTGAATTCATGGGTTAGGGAGATTAAGGGTGATTAGGTTAGTTCTAGGATGTTTTAGTGTAGATCATTCTTGTTCCTTGCTAGTAGAGTATTCATAATGCATCTTCTGAGTTGGCCACTCAAAAGTTGATCAATAGACATTTCCCACCCAAAAGGTGTTTGATGAAATGCCTGAGACAACTCTCCTAGGCTTTTAGTATACTTTGCCAAAGACATTTGTTGTTAAAGATGCTAAGATAGCTAATAGACTTGTTAGTAATGATTGCTTTCATATTATTCAACCAAAGACATTTGATGTTTGAGATATGTTAGCAAATGAGCATTCATCTAGACATAGAGCTTGCTTAGAATTGTGTCTAGGCTTAAGGCTGATAGTTTGATTGATCATTTGCCATCCTTAGTTCGATACTTGATCACCCAAGATCTAATCCCTATGCCCATGAGTTCTCTTTTCCCTTAGTCAAGAAAGTATCATTCTGTTATTGCTTTCTAGTATTAGTAGTAGTTTAAAACTCATCTAAATCATTGGTTGCACTTAGATTAAGTGAGTACTTGCATTCTCAGTGCTTTGATATCCCTCAGAACTGGTTCGACAATCTTTTATACTACAACATTTGTCTTAGGAGCCTTGAAAACTCCTAACATCAAATTGGCGCCGTTGCCAAATTCTGAGTAGATTTAAACATTGAGATTTAGTCACTTGCTTGAGACTAAGTCATTTTTATTTTCTTTTGTTACTGATTCTCTTTCTTCACCTCCCTTTAATCTACAGGTGTATGAACTTGAGGAGCAGGGGTCCATCAAACCTAGTTCCAAGAGCAGCAGACATCAGAGCTTTAGAGAGAGAGTGTGCTAGAAAGAGAAGAGAAGAAGAACATCAGGCTCAATTGCAGAGACTGAACACTGACATGGGAGACGTTCATCAAGAAGATGCAGGCATCAATGGCGCTAACAACAATGGTCCACCTAACCAACAGCGAGCAGCTCGCCCATTGGCACTTACGACCGTCCCAACATTCATGGTCATAGATTGGGAATCCGAGCACCCGCCGTGGCAGCCAACAACTTTGAGATCAAGTCAGGACTCCTCAACGTGATTGAGAACAACAAGTATCATGGCTTGGCTCTAGAGGATCCATTTGATCACTTGGACAGGTTCGACAGCTACTGTGGGTTGTCAAAAACCAATGGTGTGTCCGAAGATGCCTTAAAGCTCAAGCTATTCCCTTTCTCTTTGGGGGATAAGGCACGTCAGTGGGAGAAGTCTCTACCCAGCGACTCCATTACCACTTGGGATGACTGCAAGAAAGCATTCTTGGAGAAGTTCTTCTCTACTTCAAGAACTGCTAAGCTGAGAAACGAGATCTCCAGCTTTCAACAGAAGGGCTTGGAAGGTTTCAGTGAAGCCTGGGAGAGATTCAAGGGCTATCAAGCTCAATGCCCACACCATGGTTTCTCTAAGGAGAGCTTGCTGAGCACATTCTACCGTGGTGCTCTCTCTAAGTACAGAGCCAGACTGGATACAGCTAGTAATGGGTTCTTCTTGGGGAGAACTGAGGAGGATGCAGAGGAGCTGGTTGACAACATGGTTAAGAGTGATGCAGTCTACAGTGGAGACCACGACAGAAGCAGTAGAACTGAGGATAAGCAAACGAGGAAGGAGTTGAAAGTTCTACAGGATAAGATAGACATCCTCCTTGCTGATAAAGCTACCCAAGAGCAGCTGCACTTTGTTGGCAACCCAAGCCAAGAGACACCAGCTGTTGTCCATGAAGTTGAGGGTTTGGAAGGTCAGGAAGAGCTGTGTTTCATCAACAACAATGGTAGCTGGTACAAAAAGAACCCAACTTTCAGTACAACAACTACCAACAGAAGTCCTATTCCAACAACCAGCAGAGTGGTTATCAGCCTCGAACAACCAGCAAGGCAGCTATCAGCCTCAGCAAAATCCCTCGTCTGGTTCCTCTGCTCCTCAAGAGAGCAGCACTGATACCTTACTGAAACAAATCTTGGAGTCTCAGACTAGAAGTGAGAAGCATGTTGGTTATGAGTTGAAGAACCTTCATACCAAGATTGATGGGAGCTACAATGAGCTCAACAACAAATTCTCACACCTTGCTTCTACAGTCAGGAATTTAGAGAATCAGTTTGCTTCCATGAACACTCACCAGAATCGCCAGCAAGGATCTCTACCTGGAAAGTCTGACCAAAACCCCAAGGAGGCCAAAGCTATCACCCTTAGGAGTGGTAAACAGTTACCTCCTAGAACCCTCACCAAGGATGCTGAGAAACTAGGTGAGGGGGTTGCCATCAACATAGATGATGAAGTGGTGATTGTTGATGAGAAGATCAATGACGAGATCTTGGAGAAGATAGTGGAAGCCAAAGGTAAAGGAAAGGTTGGGGAAGAGAAGAAGACAGTAAAAGATGGTGAAGTTGTAACTCCAGCAAGTGAAAGTTCTTTTGTTCCTCCTCCCTATGAACCCAAACTTCCATTCCCTGGTAGATTCAAGAAGCAGCTGCTAGAGAAGTACAAGGCTCTGTTTGAGAAGCAAATGAGTGAAGCTCAGGTTGCAATGCCCATCATCGATGCTTTCATGTTGATTCCTCAATACAACAATTTCCTGAAAGATGTTGTAGCTGCAAAGAAGAAGGAGATGGAAGGCATGATGACTCTTACCCATGAGTGCAATGCCATCATCCAGAGGCTTGATGTTCCAGAGAAATTAGAGGATCCAGGAAGCTTCACACTACCTTGTGCTCTTGGACCTATGGTATTTGAGAAAAGTCTCTGCGATTTGGGAGCTAGTGTCAGCTTGATGCCTTTGTCTGTTGCAAAGAAGCTTGGATTCACTCAGTACAAGAAGTGTAGACTCTCTCTGGTGTTAGCTGATCGTTCAGTGAAGTACCCTGTGGGCATCTTAGAGGACCTCCCTGTGAAGATTGGAAGGTATGAGATACCTACAGATTTTGTGGTGCTTGAGATGGGTGAGGAGGCTCAAGACCCATTGATTCTAGGAAGGCCATTCTTAGCTACAGCAGGAGCTATTGTTAATGTGAAGGAAGGCACGATTGATCTCCATTTGGGTAAAGAGAACATCCTCCACTTTGACATCAAGGAGAAAATGAGGAAACCAACTGTGTTCGGGCAAGCCTTCTACATTGAAGAGATGGCCACTCCTGCTGATGAGCACCTTGAAGAGTTACCACCTGAGGACGACGAGGAGGGAGCATCTCCCTCTACTCATTCCCTATAGAAGGTAAACCACCACACTCCCTTGTATATACCATTTCATTTTTGCATATTAGTCTTCTTTTCGGTATCTCTCTCTACTTGACAACACAGAGACTGTGTAACTCAAGTTTGGGGGAGGTACCAAGTATTTGATCATGTTTGCTTTGATGTTGTTTCATTGAGTCATGCATTGCATACCTATTTGCATATTAAAAAAAAAAAAAAAAAACAATCATTTAGTTTGCATCATTTGCATTTCTAGGAGAGTCTAGAGCATATAGGTTGCATTCACTTGCATTGGGAGCAATGATTTTAAATGCCTTGTAAAGAACACTACGTTGCACCTGAGTAGCTTTTGCACCTCTCAAAAAGACTTGTATGTTTCGAGCCTTGAAAACTCTTCCTGAAACTTGTTGATTGCTGAAACTCAGTCTTTGAAGCCAACTACAACCTTATTTGAACTGAACGAACTTAATGCTTCTTGCTCATGGTCCCTTGTGTACTGAGTCATGGCTATACACACTTGAGTTGTCACATCTTTTATGCCGATCTTTTTTGACAAACTCTAGTGGTAGACCACTCCCAAAACCTTTTCCTCCTTTTAAGCTTTCATTGTTTGATGAGTGAGGCCTTTTTCGGAAAGTCTTACATGTGCATAATGTTGAGAGTATCGGGAACGACAATGCTTGATCTTCATTCTTGCTAGATTGGGCACTCTATTGTCTAGCTATAGGTGGGGGGTGAGTGTTGTGATTATGATTTGGGAGGAATGAAAAGGAAAAGAATAGACTCTTTGTGCTTAAGTGAATTGTTTTATTGGGATAAGTAGAGAAGCCTCTAGCTCAAGTTTTGAAAAGTCTTGGCCCCCAGCCTAAAAAAAATAAAAAATAAAAAAAAATAAAGGAAAAAGAAAAACGAAAAAAAAAAAGAGAAAAGAAAAAAAAAAAGAAAAAGAAAAAAAAAGGGGGGCTAGCAAAGTTGTTAAGAGCTAAGAAATGTTTTGAGGTTGTGAAAAATCCCTTGTAGATTTCAAAGAGAAAGAGTTAAAGTTCTTAGGATCTTTTGGTGAGAGATGTGAGTTGGGTTTGACATTTGTGAATGATTGTGTAATTGTATGTTTGGGAAAAGGGTAGAACAATGGAGATTGAGCATTGTATGCATGAGTTGATCCCTTTCTTAGATATATTATGTGCAATGTCAAGGCTACTTGTTTCGAGAGTAAACCACCTTAAAGATCATATGTTTTGAATCTCTTGAATCACTTGAATAAAAGCCTTCCCTTACCCAACCAAATGACTTGGACCAACTGACCATTTGCAAGAATTCACCCGATGATTTGTGCTTAATGAATGTGAGAGTTGGTTGATTTGAATGTGTGGATGCTTGATGATGAGTGTAAGAACAAAAAGAGTTAAGATAGGCCTAGAGAAGCTAGAGTGTAATAAGAGAGTGTGCTAGTTGTGTTTCTTTTGGCTATGTGCTCCCACCTTCTACCTCTCTCCCTATGAGTTCTAGAAAGTTCACTTGTGGACAAGTAAAAGAACAAGTTTGGGGGAGTTGATATCTTGCATATTTACATTGTTTTATCCATTCATCCATGAGCATTTTCATCATATAGATTAGGATTTAGCCATGTCTAGGTTGCATTTTGCATTCATTGTCCTTATTAGGTGTTGGAGTGCCACATGGAGTTCTTGGGGACATTTGGATGCATTTGGAGCTTAAAGGACGTGAAATAGGTGATCATTGGATGAGCATAGCATGGGAGCGAGGTTCCGCAGCGACGTCATGAGGTCGCTCCAAAGCACCCCCCAGAGCGACTTGCCCAGAGCGACGCCCCGAGGTCGCTCGCGTCTCACACCCCTCTCGGAGCGACCTCCCAAAGCGACACCCCGAGGTCGCTCGCGTCTCTATGGCGAGACGAGACGAAGCGAAGCCTGGAGCGACCTCTCAGAGCGACCCACTGAGGTCGCTCCCGAAGGCCGGAGCGACTTGTCGGAGCGACATGCCGAGGTCGCTCCGCGTCTATTATCTGCTCGATTTCTATTTTACTTAAGGGCCTTTTGGTCATTTCATTATGCACGTTTTTTTACATTTCTAAAACCTATGTTTTAAACATCCTTTGTAGCCACCAGGGCAGATTATCTTTGGATCTATTGAGAAATACACAAAAACTCTCTGGAGAAGTTCATCTCTTGGATTTTGATTGTTATGTTCTTGTGTTCTTGTTGATTTCTTATCTATTTCTCTACATGATTAATCTGAAATCCAATATGGGTTTAAGAGGAATCATGGAGATTAGTGAGTAATCACCTTTTGAATTCATGGGTTAGGGAGATTAAGGGTGATTAGGTTAGTTCTAGGATGTTTTAGTGTAGATCATTCTTGTTCCTTGCTAGTAGAGTATTCATAATGCATCTTCTGAGTTGGCCACTCAAAAGTTGATCAATAGACATTTCCCACCCAAAAGGTGTTTGATGAAATGCCTGAGACAACTCTCCTAGGCTTTTAGTATACTTTGCCAAAGACATTTGTTGTTAAAGATGCTAAGATAGCTAATAGACTTGTTAGTAATGATTGCTTTCATATTATTCAACCAAAGACATTTGATGTTTGAGATATGTTAGCAAATGAGCATTCATCTAGACATAGAGCTTGCTTAGAATTGTGTCTAGGCTTAAGGTTGATAGTTTGATTGATCATTTGCCATCCTTAGTTCGATACTTGATCACCCAAGGTCTAATCCCTATGCCCATGAGTTCTCTTTTCCCTTAGTTAAGAAAGTATCATTCTGTTATTGCTTTCTAGTATTAGTAGTAGTTTAAAACTCATCTAAATCATTGGTTGCACTTAGATTAAGTGAGTACTTGCATTCTCAGTGCTTTGATATCCCTCAGAACTGGTTCGACAATCTTTTATACTACAACATTTGTTTTAGGAGCCTTGAAAACTCCTAACATCACCTATGCCTTTATTTTCACCCTCATGCACTCTGTTTTTCAGTGTCCTATGTGCAGTGTGGGAACCGAAATTCCCACTGTCGATTTCCGTTTAAATAAGGAAACTAGGAAAACCCTAATTTCCCAGAGGACCCAGATATCTGCTAATTACCACACGTCAAGCAATCAGGACACGAGAATAACAACGATAAAGTATAAGAAATCGAAAAAGAGAGCAAAGAAGATCTTATTCCGAATTTGCGTATGAGCGTTTACAACAAGGTATAAGCCTAGGCTCGAGAGCTGTCGGCGAGATTCCTAGTTCTAGCAACCCTAAGATGGCTAAACCTAATTGAGTCGCAGCTCGATATAACAAAAACAGATAAATGCCTAAATTGCTCTAAGTGATAAGTTTGCTCTGAAAAGTTCTCTCCTCATGTTCCTCGCCTAGGACTCCTTATACACTAGCTCCAAGGTCGGTTTACGCTTTTACTCTTCTGCCCTTAAGCCGTCATAGCATAAAAATGGAGATATTCCATTTTTCCCGATCTTCACAATTATCTTCAAAACTTCCGTATTTATCCACGGAAACTTGACATTTATCCTTCCTTGTGGACCAAGCGTAAACCGTGCTGTTGTTTACGGGCTTTTGGTTAAGAAATCGTAGGATGGGCCTCGAGTCATGTTTTAGGTCCCTTTGGTCCATCTTCCGACTCGACACGTTTACTACGATTTCTTTTGATAAAAAACGAACTTTCCGCGGCTTCTAATCCGCGAAGTTTGAACGATGAGTTAGAATAGTGGAAAACATGGACTATGCTTGCTACAGTCTTCGGGAGATAGCATTTGAAGGTTTTGACGAGAATGCATGGACTGGTGTCGTATCGATGTTCGGAAGAGCTACACAGCGACCAAACTTTGGCTCGAACCCGGTCGCTACGTAGCGACCGAGTGGGTCGGATGTTCGGTCGCTACGTAGCGACTGATATCGGCCCGGGCTTGGTTGCTACGTAGCGACCGGACAGCGTGTATGCGCGGTAATTACGCAACGACCGAGCTTTGTTCGTTTGGTTTGAATCTTCAGGGATACTTCTTCGTAAAAACTTCGTATTGTTTATTTTTTACGAAAATTCTATCTTTTTTTTACTATCTCTTTCGGAAATATGATCTCCGAGGATTTTCAAGTTGTAATTCCGTCGTGACCGTTTTTGACCCCAACAGTTAGCCCCCCAGCCCGTTAGGACCATGCATCGCAGGGTCCTATCGTGCGGTTAGGCATGTTTGGCAAGTTAGGCGTGTTGGATGGAATTAATATCCGAAAGTCCGAGCTTGAATAGTAAATTCTCATGCCTATAAGAAAGGAGGTAACTTGTTTCACAATTTTTTCACTTTCTTGTTTTCTCTAAGATCTTTCTTAAGAAAAACTTTCTTTCTTTCTCTTCACCCTTTTCCTCTATTTTCTCAAGAGAAGTGTAAAATGTCGAGGAAGAAAAAAATTGCGAAAAAGGACCTTTGATATACCTTGGATTTGACCCATTTTTATCCATGGTATATTATTATTTTACTATAGTGTATCTATGTTTTCTACTCTTCTA
This sequence comes from Brassica rapa, assembly GCF_000309985.2. Classification (NCBI taxonomy): domain Eukaryota; kingdom Viridiplantae; phylum Streptophyta; class Magnoliopsida; order Brassicales; family Brassicaceae; genus Brassica; species Brassica rapa. The sequence continues at coordinate 5,774,630 of NC_024801.2, read as the reverse complement.
GGTATGTTTTCAGGTTCAGGTGCATTTCGGAGTAAAGCTATGACTTTGGAGCATTTTGGAGCATAAAGGACATTTAACCCGAGCTGACCACTTAGAGGTCGACGAGAGGAAGAATAATCGATCGATGCGCATCAGTGCTGACGATCGATGTAGACACCAGACGCGACATTTTGGATTCAGCAGACTGAAAGACCAAGGCCAAACCAAATTACCAAAATGCCCTGACGAGTTTTTATCCTAGTAGAATATATACTGCCTAAGTTTTGACGGCAGAGAGAGCTTTTCTTTTCTAGACCTAGTTTTGTTACAAGTTTCATTTGGAGAGAAGATCACTTGTGATTGGAACTCCTTGTTTCATTTTCTTATCATCTATTCTATGAGTTTCTATTTATCTATTAATATGAATTGCTTTGCTATGTCTGAGTAGTTCAATTGTTAGATCCAGGGTTCAGATAGGTTTGTGGGACTAGCCCCAAACTATAGATCTGCCTTGTTGTGATATTCATGATAGATTTGTATTCATTGCTTGTTTTAGCCTAGCTAACTAGAACTTGATTATATGATTGCATATTCAAGCACCCTTGTTATCCCATCCTGACATCTATCTATCATATTAGGATTGCTAGAGAGGGCTAACCGCCAATTGAAAATTTTAGTAGAGCATTTCATACTCGCGCGTAGGCCAGGCTAGAACCCGTCGATCGATGTCCTCAACTGACAATCGATCGATGTTGGCAAAAGTGTATCGGTCGACATCTTCATAGACTATCGATCGACACTCTCTTGTGTCTGCATCTAACCGATGAGACACAAGATCTAGTCTGTTAACCAGTGGTACATGCGACAGCTGATCACTGAGTTAAGCGAATGAGCTCTAATATATCATGCATGCAACAGTTAGGCATCTATAGGAATTATAATCTCCAACACCTGAATAGTGGCCCTGCATCTAATATCATTTCCAACCTAAGTTACATTTATCATTTACTAGCTAGTTACTATTGCTATTTTATTTAAAACATTACAACCTTTAGAATTAATAAACACTAGATTTAATTGTTCCCTAGCTCCTTGTGAATTCGATCCCTAAGTAGTACATCTGAACCTCTTTTGATGAGAGTAACACTCCTTAGGGTAATTTGAGTGGTATCAAATTTGGCGCCATTGCCGGGGAGCTTTGATCGCCATTAGATTTAGTTTTATTAATTCTTATTCTTTTCTTTACCCCCTTTTCTAACAATCTTTCTTTTTCTTGTCTTTTCAGGTGCATGCCCAGCGGTACCAGAAGCAACAAGGAGAAAGACTTGCTGTTCTCAGACGATCCTGCTCATTTGGAACGCACCATCCGTAGAGGTCAACGTTCCACATCGCTCGACGCAACCACTTCGTCGTCGATCGATACACACAACCAACCGTCGACCGACACCAGACCGTCATCGTCGATTGATCCCAATCGTTCGAAATCGATCGATACTACACCGCGTACGTCGATCGATACTGTGTCGTCAAAAATGGTAAACATTATTATTCTAACTCAGGATGAGAACGGAAACCTGTATGACCAGGCCGGTCATCTGCATAATGCAACAGGTCAGAAAATAGATGCTCAGGGAACTGTAATCCCTGATGCTGATGCTACAGGAGCTGCTCAACCTGTAGATGAGGACGCTCGATCGAAACCACTGGCCGACTACAATCGCCCAGATGAGTACTATTCCAACAGATCAGCGATTCGACTTCCGGAGATCCAGAAGCAGAATTTCGAGCTGAAGCCTCAATACTACACTCTCGTGTCGCAGATACCCTACTCTGGGTTACCGCACGAGCATCCTATGGACCATTTGGAACGGTTCGAGGATCTAATCGCTGCCATTCGGATGGAAGGAGTCCCCGAAGATTACCTGCTGTGCAAGCTCTTCAGATACACGCTGAATGGAGAAGCGATGCACTGGCTTAGGCAGCAACCCACAGGATCTTTAACATCCTGGAGCGACATCAAGAATGCTTTCTTACGAAACTTCTTCGATGAGGCGCGCGCTGAAGAACTTCGGAACAAAATTTCCACATTCTCGCAGAAGGCTGGAGAGTCCTTCAAAGATGCGTGGATTAGATTTAGGTTTTTCCAGCGAGACTGTCCACACCACGGATTTAATGAAGTGCAGCTGCTAAGCACTTTCTTCGAGGTCTCGCCTTACAGTATCAAATGGCTCTTGATACGGCGAGTGAAGGAAACTTCACTACTCGGAATCCGTTGGAAGCTGTGAGACTTATCGAAAACCTTGCTAACAGCAGCAGCACCAAAAACACTGACTCTGAACGGAAGAAGTCTGTAGCCTCTATCGGGAAGGAACAGATGGACGAAGTAAGAGCTAAGTTAGATGTGGTGCACGAGCTTCTTAGGAAGCAAGTCTGTTCAGCTGAAGGAGAAGTAGCAGATACAGAAGGAGAAGAAGATGTGAACTACATCGGAGGTACCGGATTCCAGAAATTTGGAAACCAGGGCGGAAACAGAAACTTCTTTGGAAATGGCCAAAGAAGTAACCAAAGTTCACAATTTCAAAAACCCTTCAACAACAGCAAGAGCTACTCGAACTCTTACTATCAAAATCCACCACCCCAGACTCAGGAAAGCAAGATCGAAGAAATGCTTGATCGAGTACTGTTGGGACAACAACAAATCACCGTGGATTTCAACGGTAAGATAGACTCTGCCTACAACAATCTGAACACCAAAATCGAGACCTTAGGGACTCAGGTGAGAAAACTTGAAACCCAAGTAATTCAGACGGGCGAGACTATTAAGAGGCAAGAAGCTTTCGCTAGAGAAGCAGGAGCCGACAAAGGGAAACACCACGTAAATGCCATCATAGATGACGAATTCTGGCAAGTGGTGAGAAATGAAAACCTTGAGGAAGGAGATTTCGAAATCGAAAGCTCCATGAGTTTCGGCGGATCCCAATGGTGTCGACCGATGTCGATGAACTCGCATCAATCGACAGACCATGATGAAGATCGATGGACGGATTACTCCAGTCATCGATCGACGTTGTCTGCCAATTCGACTGAATGCAATGCGGTTCGAATTCTAACTCATGAAGAATTCGCAGCTAAGCATCCTCACCCACCCTCCCCTTTCTGTGAAAAAATCGATCGATCGGTTAACGCAACCATCGATCGACAGAGTGAGTCCGACGTCGATCGTCACAACACACCTCCCATCGATCAACAGGCACCTCTGACATACCGAGTGCGGTTACCCTCAATCGATAATGATTACATCAATGCACTCAGACCACCACCTAAACCATTAGCAAACCCACCCGAACCAAAACCCAACCCTTTAACTAGTTCAAGGGTTGAAGGTTAAGGAAAAGAAAGGAGAAGATTCCTAAAAACCTTAAGAGGGAAGCTAACGATAAAGAGATGGATGGTTTCACTAAACGAGTCCTCAGAATCCCAATCGAAAAACCTTTTGATGAAGCTTACTTCACACACCGGTTGTGGATGTTCTTCAGAGAAACAAAGGTAACTGAGGAGGGCATTAGTATAATGTTTCATCAAGTCAGAGGAAAGATGAAACACAGGATCACATTGACGAAGAAGAGTGATCCTGGGAAGTTTGCAATACCATGCATAGTCAAGGGTGTTGAATTTCCCCATTCAATGTGTGACACAGGAGCATCGGTTAGTATCCTCCCTAGGATTATGGCAGACCAGCTTGGTTTGACCATCGAACCCTCAACAGAATCCTTCACCTTCGTGGATCTTTCAGAGAAACGATCCGGAGGCATCATAAGAGATCTGGAGGTACTGATTGGTAATGCCCTTGTCCCTGTAGATTTTCATGTCTTAGACATCGAGCTTAACTGGAACTCTTGACTTCTGCTTAGAAGATCTTTCCTAGCTACAGTAGGAGCTGTATGTGACATGAACAAAAACAAATTGTGTGTAACGCTCATAGACCCAAACATCCACTGCGATCCCATCCGACCTAAGAGAAAGGTAATTAATTATGTGGATTATGGGAAAGAACTTGGCTTCATTGGCGCAAGCCATTGTGGAGCAGAGTATGAATCGGAGTACAAAACAGAGTACTCGAAATCGATCGATACCCCAACCTTTCCATTTATCGATTCCAATGTGTCAATGGTGACCGATGACCACAACAACACGTCACTCGAGGTAATGCACCCACTTGACCATTTCGCTTCACCTAATCATTGTTACCAACATTTTGCCTTCCAACCTTCAACCAGGAGAGGACATGATGATTATTCCATAGGCAGTTGGGCAGACATTGGTTTCCATGAAAGTTTTGCAGTTGACACTGTAATTACTTCACCTCATGAGGAACATACCGAGGAGTACGATGAGGATTACTGGAAAGAACATGCAATAGAAATGTCTTTGCAGGATGAAAGACTTGAAATACACAAGTTCACCAACACGTTTACAACATCGTTCAACGCTGGGCACTCCACATCGGTCGATACCCACCCTCGTCCAGCAAAACAACCGCTCACATCGATCGACACACCGAAAGGAAAATCGATCGATATTCGCGCCGCAGCGAAAATTCAGGAGCATGAGAATATTTCCTCCCTAACTAGGTTTACAGATACCTATATAAATCGTTTTGCACCTCCGAAACCACCTACACATATCAGAGCAAACACACAAGCAAATAAGATGAACACTCTTCCTTCTACATCAACAGAAAAATCCATGAAGAGCAATCATCTCAAGAACACAAGTTCTGCAGAAATTACTCTGCCATCGATCGATGTAACTGTATCTACATCGATCGATACTACTCTAAACCCTAATCTCTCTATTTCTAAAATGAATAATTATGCAAACATTAATTACGGTTTTCTAACACCTGATGAATTTGGTATTTTCAGGGATCCAGATGGCAACGCACGTGCAATGGATGGAAGGATTTTACAAGTGTCCAAGGAGGACATAGCAGACATCCTTCAAGTAGCGAATGTACCTGACAACTTGTTCTCACAGCAACGTGGCACTCCAGACGTCATTCTAACAAATCCTAACAACCACGCAGGAGTCGCCACAACAGAGATCAACACAGATCTATCACGCCAACCAAAAGGGCAAGCATCGATCGACGGTACAACAGAGACATCGATCGCCATGGTAACAGCAACGTCGATCGATATGGATTATCCGACGTTGATCGAGAGACGCTATGAATGTTGGAGCCGCGCTTTCGACATGTATGGAGCCAGAAAGTTCACTTGGGAACAAAGGGACAAATATGGAGTCTACAGATATGAACGTGGACACGCACCAAGCACAGCTGGTGAGATGATACCTGTCACAAAGGACAACATCAGGAAAATACTGGAAAGAGCATCTCTTTTTGAAGAGAGCTACATCTGTCTTCCAGAACATGCCACTTCCTTCACACTCACAAGACTGGCACCAGAACTCTACACCAAAGAAGAAATCGATGAAATGGTGTTTGGTATTTGTGGAGCTCAGGAGAAACTGGGGGAGGAGCTCAAAACACTGGTAGATGAAACACACCAGCCTTTGGATAGAGGCTACAATGAACTTTTCAGATGTATGGCAGAAATGAGGACAAAAATTGAAAGTTTACGTCAGCAACTTGCAAAGGAAGCTACCACCTCAGCATCGATCGACGCACCACGTCCAACATCGATCGACGTCAGTCTCCCTACTACTCAGATCCTTGCAGAACCGCGATGTTCAACACAACACAGGGATGAATGAGAAGTCGCATACATCAACACGAGGATAAACGATGTTTACTGCCCTCTCAACAACAACGTGGACTGGCTAAGCACTAAAATCGAGCTACTACAGCAAGATCTGGACACCATTCGCAAGAAGGACCAACATCCAGCCACATCGATCGACATGTACCCCTTCACATCGCACGACGCCAAAGTCTCAGCAATAAATGAGAGGCTGAGGACTTACGAGGATATGCATGACCGTTTTATATCACCAGTCATGATAGATTTAACCAAATTGTCTAGTCAATTACTTGATGCCCAATTGGATATTGAGAACATTACTAATCAAAGTTTTTTGCAGGAAAAATCAGCATCGATCGACAGGCTAAGAGGATCCTGGATCGATGGCAAGAAACCTGTGGAGTTACTTCCTTACGCAGCAGCAGAGGTTAACAAGATCACATCCAAGATCTACACTGCTCTAGACACCATGGAGGAACGACTTGACAAACGCTGCGATGACATCTACTTTCCATTCGACAACAAAATCAGTGGACTAGACAACCACGCAGAATGGCTACAGAAAGAAGTCAAAGCCATTCAGAGGCAACTCGCAGCTCAACATCAGATATCAGCATCGACCAACAGGACAAAAGCAAAATCAATCGACGGCAACTCACCGAGATCGACCAACAAACACGTAATCGCATCGATCGACGCCGAGTCTATACCAATCGGCGAGCAGCTGATACAAAAGACAGTAGAGTCAATGCAAAAGGAACTGACAGATCTTTCAGCATACGCCTATGACAACATAGTGTTGGGGTCAAAAACGGTTGCGACAAATTTAACATTGAAAACGTCCTAGGAAGAAAATAAGAATTTCCCCAATGAATACTTTTCGAAAAAGATTCTTTCTTACGAAAAAGCTTTACGGAAGAAAGAATCGAGAAGTCCGACGAAAGCTCAAAACAGGTCGTGACCACTTCCGAGCGTCCGTCCCACTCGGTCACTACGTAGCGACCGAGCGTCCGTCTCGCTCGGTTGCTACGTAGCGACCGAGCCCAAGCCAAGCTCGGTCGCTACGTAGCGACCGAGCGTCCGTCTCGCTCGGTCGCTACATAGCGACCGGGCTTGAGCCAAAGTTTGGTCATTGCGTAGCGAGCGAGCTCTTCCGAACATCGATACGACCCCAGTCTATGCATTCTCGTCAAAACCTTCAAATGCTATCTCCCGAAGACCGTAGCAAGCTCAGTCCTTGCTTTCCGCTATTCTAAATCATCGATCAGACTTTGCGAATTAAAAACCGCGGAAATTTCGTTCTTTATCGAAAGAACTCGTAGTAAACGTGTCGAGTCGGAAGACGGCCCAAAGGGACCAAAAACACGACTCGAGGCCCATCCTACGTTTTCTTAACAAAAAGCCCATAAACCACAGCACGGTTTACGCTTGGTCCACAAGGAAGGATTAATGTCAAGTTTCCGCGGATAAATACGGAAGTTTTGAAGATAATTGTGAAGATCGAGAAAAATGGAATATCTCCATTTTTATGCTATAACGGCTTAAGGGCAGAAGAGTAAAAGCGTAAACCGACCTTGGAGCTAGTATATAAGGAGTCCTAGGCGAGGAGCATAGAGAGAACTTTTTCAGAGCAAACTTAGCACTTAGAGCAATTTAGGCATTTTTCCGTTTTTGTTATTTCGAGCTGCGACTCAATTAGGTTTAGCCGTCTTAGGGTTGCTAGAACTAGGAATCTCGCCGACAGCTCCCTAGCCCAGGCTTATACCTTGTTGTAAACGCTCATACGCAAATTTGGAAATAAGATCTTCTTTGCTCTCTTTTTCGATTTCTTATACTTTATCGTTGTTATTCTCGTGTTCCGATTGCTTGACGTGTGGTAATTAGCAGATATCCGGGTCCTCTGGGAAATTAGGATTTTCCTATTTTCCTTATTTAAACGGAAATCGACAGTGCGAATTTCGGTTCCCACAGTTTGGCGCTAGAAGGAGGGGGGCATACGGATCAATCTAACCCGCAAAAGCCACCCAACGATCAGGAACGGTATGCAAGATTCGACGTGCGCGAACGTCATCTCATTCAAGGGGGGAGCAACGATCGATCGAGCCAAACCTCGAAACGATCTCCTTGTTATCGAGTTGACGATTCGAGATATCGACGTCGCTAGGGTACTAATCGATACCGGAAGTTCGGCCGATATCATCTTCAAAGACACTCTCGAAAAGATGGGGATCAATCAATCCGAAGTCACGAAATGCCCAAGCCCACTGCTGGGACTTTCGGGGGAAACAACCATGGTCTATGGATCGATTAATCTCGCTGTCAAAGCCGGAACCGTGGCGAATGTCACAGAGTTTCTAGTCGTTGACCGTCCCGCATCTTACAACGTTATCATGGGAACACCATGGCTGAACGCCATGCGCGTAATCCCATCAACGTACCATCTTTGCCTCAAGTTCCCGACCCCTAACGGAGTCGAGGTAATATGGGGAAATCCGAGAGTTTCACAGGTTTGTTTCGCCACAGAACTAAAACGAAAGAGACCGATCCTCGAGATCACTCCTAGAAAAGTGGAGAAAAAGACCTCCAGCAAAGATACGCGAGGTCAGGATTCAGCAGAACTTTTCTGGCAATCTCGCAGCATCGCAGCACTAGCCGAAAAACACTAGCCAACTTGCGAGCCCGTGGTAACGATCTGTCTCGATGAAGCCTTCCTGGAACGCTGCGTCGAGATTGGAGCCAATCTCCGCGAGGCTTTAAGAACAGAACTCGTAGCTTGTCTTAAAAAGAACCTCAATACTTTCGCATGGGCTGCGGAAGATATGCCGGGAATCGACATTAACATAACATATCACGAGGTGAATATCGATCCAACATTTAAACCTGTCAAACAAAAAAGACGGAAGCTAGGACCCGAACGGCTGCTGCAGTAAACGATGAGGTCAAAAAATTGCTTAAGGTTGGGTCGATAACAGAAGTAAGATACTCAGACTGGCTCGCCAACCCAGTAGTAGTCAAAATGAAGAACGGGAAGTGGCGAGTTTGCGTGGATTTTACCGACCTAAACAAAGCATGTCCAAAGGATAGCTTCCCTCTACCACATATCGATCGATTGGTAGAGGCAACAGCGGGCAACGAACTTTTATCCTTCATGGATGTCTTCTCAGGTTATAATCAAATTAGGATGAATCCCGACGATTGCGAGAAGACTGCGTTCATTACCGATCGTGGAACTTATTGCTATAAGGTAATGCCCTTCGGCCTCATAAACGCCGGCGTAACTTACCAATGACTCGTAAACCGAATGTTCTCCAAACAACTCGGAAAAACGATGGAGGTTTATATCGACGACATGCTCGTCAAATCCCTCAAAGCAAAAGATCACGTGTCACATCTCGAAGAGTGCTTTGCGCAATTAAATTCCCATAACATGAAGCTCAACCCGACAAAATGTAGATTCGCCCTGGCGTCAGGGGAATTCCTCGGCTACTTGGTCACATATCGCGGCATCGAAGCAAATCCAAAATAGATCAACGCACTAATCGAGATGGCTTCTCCAAAGAATAAGCGGGAAGTCCAGAGGTTGACCGGCAGGATCGCAGCGCTTAACCGATTTATTTCACGATCAACAGACAAGTGCCTACCTTTCTACGACATCCTGCGAGGAAATAAAAAATTCGAATGGTCGGACAGGCTGAAACAATCAACAAGACCATTCTTGACGGACTGAAGAAACGCTTAGAGGCCAAAAAAGGCAGGTGGGCCGACGAACTCGAGGGAGTCCTCTGGTCTCACCGTACCACCCCAAGGCGAGCAACGGGAGAAACTCCCTTCGCTTTGCTATACGGCACAGAATGCATGATTCCCGCAGAAGTAGAGTTCCCCGGCGTTCGAAGAAGGTTATTACCCGAACGAGAGGAACTCAACGATGCTATGCTCTTGGATGATTTCGACCTCATTAACGAGCGCCGAGATCGAGCGCTCATCCGAATCCAAAATTACCAGCACGCCGCTGCAAAATACTATAAGTCCAACGTACGAAATCGTAGGTTCAATCAGGGAGATCTGGTCCTTCGCAAAGTCTTCTAAAACACCGCTGAACGAAACGCAGGAAAACTCGGAGCAAACTAGAAAGGACCCTATAAAATCGAAAAAGTCGTCCGACCAGGTTCTTACGAAATAGTCAATATGCAAGGCATGAAAATTCCTATAACCTGGAACGCGATGCATCTCAAAAAATACTATCACTAAACAAACCAACTCGCAATCACTGAACTACGAGACGGCTTGATCTCCGCAAGGAGTACGTAGGCAGTTTGCCGAAAGGCAAATTCAGCTGTCCCCCCTCATTAAAAAGGGGGGGGGGAGTGGGTACGTATACTCCCAAAAATCAAAAAAAAACTTCTTACCACGCTCTTGGTGTTTTCGACTTATCAAAACATCCTCACCCGTAAAATCAGTACGAGGTCTTCGGAAATTAGTCGGACGTTTAGAAGAAGCATCCTTTAGCATTGCGAGACGTCGCAAAAGATGCCTCAAAGTTTATTTCTTCCGAACAGACGAAACCTCCGTCACAAAAAAGACATAAATATGCACACATTAACACTTATTTTGCGCAAAAATTCGAAAGAACGGCACGCGCCACCAACTCCGATGCTGATCACATCGAACTCACAAACGTCCTAAACAGACATAGCCATCTCACGAAGACGACTCTCTTACATCCGACACAAGGATAATAGCGCTATAAAAGAAATCCGAAATTTTGGTCTAGCACTTCCGGTCTCCAGAGAGATGCTCGATTCGTATCAAACAAGTCGTATAAGCCGAGAACCTATCGCGGACTTTAAATCGACACGAATCAGGAAGAAATCGCAACAGGAAAAATGATAGCCGGCTCGTAACCTCACAATCCTTAAAACCGAAAGTAAACCTAGGTCTTGCCCTAAACCCAGCGCACTGGTCTCTAACATCTCAAGGCATGATATCGAAAGATAAGAGATTCCTAAACCATGCCTCTATGTTTATATTCGACATCTTCAGCACCCCCGCAGAGTTCACATCTTGCGGAAGAACTCTCGAAACCGATCTTGAATGAAACATTTCACAATCGGAGAGGGATATGAGACGACAACTCATCACCTTCCTCCCCATTATACACAAACTCATAAAAAGCGCCATTTGAATATCTTACCATAAAAAAAAAGCCGCGGAGCGGCAGGGATTTAAAGCCACACACGGCCAGTCCCGAAATACAAAACAAGGCCATTCAAGGCCGAAACATAAAAACATAAAAAAAATCTCTCGCAAGAGATCTAACCCAAGTCATCCTCAGAACTCACGCCCCCTCTTCACCCGCTGCCTCGTCCGAGCCTGGAGCCGCGTTGCCTCTGTTTTCTCCGACCATCGGGTCTTTCCCCTCTGGGTCTTCTGAACACGTCGGAAGGAAGCACGCGGATTTCACGCCCTGAAGCTCCACCAACTCCCCGGAAAGGAGACTGGTCTCAGAACCACACTCGCTGATCATCTCATCGATCAACGATATGAACTGCAAACAGTGAAAATTCTTAAGACTAAGTCCGAGAAAGAATGTACATAAGACGATCGAGAATTCAAGCAAGAGACGAACCTTTCCGCGAAGTCCCGATGCTAGGCTCGATCCACCTTGTTGCAAGTTTCCTCTTCCGACTCTTAGGCTGAGCAACCGGAACAACGCTAGGAGCACGCAACACCAGAACGATTTCTTTCCTGGCTGGAGGAGGAGGCCTAGAGTCAGCGGCCTTCTCCTTGTCCTTGACAAGGATCGGAGTCGTAGAAGAACCCGCAGGTAGGGCTTGCGGAAGAGGAGCCATGACCTCGGTTCCATAACCCGGGGCAACGACCTGCGCAGAAGAAGACGGGAACTCGGAGCCAGCTTGAGCCAGTTCTTTCTCGGCTTGGCGACGAACTAGTTTCTCTCGGAAGGAAAGATGACCGGCAACACAAGCCGGCGCTTCAGCCGGAGAAGTCAGAACCGGAGCCAGAGAGGTGGTCTCGCCCATCTCGACGTCGGAATCTCTCTTATCACCTTGGGAGGAAGACATGTTGAAAGGAAAGGTTTTGGAACTAGAGAGGTTTTTGAAGGAATGAAGAAGGGAAGGTGTGAAGAAAATGAATGACAAGAGCTCACTACTTATAGAAGTATGGGTTCGGAATTCAAAACACACATATTGTCTCGATAACTTTTCTTCCGCGGAGTTTAAAATGTGAATTTCGTCCAATACGCTTAACCTTGTCAAAATCGTCTATCCGCCCGCTAGAGTCACGACTCTAATGGGCTAGGGGGCTAATTGTTGGGGTCCAAAATGGTTACGACAAATTTAGCATTCAAAACGTCCGAGGAAAAGAATAAGAATTTTCCCGATGAATACTTTTCGAAATAGATTCTTTCTTACGAAAAAAGCTTTATGGAAGAAAGAATCGAGACGTCCGACGAAAGCTCAAAACAGGTCGTTACGCAGCGACCGAACGATCGTTCCGCTCGATCGCTACGTAGCGACCGAGCTCGAGCCAAAGCTCGGTCGCTACGTAGCGACCGAGAGCTCGTCCCGCTCGGTCGCTACGTATCGACCGCGCTCGAGCCAAAGCTTGGTCGCTACGTAGCCGGCGCTTCAGCCGGAGAAGTGGCCTCGCCCATCTCGACGTCGGAATCTCTCTTATCACCTTGGGAGGAAGACATGTTGAAAGGAACGGTTTTGAAACTAGAGAGGTTTTTGAAGGAATGAAAAAGGGAAGGTGTGAAGAAAATGAATGACAAGAGCTCACTACTTATAGAAGTATGGGTTCGGAATACTGTTTCGATAACTTTTTTTCCGCGGAGTTTAAAATGTGAATTTCGTCCAATACGCTTAACCTTGTCAAAATCATCTATCCGCCAGCTAGAGTCACAACTCTAACGGGCTGGGGGGCTAACTGTTGGGGTCAAAAACGGCATGGTGGGTTGCGCATTATGGTTCCCAATCCCCGAAATCCTCGTCTGAGTGTTGGACCGTTTCGAGGTTGCGATAAGCCAGTTGACTCCCCTCGCCATTCAGCATCTTATTGGGATCCTGATCCTGAGCTACGAGCATGGCCTTTCCCTTTCCGTCGATCATTTTGAAGCGCTTTTGAGGCTTCAACTCGTCAAAGATACGGACAAGCATAGGCTGGTCCCTCGGAACTTTATGTCAGTGGTTAAGAAGTTCATTTCGAACTTCAACTCGTGGAGGTAGTTTTTCTTCTTTGTTCGTATAGACGTTGCGTCTGTCGAAGAGAGTTGCATTCCCCTGTTCTGGAGGTTGCCGAACTATCGTTCTTTAATCAATCCTCTTGCTCTGTTCCCTGAGGACATCATTGCGGTGAGAGATCTTCTTAGGAATGGTCCCTTCTTTTGGACTTCCTTTACGTCGAAGAGGATTCGGAAGGCACTGAGGTTCGTGCACCCTGGTCCTGCCTCGGTTGCAGACACGGGAAGCGACTCCGAACCTGATGACCAGAATCCCGTTGTAGCCCCAGCAGCTGTGCCGGAGTCGAACTTTTGGAAGGGAAAGGATATCGACCTTGGCGACATAGAATTTTCGATGGATGACTCTATGCTTCCAGGATGGGATCCGAACCTTGCTTATGGCGATGGGAGTGGCTCGAGCGAGGTCCCTATTCCGGATTTCGATGATTTATTTGCGGGTCTGCCACCGGGTTTTGATGCTCCTCCACCTGCGAAAGAGTCGGCGAGGCCGAAAGTCATCGCGGAAGGGTCCCGAATCATCAATGGGGTATGATTTTTTCGAAAATATATGTGATTGCCTGGGTATTTCTTTCTCTGCTTACAATGCGTTAATTGGTTTCGCAGGGCCTCAACTTGCTTGGCTCTGCCATTGAAGCAAGCAATAGGGAGGCTATGGTCTATCGTTTTAAAGCGGAGAAAGCGGAACGAGATCTCGCTCGCGTGCAAGGCGAGATGTTGGAGCGAGAAGCGCAACTTACTTGTGATCATGCGCGGGCTGTCCGTAAGGCGGAAAGGAAAGGCAACAGAGAAATCGTCGAGGTGATGAAGACTCGTGCCTCTCAATTCCAGGTTGAGTATGGGAACCTCAAGAACGCCTTTACCTCGGTGGGTGATTTCCGTGAGTGCCGCGGTTCAGTCGGAAGTCTTTGGAGGACGCAAGCCGATGACTATGTGTTAGAGAAGGAAATGACCTTGATGAAGAGTGGCATGAACGAACGCGCCCACGCTGAGGCGCTCATCCCTTCGATCGACGAGCGGATTCAAGGATTCTGGGATTCCATCCCGGTTTCTCCTGATACCGAGGAGGTTCCGACCGGGTTTCCTGACGGTAGCGAGGAAGTGGATCGTTCCGCGGATGCATTCGGTGCTTCGTTTTCCGGGGATTTTGACTTTGGATTATGAGAGGTGGAGTGGTTATTGAAAGAAAAATGCTTCTCTTTCTGTTTTATGTTTGTGGCCGAGTGTGGTCGAGAGATTTGTATGGGCCTGTTTTGGCCATTTTTATTGCTTATCGGGACTGGCCGTTGGTGGCTTTGAATCCCTTACCGCTTTTTAAGCGGTTTTATATATATGATGAATGTTTTATTTCGAGTTTTCCTGAGTAGGTTCGGAGTAAATATAAGTTGTCGTCTCATATTTAACTCCGATGAGACGTTCAATCTGTTAGTTCGTTCGTGATTTTCGTAAAAAATTACCTATCTTTACGATTTTCGGGAACATCGAGATTTGAACGGAGAGACATGGTTTTAGGATCTCGTATCTTTTAGATATCATGTCTTGAGATGTTTGAGACCAGAGCGTTGGGTTTAGGGCAAGACCTAGGTTTACTTTCGGTTAAGGTTTGTGCGGTTACTAGCCGGCTATCGTTTTTCCTGTTGCGATTTCTTCCTGACTCGTACCGATTTAAAGTCCACGATAAGTTCTCGGCTTAGATGACTTGTATGATACGAATCGAGCATCTTCTCAGAATCAACTGGAAGTGCTAAACCAAAATTTTGGATTTTTGTTGTAGCACGCTTTTGTCCTAGTGTTGGACGTTTTTGAAGATCAAAAGAGTGATCGAATTGCGTTTGTTTAAGACGGCTAGCGTGTTCGTCGGGGCCAATCGACGAACGGGGTGTAAGATTTTTTGGTGGTCGCATTCGGACAATTTGTTCGTATTATCTTTGAATTTTAACTTTGCGACGTCTCGCAGTTATTTCGAGGATTATACGTGTATCTTCCAATGTTTGAAAGATGATAATTATACGATTTTTGGGCCGGATGAGGCCGCAGACAAGAGTCTTAATGTTTCCAGGCGTGTCCTGAAAGTTTTTTGTGTTTAACTGAAGCGTAAACGTTTTTGATAAAAAGGATTGTAGTAAACGTTTTTGAAATTTCTAAAAACTCGATTACAATAATGAAGATTTTCTAAGTGGGAGTATACGAGTATACGCACCCACTCCCCCCCCCCCCTTTTTAGAGAGGGGGATAGCTGAACTCGTCTTTTGACGAGCTGCCTACGTACCCCTTTCGAGGATCAAGCCATCTCGTAGTTCTGTTTCATGCCGCGAGTGTTTTTACTCGGCGGTAGATGTCGCGGTGTCCGCCTTGACCATGTCGATCGTGGCTGGGTCATCGCTATTTTCCGGATGTTCCGGTTGAGTTGTAGCGTGGGCTTCGGATTCGTGTTGAGTTTTGACGTCCGATGCGTTTGCGTCGGCAGACGATTTTAATTCGTCTTTCCTTGGGGCATTTTTGGCCGAAGATCGATCTATCTTCGTGCGTTTGCCGTTTGCAGCTGCAGAAGTCGTGATTTGTCTTAACTTGTGCTCTGCGAGGAAGCATAGTCGCGACTGTTTTTGGCATCCCCAGATAGCCACGACTCCACTTGGGGTTGGGAATTTGACTACCGCGAACTCGACGATTTTTGTGATCTCCTTGGCCATGATCGGCAACTGGATCGATCCAAGAGTCATCGATACTTCGCCTGAAAAACCCGTGAGCGGTTTTGGCATCGGAATTACTTCTCCGAGTTTGATGCTCATCCGCTTGAGAGTGTCGCGGAAGATTACGTTGACCGTGCTTCCCGTGTCGACGAGTACCCTTCCGACTTCTAATTCTCGTATGACGAGATCTATGACGAGCGGATCGCAGTGAGGTTGATCGATGCCGCCGGCTTCCTCCTTTGTGAAGGTGATCGAGCAATTTTGGCCATCTCGGGGAGGAGACCATGTAGGCCAATTTGCACTCGACTCTGCCTTCTGTTGGTAAGCCTTGATCGCCGACACAGTATCGCCGCAGTATTGTGATTCTCCGATGATCATATTGACTCAGCGATGATTGTTATCGTTCCCCTTGTCGTCCGGCCTCCTACCGCGTTTATCCCCAGGCTGGTTTCGTTGAGGGGATTTTTCAGCGGGCGGATTTCTGTCCGTCTTTGGAGGGCGATCAGAATCGAAGATCAGATCCTTGACGCTAGTTACTTCCGAGAGCTCTCCAGCGAGTAGCTTTGCGGCTAGTCTTGCTCCCAAGACTTTGCAGTTGGTGGTGGAGTGTCCTCGGGACTGGTGGAACTCGCAGAAGGTGTTTTCGTCACACCCTTGATTGCGAGTCCACGTGTTGCCCGTGGTTCGGCCTTGATCCGAATTGATCGCATAATTATGCGACCCTTGGAGATCTTCCCCCTCGTGATGGACGTATTTGTCGTTACGAGAGTTCTTCTTTCTTCCTTTTGGATCCACGTCCTTCGAAGATGGTCTTACCGCCTTATGTTTTTGCGATAAGACCTTAGTTTCTTCCTCGACTATGATGTAGTCCGTTGCTTTGGGGAGGGCATCCTGGATCGTTCGCGGTTTGTCGAGAGTTATCCACTTTCTGAATTTCGACTTGTACCAGAGTGTCCCCCTCAGCGCGTCGATGGCCACTTTGTCGCTTATCCCGCTGACCCTGGACATTATCAGCTTGAACCGGGCGATAAACTCGCGGAGGGGTTCGTATTCCCTCTGGGAGAGACTCCAGAGATCAACATCGGAAGTTTCTCTGTCTATGAATATTGTTTGAGAAATTCCGATGCGAGCTGTCGGAAACTCCCGATGGTGTTACGACGAAGGCGTGCGAACCATTCAAGCGCTGCTCCTTCCAGGTTTTCAACGAACAGGCGGCAGTAGCCGGCATCCTTTTCGCCGTCCTTCAGTCTAGCTCTTCCCATCGCGATGTGGAAAGCCTGAAGGTGCGCTTTTGGATCGGTCGTACCATCGTACTTTGGTACTTTGATTTTCCCCGGATCGGACACCCTCATGTCCGAAATGCGACTGGTAAAAGGGGTCTTCCGAGCTCCTTCCAGCAGTCGATCGATTTCGGGGGCAGCACTAGTAGCATGATGGATTTGAGACTTTACGGCCCTCACTTCTGCCACAGTCTTGGTGATGTAGTCGCGAAGATCGCGGATATCCGATGTCTCGTCAGCTTCTTGATTCAGCCATGTTTTGATGAGAACCAATTGCTGTATGTTGGTTAACCTGTCAGGATCAGTTGTCTAAGGTCTTGTTCTCTTCAGTCTTGGTTGGTTTATGATTTGATCAGTCTCATATAACCAGTAGACGAACTGATAAGAATTTTGGGAATTAAACTGAACTGATTTGATCTTGTTTAGAACTGAATTGAGCTGAGTATGTTCTGATATGATCTGAGCCGAGCTGTCTATGGTCTGAAATTGTCTTGAACTGATGTCGTCTGAGTATAACCGAGTTAAACTGTTGGGAACTGATTAGAACCGGAGTTAGCTGAGCATGAACTAAGCTGATATGAACCGAGTTAAATTGTTAAAGCTTGAACCGAGCTGAACATGGTATCAATCTGTCTTGAACCGAACTGAACTGAAATGTTATGAACTGAGTTGAGTTTCTTCTTGAACCAGACTAGTGAACCTTATGTTCCAACTGTTATGTTTTGAATTCAGACGGCCAAGGAGAGTATTCGGATCAGCCGGATCCTTGTGCTGGTTCTGAACCGAGAGTGATCCAGAAGTGAAGTGTGATTAGCTTGAGCTCGAGTCTAGTCTTCCTTAGCCAATCCCATGGATTTAAAGGTGAGTCTAGATAGATGATGAATGAATTATGAATGAGTATGCATGATTGCATATTGAATATGGTTGATTAATTAAGAATTAATCATGAATTAATTAAGGGATAATCATTGCTTAATTAAGGATTAATCATGGATTAATTAAGGAGTAATTATGGTTGATTGATTAAGTATTATCCCTTGATCTATATTTATATATGAAGTATTTATCTAGTTTAAATACTTAAGAATTAATAAGAATAATTCTTTGAGGTTATCCCGAGCCTTAGTACTTGTTCTCAAGTACTAATCTATAAGTATTCTATTAATAAGTGTGAATCATGTGAATTCTTATTGTATAATCACTCTCCCAAAAGTCCCGCATTGCCGTGAATTGGTCCTGCGATATGGATCAAGGTCATGAAGACACGATGATGGGGTCGCACCCTGGAGGCCGTGTAACTGCATGCAGCGTTGGATGTTCTATCTTGGAATATCTGATGGAGATGATGGTTATATTTATTCTCCGTTAGGCTCGGTTAGCCTTGGTGGTTTTCCGGGTTTAGCATATATATATATTAAGAGTATGAGTGATTGGCGGGTATCGTGGATGTGATGTTTAAGATAGATTCACATGGATGGATTGAGAGACCTTATAATTATATTAATTATGGAATATAATTCTACTGCATTCAGATGGTGTCGCTTGCTCGGGATACTATTGATATGTGTTTGGGTGTGGGATTAGACTCACTGAGTAAACTAGTTACTCATGACTCATTTGATATGCAGGTAGCCAGTAGATGGGAGACCTTTACTCTAGGATGGGAAGGAACGGCATTAGCCAGTGGTAGTTTTATTATCCTTCCAGTCGTTTTGATATACTTTATGTATAAGGTTTGTTGACCGAAGACCTCGAGGTTAATCTATAAGATTTTGTAAGATTCTTTTAAATGAATAAGTATATAGTGTATAAAGAATGTTTTTAAAGTACGGGTTCCAAACGATATTAGTCCTTGTCCGGACGAACCAACTATTGGGTATTACTCTTAAGGTTGTAAAGCCTCGGGTTTTACCTAATAGGATATGTGTACTTAGGCGGTTGGCCTAAGGTACCTGAATTTATTTCGGGAACTTCGGGTTTGTCGTTTATGTATACATTGTGGCTTCTCGGTTTGGTTTCAGTTACGAGTGATCGGCTGTGCATGTTCTTGTTTGATTGTTGCACGGCTAGTCGAGTCAACTTATACTTATACCAGATCGGGGGTGTCACAAGTCTGGTTCATGATCCAGACATGGTGGCTCATACGGACAGTCCCACATCCGTCCTTCTCCTTATCGCGGTCCATGCTTCAGGATACAACGAACCTGGACAGAAGCCGATCAGTCACATTTAATAATTTGTCTTTATTTTGTTTAATGACTAGATCTAGATCTACTTTTCTATTTAATTCCTAGATCTACAAAACTCTATAAGTATGAAACTCTTTCATTATAATAAATAAGAAATCGTTTTTGTCTAAAGTTTGAGTTAAACTCTTTGTTCTTCGTTTAGAACTTGTTCTTAGTTTCTTGGTGAGTCATATCCAAGTAAACACCCCTCAAACTCGTTGGTCTTGTGACTCATATCAAGCAACGGTTCGAGATTCTTCTTTTGGTGGTCTTGTGAGTCATATCAAGCACCAACTGAAGCCGGAAATATCGAAGGCCATTCCGCAACCATCGTGCGACCCTTCAATCCATCTAGTTCTCCATTCGGAGTTCATATCCAAATCTGATCCATTCGAGTGAGCCGATCTTAGGGTCCTTCAAGTGGTATCAGAGCCGCTCGTTTGGTATCTTCTAAATCATTCATTTTTATCATCTTCCTTTTCTTAATAAACACTCTTCATCTATCTATCTTGAATCCGGGCCCCTCATTACCATCCTCAATCTATCAAAAAAAAAAGATCTATCAAAAAAAAAATTCGAAAAGTTTTTTCATTTGGGGATTGGTGATGGAAGAGAAAGCCTGCTGGCTGAGGAGAAATCCAGCCTTTGAGGTGGTTAAAACGGATTCCCAAAACCAAAAATCTCTTATCTTTCTCTCTTTTAAAATTCCCTTGTGTTTGCTTGGATTTTGTGCATTGAGTTTCTTTGATTTGTTCTTCTTAGAATTTCGAGTGAAAACTTGTTGTGTGACCATCCAAATTCTGAGAGAAACACTTGAGTGGGTGAGATTAAACACTTGAGTGTGTGAGGTTTTATTTTCTAACTTTTGTGTTGAGATTTTCAGGTTATGATGTTTGGTCTTCAAAGGAAAAGTAGTAAGGAGAAATCCCCACAACAAACTATCTCTCAATCTTCATTTAAATATTCTTTGAATAATTTTGATGAGTTTGTTAGTGTGCAGGATAGGCCAAACAGGAGGTGCAATGAACCTTTCAAGTCGTCCCAAGGTGAAGCTAATCCAAAGAGGCGATTCCTTCAGTTTGATGTCCAAGAGATATGTGACAATTTTGAGAAGGGAATGATGAAAGCCCTCAAGGACATCAGCAAGAACCAAAAGAAGAGCACATCCAAACGTGCACTTGTAGCTGAGCCATCCTTATTCGTCAGCAAGAAATCCAAAGGTAAATCTGAAACCCATGTTGAGGAGTTGAAAGATTTTTCAGATTCTTTACCCATCTATGATGAATATGATGAAGAGCCAATTGAAAGCTTGTTTTCTTGTGAGAAAAATTATAATCTTTCTTCTCTTGAACCTGAGTTTGTAACTGATATTGAACATGCTATTGTAGAACTAACCATTTTGCAACCGGAGCATCCGAGTAGTCTTGTTTTCTCTCCACAGGTATTGGAGGAAGAGCCACTAGATTTACCACATCAAAGACCATGTCTTGACACTAGGATATCTTTTGGTGAAGATCTAGATCCTATCTTTGATGAGGAGGACGAACCTGGTCCAGTCTTTGATGAAGAAGCAACCAACATCACATCCATCGCTATGGAGAGCCATCTTTGCTTTGATCCCGGCACAACTCCTACCCCTTTGTCTTTTGAACTTCAGGCGCACTGTGAGTAATCTGATTTGCTTAATTCTCAGCCTGATATGTTTGTTAAGATGAGTTCTCTTGATGTGATTCGTTTTGGTCTTGACAAGATGAAAGATTTTTGTGTTTCAAAATCTGTTTTTTAAAACATGATTAATTCTTTAAAATTGTTTAAACCTGAGAAACTTCTTGATCAAAAATGTTTTCAAAAAGGCAATGGCATCAAGTCTGAATTTATTTTGAGTTCTGATCAGTTCTTAAAGCATAGCAAAGGCTTTGATCGTTTTGAAAAATCTCTTGAGCTTGATTTGAAACAAACTGATTTTTATGCTAGAAAATCTTTTGATTCGTTTGTTTTCAAAAAGAATAGCTTTGATCTGAGTTCTTCTAAACATGCAATGATCACTCATAATTTGATTGCATCCTCTTGTGCATTAGATGATTTCTTGATTAAAAAGATGTTTGAACAGAAATCACTTGAAACTGAAATTGATTTTTGTGATCTTGATTTTTGTGATTATGTTTTGCAGCTTGATCTCTTGAGTTCTGAAACTGATAAAACATGGCATTCTCTGAGATCAATTCTTGATAGTTGTGTTGTTTTGAGCCTTGGTGAAATTGTGGTTTACAACACTCTTTGAAAAACATCTTGAGTCTTTGATAGTTGATTCTCATTTTGAACTTAAGTTTGTGTTCAGATGTTGAGCAGGATATGCACGTCTTGAAAATAAATACTATTGTTGCATATCTTGATAAAATTCTGGTCTGTAATGTCTACTTTGATGTGCATCTTGACAAGCTGAAATGTGTGCTACTTGTTCTCGAAAAAGATATCTTGATTTTTGATTTGAACAAGTATTTGTCTTGCACATTTGATCTTTGTCTTTTAGTGTTTGTTTTGAGTATCCAGGAAAGACAGGTTCAGCCTCTAAGAAATGAAAGCATTGACCGTGCCCAACAGCCTGAGATTTGGAGAAGCTTTGTTGTCCAAAACGGATACCTTGGAGATGTCAGAGATAGGGGTTCAGTCCAAAAAGAATATCTAAACATTCAGAAGGTCTTTTGTCATGAATCTAATTTTTCTGGAAAGCCAACTGACCAAGGATTCACGGAGGCTTCGAATCACGTGAAACGCTTAATGGAGGAAGCAGTTATGAATTTTCCAAACCGGAGGTTCTCCAGTCCGTCTATCTGCAAGTACACGACTTCTAAATGAGATTCCAGACCAAGAAAGAAGCGGCCTGAGCCAAAACCGATCCTCAACGAACCAAAGTTTCCAAGGAGAGCAAGCACAGGTGAATTCCTAAAGACTTGTGTTCATGGAACATGGAACCGGATATACTTGAGGGAAACGAGTTCAAACCTCTAAGGAAGTTTTTGTCCAAAATCTTCCTTCATTGAATTTTCCATGAATTTTAAATCTTTTGTATCTGATTTATTCCCTTTTGATACAGGTATAATGGATTTGAGGACAAATCCTTTTGAAGAGGGAGGGAATGATGTGCCGCAGTCCACGGATCAGTACATGGAACCATCTCAGCATGGAGTTCAGGACGTTCTGAACATTTCAACCGAGGTTCATGTTTTTCACTATGCCAGACTTGACTTGGATCATGCCAGACTTGAGAAAGATCATGCCAGACTTGAGAAAGATCATCCCAGACTTGAGAAAGATCATGCCAGACTTGACTTGGATCATGAGGTTTCATAAAATGATCGAGACTTCTCTCATTTGGCTCGATTGGCCCATACTGCACGTACCGGCGACCGTACTGATGGACTGATCGACCCTTTTGATCAGTTCATGCACTTTGATCAGCCAAATCTCACTAAGGCAAGGAACCTTCACCTTTCTGAAGACATATGACGCACTTGGTCCAGTCTGGTTCATGATCCGGACATGGTGGCTCATACGGACAGTCCCACATCCGTCCTTCTCCTTACCGCGGTCCATGCTTCAGGATACAACGAACCTGGACAGAAGCCGATCAGTCACATTTAATAATCTGTCTTTATTTTGTTTAATGACTAGATCTAGATCTACTTTTCTATTTAATTCCTAGATCTACAAAACTCTATAAGTATGAAACTCTTTCATTATAATAAATAAGAAATCGTTTTAGTTTAAAGTTTGAGTTAAACTCTTTGTTCTTCGTTTAGAACTTGTTCTTAGTTTCTTGATGAGTCATATCCAAGTAAACACCCCTCAAACTCGTTGGTCTTGTGAGTCATATCAAGCAACGGTTCGAGATTCTTCTTTTGGTGTTCATGTGAGTCATATCAAGCACCAACTGAACCCGGGAATATCGAAGGCCATTCCGCAACCTTCATGCGACCCTTCAATCCATCTAGTTCTCCATTCGGAGTTCATATCCACATCTGATCCATTCGAGTGAGCCAATCTTAGGGTCCTTCAAGTGGCTGCAAAACATTCATTATGTTGCCTCTCCCTCGCAACCCCATCACCGTGTAAAAAAAAACCAAAAAAAACAAATTTATATATATTGTTTCTATCTACTTTATGGTGATGGAGATGGGGAAGGTGAATCCGAAAAATACTCGCCACTGGGAAGGTCGAGCAAGGAGTTGGTTCCAAATTTTGAAGAGTAGAAAAGGGAAGCCAAGAACTTAAAAACAGTCCCACAGTTGATCCGAAGGAAAGAACAACTGCGTCCGTGAAGCAGAAACGAGTAAGGGATGTGGACATCAATGGATCCGTCCACTCCTGCTATTTTGCGCGATATCCTGCATCCACTTAAATTTGGTAGCCCCTAAACCCTCCTAGCTCCATCATGAAATAGTCTGTTCCTTACCTAGGCCGTCTACCCTGAATAGTGCCTGTGATGAGAAGCTCACGCTGTCCATAATTGAATTCAAGGAGTTTTGTCTCGATAGTGTGCCCTTTTTCAGGTATGAGATACATAGTAAGGAGCTGATTCTCAAACAGCGATCGTGGGTGTTCTGGTAAGGGTTTGTGGTCTGAGTCTACAGCTTGTACGGTTCAAAGATTTGTGGTAAGTGTATGGTTATTGAGATCAAGCGAGTTCCCACTCTTTCAAACCTTTCTCCCTGTTCTTGAGACTTGGCGTTGTTCGAGGACAAACAAGGATCTAAGTCTGGGGGAATTGATATATGGTGTTTTTAATACCATTATATGTGTGTTTTGAGTTAATTCTCAGTCCGAATTCGTGCTTAATTGATATTATTCCAGGTTTAGAGCAGGTGAAAAAGCAAAGAAGAGAGCTTCATGAAGTCAGATGTCATTTTGGAGAATTCGATGCGGAACAGCCAGTTAGATCAACCCGAAGGTTGTTCCCAAAAAGAACAAGCGTCTGACTGTTCCCGGTCATTAAGGAAACTTCCCATTCTGGAAGTTTGCCCTAGATTCCATTCTCTTATCTCTTTGCCATCGGCGCCTCCATATAAAAGGCCTATGCTATCATTTATATTTTTTTTTCTTACGCTAGGTTTACAAGAGACCTAGAACTATTTTGGATTGAGCAACTTGTAAGGGAGAAGGCTTCATCTCTCATTCTCACGAGAAGATTATCCTGAACCCTTGTTTTTCTACTTTATATTATATGCAGTATTATTCAGAAACCATGTCTATGTCATCCTGCTTTATGATTGAGTAGTAGGCTAAGCTTGCTTAGGGTTGTAGGATGTTAATCGCATGAGCTGAACACAAATAAGTGACCTTAACTGTTCTTCATTCATATTCTTCTTACTGCTTGCATTGAATTGATCACTTAATGTTCGACCTCTAGTTTAATCACCTAGCTAACCGTTTAGGAGATATATTGACATATATTAAATGAGCTTTATATCCCTAATCAGCGAGAGTAGATATTAGGGTATTAAGTGAACTAATCGGACCTGATCTCTAAGGCTTGCTATCGGGTCTTGTTCAAAGTGAGTGCCTAGGACTCAAGACCGATCAGCAAAGTGAGCAAGTCCACGATAGTGGATTGTTCTAGCCGAGTGATCTGAGTTCTAGACTGCACCTCATTGCACTTGAATAGTTGTTCGGTTCCGCATTGACATCCGATGAATAACCCTAAGCCGGCTTTCATTTAAATCGAATTTGAATCTCTAGGTATTCTAGTTACTTGCGTTACAATTGTTTTTAAAAAAACCCACTTGCTTCTCAGCTTAATATTGAAGTCATAAGAGTAAAGAGTAAATTGGTCATCTGGATTGAATCTAAAATATTACAATTACCACTGATAACTTGACAGTAGCAAGAATTCATTTTTAGTGTATCACTCCCATCTCTCAATATCAACACTAGAGCTGGTCAACGCACTGAGACAGATGGGCCAACAGGTTAAGTGCCTCCAAAGATAAAAGCACCTGACTCGTTCCAGAACCCGTAACTCTTGTGCGACTTCCACAGCGATCATGGCCACAAAACCGAAGACTTCATCGCCCTGAGGATCGAGGTCAACGAACTGCTCCAAAAGGGGCATCTCTGAGAATTCCTCTCAGAGAAAGCCCAGGCCCACCTCAGCAAAGAAACAGTAGGAAGATCCAAAGGAGCTGCACCAGCCTCACCACCTCGCCAAGATCGGGTGATCTATGTCATATCCGGAGGCTCAGAAGTGAGCGGAGTAAGCCACGCAGCCGTAAAGAAAAGCACCCGTAACGCTAAGCATGGTCTGGAAACGGTCTAACCGAAGTTCCTACTTCTAGGCACGGACGAGATAAGCTTCACAGCTAAGGAGCAAGAGAAGATCCTAGCTCCCCACCATGATGCTCTAGTTATCTCTCTCACCGTAGCGAACTGCTTGGTGAAAAGAATACTAGTAGATAACGGCATCTCCAGCAACATTATCTTCTAGATGGCGTACCAAGATCTAGGGCTGGAGGAGAGCACCCTGACGCGCAAGGTAACCCCACTCATCGGGTTCGGCATCGAGGTCAAGCGAACCGCCGGAGAGGCTATCGTCCCAGTATACGCTGAAGGGGTCAACATGTCTACCAAATTCCTGGTCGTAGATTCCCAATCAGCATATAACATGATCTTGGGACGACCCTGGATTCACGACATGGGAGCAGTCCCCTCAACCCTTCACCAGATGGTGAAGTTTCCTACACCCTGGGGCATCAGAGTAATTAGGAGAGACCAAGAAAACTCTCGATCCTGCTACCAGACCACCCTGAAGGGGAAGACCAAGGTCTTATAGCAATTACAGAGAAGACCTCGAACCCCACGAACCCAGGGATCAAAGGTCAATGATACAAGTAATTGGGGGTCGTTCTTGAGAAAGCGGACCCTGAATCATTCCAAGAACCCGAGGAATCCTCAGACAACCTATGTTGACCGCTCCGCATGGTCTCCCCCGAAGCCCTTCAAAGTTGCATCTACTCACAAGACCTGGTCCTCGTAGGACCCTCGTCCCCCGCCTCACATAGACAAGATCACCGAGAACCTTACCAGGTATCAGCCAGTGGTCTCGCAGATAAATAATGGGGCACGAGTACTTCAAGGAGACCTCCTCAGAGGGTACATCAGACGGATCCGAAGCAAAGAGCACCCCACAGACGCAGGAGGGAGACACTTAGCCAGACAGGAGACCTCCAAACCTGGTCGCTCCAGTGGATGAATACAACTATACGTTTCGTGGAAGTACTGAAAACCTTCATCTACAGAAGACAGTGGTCCCCGAACACTAAAGGCTGGGGCATGAAACGAGTCTCGACCACGGTCCCTAGACCCAAGAAAGAGGCAAAACCCTGCAGAAGAAGGAGGAACCCTCTAGCAAGGATGCTCGTCCCAAAAGAAAGTCAAACCCTGCAGATCGCCTAGCAGCAAGAGGTAAAACATGGCCTAACCACCAGGGTACCTCACAAGATGATATCTTGTATGGTCTCTGGACCATGATTTCTATTAATTATTTTATCTATTATTTAAGCATTATGTTTTCCTACTCTTATATACGCTGAAACGTCTCCGAACAAAGCTTATATAATAAAATAGTTCTTACTATAAAAGAGTAGTAGGAATGCCATAATACTTAAAAGGGGTAAACGAGCTGGATCAGGTCCAAGAGACCTTCGATCTTGGCCAACCCTTAATGACAAGTGGTACGACCACGAAAAAACAAAATGGGTATGAGACATAAGGTAGGAATGGGTCTGCGCAAGCCCGAGTATGCCATCAATACTACCTAAAACCCCTGTATAGCCTCAGACATATCGGGGTCCCAAACAAAAATACCAAAAATGTGAAAGTACATGTATTAAAACGCTACGTGCTAGAATAATACATGGGACACGAGGTATAATTCCCCTTGAGCAAGTGCAAAAGTCCAGGAGCACCACATAATATCCTACTTCCCCAGATGTGGAAAGTAGCAAGGCCTGGAACTTGGGTTTTCACCCACATCAGCACCCTCTAAGTCTGATAGTGGCTTTCTGCAGAAAACAGAATGCAGCATGGGAACTCGATAGTGACCAGCTTCCGAGCGGTAGAATGCGATACCCCAACAGATACCGAGAGTGGCCTCACCTAGGGTGGAAGAATGCGGTCCCTTTAAAACCTTAAATTCGGGTTCTGAGAAAGAAATCCAGGCTCAGACAGGCCTCAGGGCCAAGAACTTATTGGTTCCCTAAAAAGACTTCAGGGTCCAAAGATCATGTGTCCAACTCAAGACCTCAAGGTCCGGAACCCACCGGTTCCCTACAATGACCTCCGGGTCCTAAGCTTATCAAAACTCTCCAAGTAACTACAAGGTCCCAGAGGAGATCCAATTATGGGAGATTCATAGGGTCACCTAATCATTCTAGGTTCTAGAGGTTCCAAGGAACCTCAATACCCAGGATCCGTGGGTCCTCCGACGTTCATGACATCTAGAGCCCATGCGGCCCAGGTCCTGTAAGAGACCCTCAAGCAATCAACGCTTAGCTCAACAATGCTTCGATTACGACTCGTGAGTCAAGCCTCGAGGCCCCGAGGTCACTCAATGACCTGCAAACTTTCGAAAGATTGAAAATTGCAGAAACAATACGGATATCATCTACGAAAGGAGAAAAGATGCGAATCCAGAAGCATACTTCAAAACGGCACAACAGAGCCAAAGTCTTAAAACAACAAAAGGCACAGAGGCCTGGTTCAAAGTTTTCAACCCTTATCAAAGGCAACTATAAAATGAAAGAAACCCCTTCACGAGGGTAAGAGTTCTGGAACAAGAAGGTCAGTTGGTGGGAGGATCGTCAGCAGGCTCCGGCGCACCGCCCCTTGATATACCTTGGATTTGACCCATTTTTATCCATGGTATATAAGTACTTTACTATATATATATATATCTATGTTTTCTACTCTTCTAGGTATGTTTTCAGGTTCAGGTGCATTTCGGAGTAAAGCTATGACTTTGGAGCATTTTGGAGCTTAAAAGACATTTCACCCGAGCTGACCACTTAGAGGTCGACGAGAGGAAGAATAATCAATCGATGCGCATCCGTGCTGACGATCGATATCAAGAAATGCCTCGACAGATGAAGATTAATATCGATCGATGTACACAAGTACCATCGATCGATGTCGAGACACCAGACGCGACATTTTGGATTCAGCAGACTTAAAAACCAAGGCCAAGCTAAATTACCAAAATGCCCTGATGAGTTTTTAACCTAGTAGAATATATACTGCAAGTGTTTTGACGGCAGAGGAGAGCTTTTTTTTCTAGACCTAGTTTTGTTACAAGTTTCATTTGGAGAGAAGATCACTTGTGATTGGAACTCCTTGTTTCTATTTCTTTTCATCTATTCTATGAGTTTCTATTTATCTATTGATATGAATTGCTTTGCTATGTCTGAGTAGTTCAACTGTTAGATCCAGGGTTCATATAGGTTTGTGGGATTAGCCCCAAACTATAGATCTGCCTTGTTGTGATATTCATGATAGATTTGTATTCATTGCTTGTTTTAGCCTTGCTAACTAGAACTTGATCATAGGATTGCATATTCAAGCACCCTTGTTATCCCATCCTGACATATATCTATCATATTAGGATTGCTAGAGTGGGCTAACCGCCAATTTAGAATCTTAGTAGGGCATTTCATACTCGCGCATAGGCCTGGCTAGAACCCGTCGATCGATGTCCTCAACTGACAATCGATCGATGTTGGCAAAGGTGTATCGGTCGACGTCTTAATAGACTATCGATCGACACTCTCTTGTGTCTGCATCTAACCGGTGAGACACAAGATCTAGTCTGTTAACCAGTGGTACATGCGACAGCTGATCAATGAGTTAAGCGAATGAGCTCTAATATATCATGCATGCAACAGTTAGGCATCTATAGGAATTATAATCTCCAACACCTGAATAGTGGCCCTGCATCTAATATCATTTCCAACCTAAGTTACATTTATCATTTACTCGCTTGTTACTATTGCTATTTCATTAAAACATTACAACCTTTAGAATTAATAAACACTAGATTTAATTGTTCCCTAGCTCCTTGTGGATTCGATCCCTAACTACTACATCTGAACCTCTTTTGATGAGAGTAACACTCCTTAGGGTAATTTGAGTGGTATCACCCCTCTCAGGAACCTGTGGCTCATCATCAAAACAAGGAACATGAAGACCAAAAAGCTCAGCCTCAGTAGTCTTCACGGTCTTGTATTGCTCCAGGGCTGTCGCAGGCTCCCAACTGTCAGTATTACGGTGAAGCCATTCTCGCATCAGCTCCCAACGGGCCACAACCTTGGCACCATTTACGGCCATTGCCTTCTCATTATCGAAGACCTCCGCGGCGTATCTCAACTCACATATGTCCTCCTCCTTGTCCTCCAACTGCTTCAGCAAAGAAGCGTTCTCTGCTGCCACACGCTCCAGTGCCTCTTCCTGATTCTGTGCCTCGAGCTTCAAGGCCTTAATTTCACTATCTTTGGCCAAGACAGCGTCTTTCTCCTCACGCAGCTGAGCGGTCAACGCATCCACTTTGGCCAGGACAGTAGTCTTATCTTCCATCCTTTCCCCAAGATGGAATAGTTGAGACGCCACCTGCATCAACATAATCCAACCTATTGTGGGAACCGAAATTCGCACTGTCGATTTCCGTTTAAATTGGAAAAATAGGAAAACCCTAATTTCCCAGAGGTCCCGGATCTCTGCTAGAGCCAATGACAAGTGACCAAATATATGCGGAAATCATGAAAAGATAACAAACGAGTTTAGAGAAAACAGTGGATCTTATTTCGACTCCGCGTAAGAGCGTTGCGATCATTACAAGAGATCATAAAAGCTTTGGCCGCAAAGGCTGTCAGCGAGTTACTTAGTTCTAGCAGCCTAATAGCTCAAACCTAGTTGAGTCGCAGCTCGATAACAAAAGACGAAATAGATACAGAAAATGTTTTTGATTGATTTCGGACTGAACCTTGTTAAAGGCTGCCTACGTACCCCCTTTCGAGGATCAAGCCGAACATAGTTCAATTGATAGAGCTGGACAAGAGATCGAACTGCCTGGGCGAGTTCGTCTAGTAATTGAGTGCCAGTCATAGAAACCGAACTTGTCGAAAATAAAGCCTAAAGTTTCTAAGTGCAGAGAATTCCGAGTCTAAAAAGCTCTCTCTCCATGCCTCTCGACTAGGACTCCTTATATACTAGCTCCAAGGTCGGTTTACGCTTTTACTCTTCTGCCCTTAAGTCGTCATAGAATAAAATGGAGATATTCCTTTTTTCTGATCTTCGTAATTATCCTCAAAATTTCGTATTTATCCGTGGAAACTTGACATTTATCCTTCCTTGTGCGCCAAGCGTAAACCGTGCTACGGTTTACGAGCTTTTGGTTTAGGAGTCGTAGGATGGGCCTCGAATCGTGTTTTAGGTCCCTTTGGGCCGTCTTCTGACTCGAAGCATTTACTGCGACTTCTTTCGATAAAAAACAAACTTTCCGCGGTTTTATCCGCAAAGTTTGATCGATGATTTAGAATGGCAAAAAACATGAACTGAGTTTGCTACGGTCTTCGGGAGATAGCATCGAAGGATAAACGAGAGTGAATGGACTGATGTCGAATCGACGTTTTGGAAGAGCTCGGTCGCTACGTAGCGACCGAGCTTGGCTCGAGCTCGGTCGCTGCGTAGCGACCGAGCGGGATGGACTCTCGGTCGCTACGTAGCGACCGAGCTAGGCTCGGGCTCGGTCGCTACGTAGCGACCGAGCTAGGCTCGGGCTCGGTCGCTATGTAGCGACTGAGCTGTGTGCATGCTTGGTCGCCGCGTATCGATCGAGCTTGGATTGTACGCGGTCCGATTTTCATACCCGAGCTTGTCCGCGGCCGATTTGGATACATGGCCGTTGCCTTCGGACAATTGGTATTTAGTGGTTCGATTGAGTTTTGAACAAGATTTTACCGCAAGGCTCTTCGTAAAGATATCTTTACGAAGATTAGTTTTCGTAAAAACGTTCATGCTGATTTTTACGGACTTTCAGACATTGATTTTGTCGTGACCGATTTTGACCCCAACACCTATAAAGAGAGACGTTGCGAAAGCAAGACAAAGAACATGATAGGAGTAGGCCACCCTGAAGAGAGCGGATGACCATAGAAGAGTCCCCATCCGATGCCAGACACGCAGGAGTCAGAGGGAACACCTTTGCATTCAAATTGGCCAGGACCTTGGACCAATTATCAGAGACGGGAGGGGAGGATTTGAGAGCAGAGCCAGAGACTTTAGACTTTTTCTTGGAGGACGAAGGAGCTGCGACGGTAGTCGCCTGACGCCTGGTACTACCAACAAATTGGACCTCTTCATCTTCAAAGGGAGCAGTTCGCTTGGCTGCAGCCTTCCTTGCGGACATCGCCTCAAGAGCTTTCTTATATTCCACCAAGGCCTCATCACCTCTAGAACCCGACATCACGCCTGAAAGACAGAACCAACCTGGCTTGAGTTAGTAGAAGGAAAACGGGAAAAACTACGATAGAAAAGCTTACCTCTAACGCTACACCGATCTAGTGCTTCATCGCTTACAAGGAAAGAGACTTTGCGGTGCTCAAGGGGAAGCTCCAACAGCTGCTCGACCGTATCCCTTCCTGAAGGATAATCCGAGTGAGATATGACTGTGTAAGAAAACAAAAGACATCAGCATCAGACATTTAAAGAAAGTCATGGCAGTTTCTATGACCCACCAGCTGCACACCAAGTGGGGGAGATCCAGGAAAAGGCATCAAAGCAAACTTCAAAGTCCAACACCCCTCGAAGACAAGGCAATGTTTTTTCTCAGCCTTCGAAAGCTCCCACACAGGAAGCGCTTTTCCACGAGGGCGGAAACGATACCTAAACTCCCCACCGTTTAAAGGAGAGATGGAATAACAATATAGAACCTCAGCGACTCCAACGGTAAAACCCTCAAGATCACCGAGATTATGCATAGCTATCAAAATCCTCCAGGAAGGAGGATTCAGCTGTGAAGGGGAGATCCTCACTACTTTCGAGATCTTGGCCACCAAAGAAGGAACCTGGTCCTTGAAACCCGATTCGAAGAAACCTGCATATACAGGGATCTCACCCAGCTCAAAATCCGAAACCATATCAAAAGGACCAGGGATCCGAATGGTAACTTCGTCAGGATGACGAAACCTCATTATCCAGTTTGCAACCTCCTCTACTCCTATTACCGATAGAAGACACACCAGCGAAAATCTGTCTCCGCCCGGAGATGGCAGAACCTCTCCAACGGTAGCATTCCTGAGTTCCTCTATTTCGGCGGTCAGATCCAGAGAAGATTCTGAGAAATCAATGGATTTGCAGGCCTCATTTCCAACCCTACGTCTTGAATGAACCCTAGTACTTATCGAAGAAGAGCCGAGGACGAGATCTAGCCTGTTTGTGACATCCTAAAAAGTTCGGAATAAAGGATGGGGAGAAAGAGGGTGTTACCTGAGAGAGTGAAGACCTAGGCCTGAGCAACAGAGATCGCGCGAGACTTTGGTGAGAAAGAAAAAGAAACCCAAAAGTCCATGCAGCAAAAACGGGGAAACAAAATCAAAACCCCTAGGATTGACTTACATGCGTCAAAAATATGAGACTGCATGGGAAAACGAGTCTCGAAGCACGATGAGGGAACATATCAGTCAATTCTAGGGACCCAAAAAACTAACGGGACCTTGAGGAACCCATTACCAGTATCATCTCTCCGACTCTCTCCAGCCTATACGCAGCCTAAACATCAGAGTTCCAACACTGTTATCTCTAGAAGATAAGAGAAACTACTACTAGACTCCGGTCA
The DNA here is from genome assembly GCF_000309985.2 of Brassica rapa. Taxonomy (NCBI): domain Eukaryota; kingdom Viridiplantae; phylum Streptophyta; class Magnoliopsida; order Brassicales; family Brassicaceae; genus Brassica; species Brassica rapa. The sequence continues at coordinate 5,741,551 of NC_024801.2, read as the reverse complement.
AACACGAAGGAACCGATCCTCACCTGGGTTCAGATTGAGTTCCGGCTTGAGTGGAACCCAGGATAGCAAGATCAATGGAACAGGGTCCTGCCTAAGGGGAGCCTGCTGAGAATGAGCAACCCCGGTTGACTGGAGTGTACAGATTATTCGCCGACTTCGATGACAAAATCTAGAAATAAGGGGCAAACTATTGGGGAAAAATACCCCGTTATCATTTCCTCCAGCCTCCAGGCAGGACCAAGACCCTCGGGTCCCCGATAAGGGAACACTCCAGGTCCCTGCTAGAAGGAACCCTGAGTTCGGTCCCTGGAACCGAGTAAGAAGTTGCGTTGATGCTTTCCTCTCTGACCTTTTTGGACATATCTACACATATGACACTGAAAAACAAATGCATGAAAGTGGAATAAAGACTGAGGTGCAGGGTGGGCACTAGCTAAAGATGAGCTAGCCACTCAGGATCAGAAAGATGGATAAAAAGGATAAGAAGTTCTGAGTATGTTCTTGATAGACCATGGATTTGACCCACTTTTACCCGTGGTTTATAAGTTTCTTAATTACTAATTATTATATTATAGAGTCTATTTAGAGTATTTATAGGATCAGGAGTGATTTGGAGGAAAGTGATGATTTTGGAGCATTTTGGAGATATTTCGAGTAAGCACCCGAGATGACCATCGAGCTCGACCATTGGTCGATATTGAAGAGGAATAATCGATCGATGCTCACATCTTGACATCGATCGATAGCGAAGCGCGCAGAAAGCATGTTTGGTCACAGCCGACTTAGAGCCCAAGTCTTCACCAATTTATAAGATTACCCCTGAAGAGTTTTAACCTAATTATATAAACTTTGTCAACATGTTAGAGACAAAGTGTGCTTTTCTTGTTTTACTATTTTCACAGCAATGGTTTTCTAGGATTTTTAGTATATTGAAGAGAAGATCCAAAGTTATTTGTGATTGGAACTCCATTTATATTTATCTATTATTCTAATGCAGATTTTATACCTATTTGCTGTTATGAATTGCTTAGTCATGTCTGAGTAGTTCCCTTGTTAGATTTTAGAGTTTAAAAAGGTTATAAGGGATTAGCCCCAACTATAGATTGCTAAGTTGTGATATTAATCAATAATGCCTGATTCTAGATTAGCTACCTAGAACTTTCCCTAGGATTGTTAGGTATAAGCGTAAGCTTTCATCTCATCCTGAAACCATTCTAATTGAGCTAAGATCTTGCTAAGAGTAAGGCGAGAGCTGATCTAGTGAGCTTAGTGAGCACATTCAACCCGCGCATTAACGCTTGACCAACAACGTCGATCGTTGTTCAAATAGATTAATCAGTCGACGTTTCGAATAGTGCATCGATCGATATTCGTATGGAATCATCGATCGATACTGGTCAATAGACGAATCTAGAAAGCGAGAGCCTAGTGGTTCTTTTATAAGTGTTGAGCTCTACAATATCATGCATGCAACTTGTTAGGCATCTATAGGATTATAACTCCAAATTTCTTGAATAAAACCCTAGGTCTACTATTTTCTTTTAAGCACCAAAACCTCAACCAATCAATCGAGAAATTGCGTGCTCAAACAACTGCAACTTTACATTTAAACAATTAAACCATCTAGCTTAACTAGTCTGATTAGATTTATTAGGTTCCCTACCTCCTTGTTGATTCGATCCCTAAGTACTACAATTGAACCTTTTATTTGAGAGAGTAAAATCATTCCTTAGGGTAATTTGAATGATATCAGTTCTCGTTTCCCTGATCTAATGCCCATAACAGGAAGAATTTCAGTCAATATTAGGTTCAAGTTAGGTGGAGTTAAGTCTACCCAGTGTAAACTGATCGGCTGAGAACTTCTAGAGAATCAAGTGAGATATGTCAGGGTGTTCCAGGTCCACATGTGTGTCTTTCGCCACTATTAAGGTTACTGAATAAGATAACTAAAGAACGAGGTGGTTAGTGATCAGCACAAAATAAGGTTCTAATTCCCACAAAATTTCGACTGACTCAATCCTAAAAACTGACTCAAACTGACCCAAAAGAAAAAAAAAAAATAAAGAAACAAGTTAATAAACGACGAAACACTCCCCAGACTTACTTCACAACGTCCCTGGTGTGAAATAAATCAGAGAGAAAGTGAAAACAAGAATAAATATATTTTTTTTGTGAGATACTTACCTGAGTGGAGCAGGCGGTCCACGAAAATTCTGGGTGTTCCATTGCAAGATCTCCGCCTGGAGCAGTCGCTCCTTCAACAACCTAGAATTTTTGAGTATTTCGTATTTTTCTGTTTTTTGACCTGAGACTCAATAAACTAAAATGAAAAATAAACAAACAAAAACAAAACCAACTTATATTTACACTTACCAGTGGGTTACCTCCCACCAAGAGCTTGGTTTAAGTCACTAGCTTGACTTGGAGACATGGATCAGTCGGGTTGAGCCTGACGGCTTGTTCCAAAACAAGCTCCACAATTAGACATATTCAGCTTCAAGACTTTGCTCAACAACCCTTTCATAACAGCTTCTTCTTTCTCTTTCAGCTCATGTGTGAGAATTACTCTGACTTTAGAGAAAGGTTTAGAGGTTCCCTTGCACTTTACCTCATACTCAATACATTCTCATCACACAAGCGAGGTATCAAACTCATCATAGGGCACCCTTGAGCCTTTTCTTGTGGACTTTTTCATCCACCTTTGCATTTCCACTGAGTTTCTTTGTATCAGTGTGAGGATCTCCATCCAGGACTTCTTTGATCTCAGCCTTTTTTCCAAACACTTTAGGAACACTTTTCAACTGTTCTCCATTAACCATTGAGATGCAAGAGGCATATCGAATTTGTGATCTGATTGGGACAGCCTTGTAGAAAACCTTCTTGATGATGTTGGAGAAGGAGACTCTCTTATTAGGCAGGTCGATTATTGCTCGATTTGCTCCAACTGTAGCCATAAATGACCTCCCAAAGATCAAAGGCATCTCATGATCTTTGCTCATATCAACAACCTGAAATTCGGTATGGAGCATGCAGTCCCCAACCTGGACAGGAAGATTGTGAATAGTTTTATAAGGGACTGCCATGGAAGAGTTGGTAAAAGCCAGCTTCACCTGAGAAGGCTCAACATCAACAATGCCCAGCTCGTCTACAATCGCTTTTGAGACAAGGTTTACACACATCAACAATGCCCAGCTCGTCTACAATCGCTTTTGAGACAAGGTTTACACTAGACCCATACTCACAAAGAGCTTCCTTGAATTCCACTCCAGCAATGGAACAAGGAAAAACAAATTTCCAGGGTCATCAACCTTAGGCAGTACCTTCAGCGATGGTGTCAGTGCTTCAGTAAAGAGTGCCTTGATTTTCTCCCGAGATTCTCTGCAGTTTTTGAAGAACAAATGCAATGGTCGAATCTCCCAAGCATGTTCAAATGAGATATTTTGAGGAAGCCTTCTCACCATCTTCATAAACCCGGCCAGTTGTTCTGCACTAATGGGATCCATCAAATGTCTAGGTGGAATTGGATATGGAACCTTAGGAACATAGACTCGCACTGGTGAAATCTCAATAGGTTCGTCGGGAGCAGTCACTTCAGAGCTAGCAAGCTGCTCTATTCTTTCTTCTGCGCCTAGAGCAGTCTTAGCAGACAGTTGCTCTGGATCTTTTTCCTCAGCTTTTTCACATCTCAGCTCTGTTGCATTACAGTTCTCAACCCTAGGATTCATCGCACTCTTTCCATGAAGCATACCTTGCTGCCTTTTAACACTCTCAGCTGTTTGAGCAAGTTGTACATCAATCATCTTTATGCGATTGCTCACAATATCATACTTTGTATTCAGCTCGGTGAACATGTTGTCCATCCTGGTGTTGATGTCTGAGAAACCTGATTCAATGCCTTCCCTGTATCTGCATATCCTGCAACAACTGTTACATCATCATACCCAGGCCCTTTCAGCATACCTAACATGGATTACGATCATGAGGCACAACGAGGATGTTCCGTTATGAGAGATGGTGAATTGTAACATCGTGATTTGTGGTATATGTTGAAAGTCTTAAGATGATTGATTTGGCTATCTTTGTCATTAAAATGCACTTACTTTTCCGGTCACACATCCAGAAAGAACTCTAAAGTTAAATGTGTTTCAACTGGAATAGCGAAAAGATGGAATAACTTATCATTAAATGATAAGTGATATCATGTAAATGAGACCAAAGCATGTAAAAAGTTTATGTAGTGATTGTGGAGTTAATAAATAATATTTTTGCACCTACGTAAAATTAACGGACCGGCTGTTACACGGAAAAGGATCCATGGACAGAATAAAAAGGTATTGAAAATGCATTAACCGTAGGACGGTATTGTTTTATTTTTTTAATTTTCCCCAACAAATTACATGCGTTTCAAAATTGCAGCAAGTTAATAATATACTATCAAAATTAAATAATTTAGCAACAAATTTTAAATTATAAATCTTAATTTTCGTAAAATTATAAATTGTTTTTTTTTTTTTTGAGAAATGGCTTAAATTATAAATTGTTTGATTCAATCAACAATATTATGCGATTTCTTTAAATAGTACGTATTGTTTGTAGTGAACCAATATCATATAATAGAAATAATATATATATATATATACATATATATATATATGATTTCATTTTTAACGTTATAACTTGATATTATATAACCTTGTATATCATTTATTTCTTTAAATAAAAATACTCAAAACTATATCTTTTAGTATCACTTTTTGTTGTTTCAAATTTACCTAAATTTGAAAAATGAATTCTTACTTTGTATAAAATTTAAAAGACCTTAATAATTTGCCTACAATTTTTTCCTGATATATTTCTTTACATAAGATTCGTTTAGGTCCGATTTTCAGACTTTTCTTTATAGTTGTCTGATTTTCAGTAGTCTAGGTTATTCCAGAGCAAGGAGCCCACCAACCCATTAGCATTAAATTGTCTGTGACATTTTAGTTTCTAACCAAATTATCTTAACTTGTGTGGCCACAAACAGACTCGAGAGTCCACGTATCTACCACCATTCGGTCTATTACATAATAAATTAATAACAGACTTTTCTCACCATTAAAAGTGTCCAGATCATCAAAAAAAAATTAAAACTAATATTTGATTCCTAGGTCTGAATGTGACGCAGAGAAAAAGCAGAACAAAAGCGGGAGAAAATGTTATGTAGTCCAATCTGCAATTAGTACTCATTCACGATTTTAAAAGGAGGACAAGAAAAAATAATAAAATAATTATGGACTGTATCCAGAACATTTTAATACAAATCCTGCATGTACAAGGGAAAAACTAGCGGTGGTGATGAAGGTGACCAATCCCTGTTTTCACTTTTTTTTTTAATTAGTTAAATATTTGTTTTGTCTACAATTAATTAACTACTTATTATGTTTTTTCAAACTAAAGATTCTCAAATATGGTTTAATAGTTTATCTTTTCACTTTGTAAAGATATATTATATACTATAATATTTTCATATACAATTATTTATATTCTCATTACATATTCATAGTTTTTATATAATAACTATTTATGCTGTTATTTTTTTTTGTATAATAGAAAATATATAACTTCACTAATTAATCATATATAGTGTTTTGAAAAATATAAAACATATATCTTATAATTATTTTTATTTCTATTTTTGATAATTAATAAATAAATGAATTAATAGTTGTGTATAAAAACTAAATCAGTAAATGAATTCATGCATTTTATTGATAATTCATATATTGATTACATATATTGGAAAACTTGTAACAACTAAAACTAAAACTAGAAATTTAATGAATGCATGCACAATGAAAAATATCAAACATGTTTTTTCTCTTACATATTATTTTTGTTCGTTAAAGATAACGTTTATTAGTATTTTCACATATACTAAGAAAACATACTAAATCAATAAAATAAATCAGACTATAGTAAATAATATATATTTATTTGGTATATTCATAATTTTCTTATAATTTAGTTTCTGTATGTTATACCTGATTTTATTACTTATATATAGTAAGTTGTATTTTGTTTAGATATTTTTTGCTCCTACATTTATTCAGATCATTTTTTCAGATATTTTTTAGATTTTTCACCTGTTTGGGACAGTTTATAACACTTTCGGTTCGGATATGTTTTATAACACCCTACAAAACCCATTCATGTATTTTTTACATTTTGGACTTGATACAAGTCATTTTTTCGGTTCGGGTTTGGAACAAAATTCAGGTTAAAAATTTTATGTCCAGCCCTAATTAACGTCTTTAGATCATAGTTAGATTTTAATTTGGACTATAAAAATAATTAAAAGGAAATGGAATACTCTTTGTCATTTTAATGAATTTTATCTATTTTTTAAGTTTCAATATATTTATTAGAATCATAATACTTTTTTTTGTTTTCGGTTTTTTTTTGTAATTGTGTTCACATTTTATATAATGTTTAAATTTTATTTATATTTATTAAATTAATCAAAATAATAATTCATAAGAATTTGTATTTTTGTTTTAGATATTTAATTTACAAAATTATTTTTAACATTTGGTTAAATACACTAATTCGATAAATTAGCTTAACGAGTTAGATCTGTATTTGTTCTGTATGATCTGCTTGATCTGCGTTTGTTCTGCTTGATCTGCATTTGTTCTGCTAGATCTGCGTTTTGGGTTTGATCTGCATTTTCTTGATCTGCATACCATTCGAACCTGGAAGGAATTCTGATGCTGACTTATTGGGAAACAGGCCTTGTAACAGATGGTTTACCGGTATAACTTTGATGATTTAAATGTAGCGTTCCAAAAAAACGTTTGTGTAACAATTTAGTTTTATATTCTTTAGTTTACTTGTGTTTCAAAAAAAAAATTTTAGTTTTCTTGTAATTATATTTAAAAGTAATAATAATGATAATATTAAAAAATTTATAAATAAAATAAATCGTCAATATTAGTTTATATAAACTCTAGATTCACAACTTCACATGTTTTTCATTAAGAAAAAATATATATAATAACCCCATCGTTAAATCATAACTTAAAAATAAAAGCAAATAGGGTTTTCTCTTTGGCGACTCCAAGGGCGACTCCATGGCGGCTTGATCAGATCCTCTTAGGGATTTGATCCATTGACAGATCTGTTGTTCTTTGACAATAAATTACCTCTCAGTCATCCTTTACCTGACGAGAGCCTCACCGTTCATGTACCGGAGTTTTGATTATAATCTTCGTTGTGATCAACCCTTCGTTCTCACCTTTCGATCTCGATATCATCTTTCGATTTTGAGTGGGTCTGCCGGCAAATAGTCTCGTACCAAGCCAAAGGATGAATCGACAACTCTCAGCTCATATTGCTGATATAAAAGGGAAACGTATATGTTACGACAACGACGATGAACCTATCCAACTAACGGATGAAGATGATTCTCCTACCATTAAGGATTATCGTATGTCACTGATCGGGAAGATCTTAAACCCTAAGAAACAATCCGTGATCAAGCTGATCCAAACCATGCCGGCGCAGTGGAAGATGCACGATAGGATCACAGCTAATGACCTTGGAAGTGGGAAGTTTCTCCTCAACTTTATGAGTGAAGATGATCCTCAGTCGGTCCTTCGTCAAGGGCCGTTTCACTACAATTTCTGAATGTTCGTGCTTGTTCGTTGGGAACCCGTTGTTCACGACGATTACCCTTGGATCATCCCTTTCTGGGTTGAGATTACAGGCATTCCATTACATTTATGGACGATCAAAAACCTAAGGAACATTGGAGGCAGGCTTGGCCATATTGACACTGTCGAACTCTCGGCAGGACGCATGCTGATTGACGTTGACACTAGGAAACCGCTAACATTCACACGGAAGATAGCATCACCTGGAGGAGAGGAGGTCTCGATTCAAATTCATTACGATAAGCTCTTCAAACATTGTTCATCTTGTGGGATGTTGACTCATGAAGTGGCTTATTGTCCGATGAAGTTTCCAGTTGAAAGAGATCGTGGTGAGCGAACTGGTGTCTTTGAAAGGGTTCAGCTACCTACTGTCAAAACATCTCGAGAGCCGTTGCCGCGAGACCAGAAACCTTATGTCAGATACGAGTCCTATTCACGTTCTGATCGTTACGGTAAGGGAAGCCGTCGCAGTATATCACCTCTAAGGAAACATATGCATGATGGTGGCTTCATGAATGATGCTAGGGCTGGTTATTATCGTTCTGAGGCTTATAATGAAAGCTTTTTGAGAAAGCAAGGTGGCAAAGAGAACAGATACAACTCGAGCTTCTCACGTCGCAACAAAAGGTACGCACCTTATCAGAAACAACAAACTCAAGCATGGGAGGTTAAGGAGAAAACGGAGAAACGCCGGGGCCTGGAGATGATAAGCTGTGAGCCTTATGCTCATGGAATGACCTCAACGCTGACGGCCAGCCCGCCTCCTCAAAGGTCAGCGGATATAGACATGGAGGATCGCAGTAGCAGAAAAAGATTGCAAGTACGATTGTAACTCCGTCTCGACAGGGAAGTGATGGAAATGTTACTAAAAGAGATAGAGAAACAGTTCGCCTACTGTCTTTCTCTCCTAAGGAGAAAGACCAGCTGGATGATTCTCAGATAATAGGAGCTTTGAATGGCATGGAGATCATTGGCACAAGTAATATGGAGGAAGGGGATCGTGAGGATTCCTTGATGGTTGTGGATAATGATGATGACTTGCTGGGGGATGAACTCATGGACATGGATGCTGAAGCCACAAAGGCCGCGGAAACTGATGGAGCCAAGGGTGTGGAGGCTATGATAGGGAAACCTAAAGCTACGTCTTCACGCAAATTTGGAAGCAGGGCTGGCATCCCTCTCGGCCTTCCAAAAAAGAAAGCAGAGTTCCTCCGTCGGGGATCTCCGAAGCTGCGTAGATCATCTTCTCGCGACGTACAACGCTCAGAAACTCATCATTCTGGACAGAAAAGGATTCATAGGGACAGTTCATGCAGCGATTCTGGTTTGGAGGGGTCCAAAAACACCTCCAGACATCATCCATGAAGACACTCAGTTGGAACTGTCGAGGGATTGGGAACAACCTCACAGTTCGACGCCTTAAGGAGATGTGTCAGAAGCATCGCCCAGGACTTGTGTTCCTTTCTGAGACGAAGAATAAACGGCTGTTGTTGCAAAACATTCAGACCGACTTAGGATTTGATCATTTGTTTACTGTTGAGCCACTTGGACTCAGCGGAGGTTTAGCTTTATTTTTTATGGATGAATTTCAAGTTAATGTTTTATTTTCAAATAATCGTATGATTGACATTGAGGCAGTCATTGATGGAATAAAAGTCTATATGACGTTTGTTTATGGAGACCCTGTATTAGAAAGAAGAGAACAAGTTTGGGAACGTCTTACGCGTTTCTCAACAACAAGAAATGGACCTTGGTTCATGATAGGAGATTTTAATGAAATAACATGTCATGATGAGAAAGCAGGAGGACGACAACGCCCTGATAGTTCTTTTCTTCCTTTTAAGCAGATGCTTAATGATTGTGGTATGCTGGAATTTCCTTTCACAGGTGAGATGCTTTCTTGGGTGGGGAAGAGGGCAGGAGGATCAACAGTCCGATGTCGTTTAGACAGAGCTGTAGGAAATGCAGACTGGCATGAGAAGTTTCCCCACTCGGCTGTAAAGTATATGAGGCTATGGGGATCGGACCATCGTCCGATTCTTGCAGACATACTCATAAAGCCCACGAGAAGATCCAAAAAGTTTAAGTTTGACAAAAGATGGCTGGATAATGAAGAGCTACGGCAAGTTATCCTTGAGGGATGGAAATCCCCTGATCTCCCCCCAATGCGTCTATCATGGAACATATTTCCAGCTGCAGGAGAGCATTGAGTGAATGGCGAAGGCAAAATAATGTCAATTCGGCAAAATTAGTGGAGGAGCTTAAAGAAAAAGTTGAAGGTTTGTATGCACATGATAGTGCCACAACTGAGGAAATTGCAGCAGCCTTAAAGGAACTCTCAGATGCCCTTAAAGCAGAAGAGATGTTCTGAAAACAGAAGAGTCGGGTGTTTTGGTTGAGAGAAGGAGATAGAAATACAAAATTTTTCCATGCTTTGACGAAGCAAAGAAGAGCAAGGAATAAGATCACACAGCTCTTGGATGAGAATGGAAATGTTGTTGAGGATGAAGAAGGACTAGTAGCCATTGCTACTAGCTATTTTAGGCAGATTTTTGAATCATCGAATCAGGAGGAAATTGAGGAGGCGCTAGCTCAAGTTCCAACAACGATCACTGGTGATATGAATGCTAACCTTACAGCCCCGATCTCTGAATGGGAAGTCAAATTAGCGCTTTTTGCCATGCATCCAGAGAAGGCTCCAGGACCAGATGGGATGACTGCACTTTTTTACCAGAAATTCTGGGACATAGTAAAAGAGGATCTAACTCTTATGGTTAATAATTTCCTCTTTGAGGGGGTGGTGGCGAAAGGACTGAATGATACAAATATATGTCTCATCCCGAAGGTAATGAAGCCAAATGCGATGGCTCAGTTTAGGCCCATTAGTATGTGCAATGTCAGCTACAAGATTATCTCTAAAGTCTTATGCCAGAGGTTAAAAAAAGTACTACCAGGCTTGATATCAGAAATCCAGTCAGCCTTTGTTGCTGGGAGACAGATTTCTGATAATGTTATGATCGCTCAGGAAATGTTCCACGCATTGCGAACGAAGCCAAGTGGACGGAATAAAAGGATGGCCATCAAGACAGACATGAGCAAAGCATATGATAGGATGGAGTGGTCTTTTATTGAAGTTGTCCTGCGTAAGATGGGTTTCTCAGAAATTTGGATCAGCTGGGTCATGCGATGCATTACATCGGTGAAATATAAGGTTCTCATGAATGGAGAACCAAGAGGAAATATTACTCCAGGTAGAGGTTTACGCCAAGGAGATCCTCTGTCTCCTTTCATTTTTATTCTATGCACGGAAGCGCTCGCTAGCCTTCTTAATCATGCAGAGATACAAGGGAAGATAACAGGGATGCGTGTTACACGCACGTGTCCGTCGGTATCCCACCTTCTCTTTGCTGATGATAGCCTTTTCTTCTGTAAGGCGGAGCCCCGTGAATGTGAAGAAGTTATGAAAGTAGTCAGAAGATATGGCAAGGCATCTGGTCAATGTATCAACTTTGACAAATCGTCCTTACTCTTCGGTAAGCGGATTAATGCAACTACTAGACAAGAGATTAAAGATGCACTTGGGATACAGAATGAAGGTGGAATGGGAACATACTTGGGCATTCCCGAAGACATAAGTGGATCTAAATGCAAGCTTTTTGCATTCCTGAAAGATAAGCTGATGCATAGAGTGAATGGATGGACAGGTAGATGGCTCTCAAAAGGTGGAAAGGAGGTGTTGATCAAATCCATCCTGCTTGCTCTTCCGACATACGTCATGTCGACTTTCCTGCTCCCATTGGAGATATGTGAAAATTTAGCTAGTGCCATCGCCCAGTTCTGGTGGAGCTCGAATCCACCTAAGAGAGGAATACACTGGGCAAAATGGGAAAAAGTGTGCCTACCAAGAGAGGAGGGTGGAATTGGTTTCCGAATGATCCATGAGTTCAATCTGGCTCTTCTGGCTAAGCAAATGTGGAGACTAGTACAGGTCCCTAATTCTCTGGTCGCTAGAGTTTTACGGGGAAGATATTATAATTTGAGCTCTCCCTTGAGAGTAAACGCTGTGACTAGCCCATCATATGTGTGGACTAGCATTTCTGCTGCAAGAAAATTGCTACTACTGGGTATTAGGCAGAAGAAACATTCAGGCTATGAAGTTAAGGTGTGGGTGGATCCATGGATCCCATTGAGCCCCGCGAGGCCTGCTGTCCCCATAGCTCCAGTGATGCATCCTAATATGAGAATAAGCGATCTTATTGATCAGGAATCAAAGGATTGGGATGTGGGACTATTGGAGAATTATGTTCATCTTGCGGATATACCATTCATAAGGAGTTTGGCAATAAGTTCAACTCATCGTCGTGATACCTTCTGCTGGGACTTTACAAGGAATGGACAATACACGGTCAAATCTGGATATTGGGTGGCCCAGAATCTATTAAAGATAACAGAGGAAAAGGATGTTTTAGAGCCTAGTATTACAAAGCTCCAAGCCTTTGCGTGGAAATTAAAGGCTCCTACGAAGATATGTCATCTTATATGGCAGTTGGTAACTGGTCACGTGGCAGTAACGAGGAACTTAATTAGACGCAATATGAGGTGTGATAATTACTGCCCAAGATGTGGAGAAGTGGAGGAGACCGTCACACATGCAATTTTTGAATGTCCACCAGCTCTTCAAGCATGGTCTTTATCATCAACTCCGACAGGCCCAAATATTTTCCCGGTTTCGAGCGTCTACACAAATATGGATTATCTATTCTGGAGGAAGAATAGTATCATTGGGCCAGAGTATGATAGGGATCCATATCCCTGGATAATATGGTACATTTGGAAGGCTAGGAATGAAAAACTCTTTAGGGGAACAGACAGAGATCCATTGGAACTAGTTAGACATGCAGAGAGTGAATGCCAAGCTTGGTTTGATGCGAATGATGTGGTACAAACTGAGGCACAAGATAATATAAGTGAGGAACCCCAAGTCGTACGCTTGAGGAATATTTGCTTGTTAGATGGCTCTTGGACATCTTCTGCTAACTTTAGTGGAAGCGGATGGGCATGGATGGATAGCTCTGGGGAGACTCAACTTATGGGAGCAAGGAACCTTCCCCGACGTGAATCAGCCTTACACTCGGAAGTAGAAGCACTACGGTGGGCGATGGAGAACATGCTACAATATTCGACCTGTCAGAGCTTTGGAACAGATTGTAAGGAACTGATTGCAATGGTAAAGGACCCTCAGGCATGGCCAAGCTTTTCGACAGAATTGGAGAGGATAGGAACGCTACAGATATGCTTCCCAGCTTTCAACATCTCTCACGTTCCACGGACGCACAATCGGACTGCTGATTTTTTAGCTAAGACTGCTAGATCTTTCCATAGAGAATTACATTTTGTTGGTTGTTCTATTCCGGTTTGGTTACCCAGACCACCTCAAGTTTGAGTAATAGAATGGCCTTTTGACGTCAAAAAAAAAAAATCATAACTTAAAATGATACACAAAAATAGACAGAGAAATAAAAGGTCCACCAAAGAAAACACAATATGCACTCCCACATATAATCAAAGAAATGAGAACTTAAAAAATCGGTGCACAAAAAAAAAATTGGTAGATTATTAAATTTTATAACAAATTTTAAATATTTGACAGAATACAGAGAAAATAAAAAAACAGAAAAACTAAAAACTACAATAAAGACTAAAGCTACAAAGAAAAACAAGCAAAAGCAACAAACAAAAAACACCTAAAAATAAATTAAGGGGATCATGGATGATAAAGCACCAATTCCGAGTATAGAACTCGAACATTTGCAAAGTTGCCGCAGATCCAAAGAACTGGAATCCTCATCTTTGTTGCCAAGAGCTCCTCTTTCCGAGACCTGCCCTTAAACCTCGCAAGTGAGAATAGCCTATAGCTTCTCCAAGAACTATGAAAACGAACCAACTTCAGAAGATCAAGCTACACCCGGCGGCATAGGAGCTTCTACTAGCAATCAGAGAAGTTGCCTCCGGCCAGCATCCTCAAGCTATAAAATCCTGAAGAATCATCTCCCAAGGTTGCAACAGAGCCGCCAAAGTCAGACCGATGCCTCTATTCAACACCTAATCACCACCAACACTGCAGCAGACCAAAACTCAATTGAATAATCCCATGTCCATAACCTTTGAAGCGAAGCCACGCTGGAAACCATAATAGATCTGGATAGATCCGAAGAGCAAACAAAGGGGAAACTCTGAACTCCACCACATTGAAGCGCCACCCCCAGCCATCACCGAAGAGGTGCTCACGCCAGACCCAAGACATCCGCCTAGGCATAACCTCACGAAGGAGAATATGCACACGCCGAAAAGAGATGCCACTAATGAGACGTCGCACCCTGACCACCGCACTTGACTGGAGCAGGGACAGTACTCAAATCCCTGCCATTGAGAAAGAGCAGACGAACCAGAGAGAGGCCAAAACACCATTTTGATCGAAAGATCACTTAAGACGAGACAAGAAGAGGTAGACAGATCGCCGATGAACTGCCAAACGCCACACAATTACAATGAATAGATCTGTCACCTCAACCACCAGATAATCTTTCCCAAAGTGGTGACTCCTCAACTTCCCTGCTGAAAACTGAATAAGCAGAGAAGCATAACCGAACAAAAGAAAGCAGAACAGCCCTCTCCAGACAGAGGTGAGGAGCACCGACCACGGAGAGCTGGAACGAGCTAAGGCGAAGAGGAGTGGCAGCTGCAAGTCGAGAAAGAATATAAGAAGAACTTATTAAGCACTCACAATAATGTTTACAAGTTATGGGAATATAAAATAACATAATAGTATTTAACACTTTCGTACTATTATTAAATTAAGTTCCCGACACAACATATTTCTGGAAACACACACAACAAAGAATTACAATACAAAATAACACCCAATTAACATATATTGCAGCATCCATAATTACTATGTATAGTAAATTCACATGAAACATATAAAGTTAGTCTTATATAAGTTAAGAAAAAAAGAACAAGAGAAAGTGAGTAACTCCTAGAGAAAAATAAAGGAATCAGTATTATATAAATGAAAAGAAACACAAACAAAAATAATGTACGATAATTATAAACTGTATAAAATAATTCTTTTTTTAACTATAAACAAAACCGGTGAGAAAGAAAAAGAAATTTAAATTTGATAAACGCTGGTTGGATAATTAAGAACTAAAGCAAGTCATTTTGGAAGGTTGGAAGTCAGAGGATTTGCCACCAGAAGCTAATATAATGAATCATATTGCCAGTTGTAGAAAGGCATTGAGTCAATGGAGGAGACAAAACAATGTGAATACAGAAAAGCAAGTGGAGGAGCTTAAAGAAAAGGTGGAGGATCTATATTCAAATGATGATGCTACCTCTGAGGAAATAGCTGACGCGCTTAAGGAACTAACTACTGCTCTTAAGGCAGAAGAGATGTTTTGGAGACAGAATAGTACGGTTCTCTGGTTAAGGGAAGGTGATAAGAACTCTAAATATTTTCATGTGCTGGTGAAGCAGAAAAGAGCGAGGAATAGGATCACACAACTTCTAGACGAGAATGGAAACGTGGTGGAGGATGAGGAAGGATTAGTAGCCAATGCTACTAGCTATTTCAGGCAAATTTTTGAGTCTTCAAACCCGGAGGATATAGACGATGCTTTGACAGAGGTATCAACATCGATTACTGGGGCAGTAAATGAGGACCTCACAAGACTAGTAACTGAATGGGAGGTAAAACTGTCTCTTTTCGCAATGCACCCAGAAAAAGCCCCAGGGCCAGATGGAATGACGGCTCTTTTCTATCAGAAGTTTTGGGATATTGTCAAAGAGGAATTAAGTCTTATGGTTAATCAGTTTCTTTTCGAAGGAACAATGGCGCATGGATTAAATGATACTAATATCTGCCTAATTCCACAGACGGATAAGCCGAAAGAGATGACAAAATTTAGACCTATCAGCATGTGCAATGTCAGTTATAAAATAATATATAAGGTCTTATGCCAAAGATTGAAGAAGGTCCTCCCACAACGGATATCAGAAACCCAGTCAGTTTTTGTTGCAGGGAGACAGATCACAGATAATATCATGATAGCTCTGGAGATGTTTCACGCTCTAAGAACCAAACAAGGTAGACAAGTCAAGAGAATGGGCATAAAGACGGATATGAGTAAAGCATATGATATGATTGATTGGTCATTCATTGACGCTGTCATGCGGAATATGGGTTTTTCAGAAATATGGATTGGCTTGATTATGAGTGTATTACCTCGGTCAAGTACAAAGTACTCATGAATGGAGAGGCAAGGGGAAATATTGTTCCAGGTAGAGGTTTACGTCAAGGAGATCCTCTGTCTCCTTTCATATTTATTCTATGCACAGAAGCGCTCTTTAGCCTTCTTAATCATGCAGAGAATCAAGGGAAGATAACGGGCACGCGAGTCGCATGCGCTTGCCCCTCGGTATCACACCTTCTCTTTGCTGATGATAGCCTTTTCTTTTGTAAGGCAGAACCCTGTGAATATGAAGAAGTTATGAAAGTAGTCACGAAATATGGGAAAGCATCAGGACAATGTATTAACTTTCATAAATCCTCATTACTCTTTGGTAAGAGGATTTTTGCTAATGATCGACAGCTGATTAAAGATACACTTGGTATCCAAAATGAAGGGGGGATGGGATCCTACTTAGGAATTCCAGAGGATATTAGTGGATCCAAGTGTAGGCTATTTGTGTTCTTGAAAGAAAAACTACTACACAGAGTGAATGGATGGACAGGTAGATATGGCTATCAAAAGGTGGAAAAGAAGTTCTAATAAAATCTATCCTGTTAGCTCTTCCGACATATGTCATGTTCAGTTTCTACTCCCTTTGGAGATATGTGAAAACCTTGCGAGTGCCATCGCACAATTCTAGTGGAGTTCAAATCCACCAAAGCATGGGATCCACTGGGCTAAATGGGAGAAGATGTGTGCCCCTAGAGAGGAGGGAGGTATTGGTTTTCGCATGATCCACGAATTTAACCTTGCCCTTCTGGCGAAACAGCTTTGGCGTCTTGTACTATTCCCAGATTCACTAGTGGCGAGAGTTCTTCGGGGAAGATACTATCGATTGAGTTTGCCTTTGCGAATCGGTGCAGTGGATAGTCCATCGTATGTGTGGATGAGTTTCATACCGGCAAGAAAACTTTTACTCTTGGGCATCATGAGTAAAGTGCACCCAAGTTAATGTTTGGCAAGATCCATGGATTCCTTCGATTCCAGCAAGACCGGCGTGCCCAGAGCCCCATTAGTTAATCCAAAGATGTTAGTCAGTAATCTTATCGATTTTGAATCAAAGGAGTGGGATACTCGAATACTAGATCAATATGTAGAACGAGAGGATATATCTATTATTCAGAGTCTGGCCATAAGCCCTACTCATCGACGCGATAATTCTCCACTCATGAAAGACTGTGTATGCAATGTTCTCCACTCATGAAAGACTAAACTGTGTTAATAATTTGATTGATATAGTTTGTGGTGTTGGAGACTTATTGTTTGTTTGTTTTTAATTTGTTACTTGTACTGTTGAGATTACATTAATTATATTAAGGTTATCGAGAGTACTTTTGTTTCTGAATATTTTTTCTCCAGTCTGGTAGTGTAAGTTGTGTATATTAAGTAATATTATTTTATTCTTATTATGTTGATTATATGCTTTTTTTTTAATTTTAAACTTGTTGCTTTTATCGGACCTTTAAAACAAATACATGAAGACTTGTAGAAATAACTATAAAATGAGTGACAATTAGTATTTGGGCTATAATGGCTTTTAAACGAATATATGTATTTTTCATAAGAAGACAATAGCATTGGTCTGTTGACATTGAGCATGTAAGCTATTTTCATAAGACAAGAGGAGTGAGCAAGTGGAGATGTTCTTGCCTCCTTTGTGTCTGTTGGGATTGTGTCTTGTATCTCCTGGTGTGACGGTGTTTGTTTCTCTTTTGTTTGATGGGTAATATGTAAACAAAAATCATTGTTATTTGTATTTATCAGAGTTTGTAACTTACTCTGCTTTTTTGTTTAGGTAATTTTACTGATCTTGGTAGTTTGTAAATTGTTAAACAGCTGGCCGTTTAGTTTGTATTTGTTTAGTTGTCTCAATGTATGTGTCGTTGAGTTTTTGTTGAGTTTGATTGGTTTGGTATACTTATTTTGAAGTTTATTTGTAAGACTAGACAAAAAGAGAGGTGATCATTAATGATGCATCTTTTTGAGATTCTAGTTTTTGGTGTTTTGATTGTTTGAGTTATTGTGATTTCTTTTAAGCTGTAAAATAAAGATTTATGTAAAATTAGATTGATAAGAAAGGGAGATAAATAGACAACCACAAATCTTGGGTATGAAATATTTTTTATTATTGATGTTAGCACAATATAGACAATAATATAAAGGAAATTATGTGTTGATTTTTTCTTAGGGATCAATGAAGAGACGAATAACGACTCGAGCTGTTTCTTTGGTGAGATTAGTGCCGTGGACATAACATATTTGCCCAACCACATCTGCGAGTTTAAATATCAGTTATGATATCAAAACATAATATCAACCCAGATGCAACATGATAA
Source organism: Brassica rapa (assembly GCF_000309985.2). NCBI lineage: Eukaryota > Viridiplantae > Streptophyta > Magnoliopsida > Brassicales > Brassicaceae > Brassica > Brassica rapa. The sequence continues at coordinate 5,723,230 of NC_024801.2, read as the reverse complement.
TATACTTGGGAGTTCTAGGTTTGTGTTCGCAATCACTTGGAGATTGTCGAACAGTCTAATCTTAACTGGAGATAGATCTCCGGAGCACCCGTGATGACTTTAACAATAATGGTTAGTGAGATAAAACAAATTAGGAATGGATGATCAGTTATCTTGTACATGCTTGAGCACCTAGCAACCTCAAAACGATAGACTTTCACAATGGAACCTGCTTTCAAAAGATGACATGTAAGGATTAGCACGTCCGACGGGAGTAAACCCATGAATCACGGAATCTGCAAATAATATTATTCAACAAAGAATCAGGAAATCAATTAAAACAGTCATGTTAAATAAGTGTGATAGATCGAAGATTAACTTACGTTTTCATCAAGGAAGAGAACCGTGATTCCGACAAACTCCCTGTCTTTCTTGAAGTTCATGAATCCCAGAAGCGAGGAAGCCAGAGGCTATGCTCTGACTACTACGACCAAGACGGAGATACTCGAAGGTTGCATGACGGACGCCGGAACGCCGGTTTGACGAACTGGAGAGGCAGAGAAAAACATTTTCTAGAAGATGGTTAAATCTAAGAGGAATCAATGAGTTTTGTGCATATGCAGATTGGGTCATCAAAGATGAGAATCATATATGGGGTTTATAGAGGGGCTACAAATCAGGAACATTTATGATCAAATGATTTAAGATGTGGACATGAAGAGTTCACCGGTGAAAGAATATATTACGAACAGATAAAGGCCCAACTTTGTAACTCAGACTTGTTTGAGACAATGATGAAAAGAACTTAAACTCATGTTAAACGACAACAGTTTACAATATGGGAAAACTAGATTATGGGGGAGAAAATTTTAATTTTTCTCGGTTTATTTAATTATGGGGGAGTGAGAGATAAAACAATGTTACTGGTTTTTGTGGTTTTGGTTTTATGTTTATCTCTAACTCTTGAACTTGCATATTTTGAACCTTCATTTCAGTTTAATGCACATATTATTCAGGATATATGTGTTCGAATGTGTGTGGTTGTTTGAGTGGATCTGTGCAGGTACTTGAGAGGAATCCAAACTAAAAGGGGGAGATTGTAGATGCAAAGATCAGATAGATGTTCTGATACAGACACAAGTACATCAGTGAATAGAGCAGAGTCTGTAACAGTGAAGTGTACGTGCGGATGAACAAGTCAAGATGAAGATTGCGACTTAAGGAATGGAATGCGGACCAAGGCGAAGTTAATACGAAGACATCTTGGGGAGCAAGCTTGAAGAGATTCACCTTGGAGAAGGGAGATCTCACGATGGGAAGTTTCTTAAAGACTTTGGACAGGTTTTAGGGTTGCCTTATTTGGGTAGATAGTGAATATTGGATAGATAGGCGTGGATAGCCGACTTGGCTGTATTGTATATATAGTCATACTCGACATGTGGATTAGGGTTGTCGAGAGAATTGTATTCTTAGCATAAAAGTGGAGTTCACTAAGCTTGTAAGCGAGTGAATAACACTAAGGGCTAAGGGGTAGAGGTTCTAGAGATCTTGTATTCGATCTTAGGACGTGTGAGGCTAGGGGAGCAAGTCAAGAAGGGTCTTGATCTTGTTCGGGTTCTGTTTAAAGAGAGACTTGTAAGTTCACTTTAAAAGAATACTAGTAATAGCACATATCTTTGTAAAGATATTTTCTGGTGTACTCTCTGCTTTACTTTGTGGGTTAGTTCTTGCATTTACATTGGCCACCTCTAGTAATAACTCATACGGTTAAACTCTTATATACTTTTGTTTTAAATCTATTTGTTTTTACTGAGACAAATAATAAATAATTAAAAATAATAATGCTTTACATAATTAGAAGTTTACATGTTACTTTATTCATATTTCGGTGGTTATCACTTCTGAGTGTAATATTATTCTTTCTCAATATTTATCTCAAATTTTTGTTTAGTCTATAAATATTTTAAGTTTGTATAGTAATGCTTTTATCTTCGTTTGAAAATCAATTAAAAATATTGAGTTACTTAATTATTTTATCTATGCAAAACAATTACAAAGGCCATTTTAAAATATTTTTTCTTATTTTCAAATTTGTTTATACTTTTTCCTAGCATAAATAGAAATTTGTTATAGTTTAGAACTATTTTTTTGCTAATTTAATTATTAGTTGTTTGTAATGTAATGATGCTGTTTTTTTGTCAACAATAATATTATTTAATAATTTTGATGTATTTTTGAAAAATGATTTTATTTTTTTCTTTTTTGTTTCGGGCAGCTATAAAAGCTCGCATGACTCTGATGGAAATAAATAAATCCCATACAACTATCATAAGCAGATTTGAAATTCGGACTATGCAAACAAATTGTAAGAAATTCCGGATCTTACTAATCTTTCCTACTTGTTTAGTTAATCCGAGTAAGTAACAATTAAAGATCACATTCGCCATCCAATATCGATTTACTGTAGACTATGAAGCGCTTGAAAGGAAGGAGAGATAAAGTGAAGAAGATCCTAGCCTGAGGAACTCCTTTACCAGAGCAAACCTTCTTCACAAGAAAGATTGGTTGAAATGGAAATAATTTGCCTTTTGGTCTCAGTACCTGCATGAAATGAGGAAGAATCATCCTGTTCAGATTGATCAAACAATCCACCAAGTATTGGGATTGTCTAATCCAATGCAGGCCGTTGCAGAGAGAGAGAGAGAGGAAGAAACACTTCAAAGACCCTTGCACCTAGCACATTCTGGCGCTTTATAAAAACTAGAGAGAATTTCTTTACAATCGCCCAAAAAAAAACCACAAATTACAAAATAGATTGCAGACACGGAGAACACACAAAGAAGACACATGAATGCACTGTGCAGATCAGTTAATGAACTCACTAGAAGATAACACCGAAGAATTGAAAAGTGTGACAACCCATCCCGCTCACTCGGAACCCAGCACACAGCCTTGCATGGCACCGACCCTAACCCCTCATCGTGGGAGGAAACACATCCACATCCACCGGAAGGTTATTTGTGCGCTTGGCGTTACTCGATCCCAAGACTTCACGCTTTAACAACACTCCTCTAGGATGAGTTGTCACCAATTGATCTGCAGATCAATTGGTGAAAACTCATCCTAGAGGAGTGTTGTTAAGCGACTTTTTTTTGTGACAACCCGTCCCGCTCACTCAAAACCCAGCTCACAGCCCTGCAGGGCACCGAACCTAACCCCTCACCGTGGGAAAAAATGCCTCCACATCCAACGGTAGGTTATTGGTGCGCTTGGCGTTACTTGTGAGTGAGGCCAAATAACGGGGAAAGTCAAGCATGATTGGGCTGGATTAGTGAAAGTATCACACCCATATCTTGCTTAACAGAGACGGCATGAATTCACATTGCCTTCATCAACAAGAAACACTCAAAAGGCCAATGCAAATCTCAGTCCCAAGGATCGAATCCAAATGTCTTACAAAATTGTACTAAAACGAATAGGAAACGCTTAAAACCAAATCACCAAGTCTTAAAATGAAATAACTTAAATAAAACCAAACAACCCGAAAACCAGCACCACACCGAGATGACCACTCCTGCACTTCCTCGAACTCACCTGAAAAAGAAAGGATGGCTGAGTATTTCGACAAATACTCAGTGAGGGAAGCTCTAGGAGACCCAAAATCAATCACCAACAATCATCACACAACATAGCTTAAGCATGTAAATTAAACATTCAGTAAATCGAAAGCAAACAACAAGAAACGAGGATAAACCCCGACGGTGCCAACATAAGACTAACGCCACATCACGCTGTCTCCACGCCTCTCATGTTGTCGTGTGAGAACTTGCCACATCACGCTGTCTCCGTGAGTTCCACACCTTCACGCGATCACGCCACATCACGCTGTCTCCACGTGATCCGGGCCACCACATTCACGCGGTCACGCCACATCACGCTGTCTCCACGTGATCCGTGTTACTACATTTTTACTTCACATACAGGCACGGCGCATGTCCTCTCTGGCGATGAATCATGCCAACTCAAACGATTGCCACATGACCCAACAAGAAACGATGTAACGCCCGAGACATACATATATGTCATTCCACCACGTTACACCGGCACACATAGGCCTTAAGCCTTTCTCTAACTCATTTACATCTCCCAATTATATAGATATCATACTCTTATACAATAACCCAAATCAATACAATCATCACATTCAATCCTCAAACATCATTCAACCATATTTTAACAATCTTAGCAATAGATCTATGTTTTTCACACATCAAGCATCAAGATATTTATATATATCATATGTATATTTATTTATATTAGTAGATCTATAGAAAGTAACAAGTATGGATGAATGATCAACCTAGACACTTCTACCATGATGAGATAATGATAGAAGGAGATAGAGATTGCAACAAGCCCTCACCTTAGCCTAGATCTGCGATATGAGAGAGTTGATGTAGATCTGAGTTCTACGGGTCCTTACTAACCAGATCTACAAGAACAAGGGTTGGTTTCCACCCAAACCCTAGATCACAGATCAAGAAGAAGAAGAGATAGGAGAGATCTAAAAGAGAGTGTTTAGGGTTTCCTTACCCTCACTAGTTGCTGGATCTAGAAGAAAAAGAGTAGAAGACTCAAGGAAACGACGAGAAGGAATCGAAACACGGCGAGATCTCCGCTTCGGTGAGATTACACGGTCGCTGGCGGTGCTACGGTGACTCGCGGTGGCTCCGGTGGTGGTTTGGTAGCCGGCGGCTCCTCTCTCTCCAACTGGGCAGGGCTTCGCTAGGTCTTGAGTCTCTGGAGAAAATCTTAGGGGCTGCCTTGTAACACCCCCGAACCGTTCTAGGCATAGGTCAAACCACCGGCCAACAATCAAACAAGAACATGACCGACGGCCCGACCGTCTACCAAGGCTCAGAAGCGCTACAAGACGGGTTAACGGGCAATCCAGCGAAAGTTACAAAAAGTGCAATTCGTAACTAGGCCAGGCCGCCCACTAACATGTCCCGTCAGAGCAAAGCCTAAGGCTTCTCAACCCGTACTCCAATCTGACGTTGTGTTAGCTCGGACAAGCTAATATCAGAACAACAAGGCAGTTTCACAAAACATTCGCTTTATTTATCTTATATAATATCTGGTTTACAATACACAAAATATTATACAAGTGGTGGCATGCCAAGAAAGCGAAAGTACATACTTATAGTCTGAAAGCGTCTTAAGCAAAAAGATGCAAATCTACACCAGCCAGCCTAGCCTCCCGCGCTTTCTACGAGCTCACTACTGGTCACCTGAAAACAACAACGAGTGAGGAGTGAGTAATCTAGCATTACTCAGCGAGTTACAATCCCCCACTAACAAATACAACCCCTCGCTATCCCACCCCAAACAATCTAAAGCGAGAGGTTCACCTAACAACACAATTTAATAACAATGAAGCAATATTCGAAATACGCAGCGGTAAACCATAGCAAGATAACTAGCATTACGCTAATTACTAGCTTATCACCAAACTCAAACTCGATTTAAACCAGGGTTTAACAACCCAAAACACGATATAATATATATAACAAACTCGGGCCCTGGTGACGTTAGGTTCCTCCTTCACTATCGGCAATATCCTATCTCCCTACCACAAAGGCCGGAAGAAGGAACTTTCAACCGACCGCGGCCCACAGTCCTTCGGGTCACCGCGCGACAGCCCACAGTCCTTCGGGTCACTGCCCCATTACACCGTCGTGTAATACTCAGCCATAGTACATGACACCGTTCGTCTGAGTCTTCCCGATCCAGCGAATAAGGGGTTTCCTTGAACCCGCCGGGTACGAGGTCTGAAGGAACACTAACTCACCCCAATATGCCTAGCATTGTGGGTTACACAAATGCTATCGGCCAATATACGATTAATACTAAACCCGGTAAAAATAACACAAGGTTTCAAGTAATAATCACAACACAATCAACCACATTCCAGAATCTAGCATAAAGACTAATTCCAGAATACCTAACTATCCACAACTTAGCGATATCATCTAAGCATTCTGCATTCGCTAACTAACCAATCAACCTAACCATTAGCATGCTACTACGGTTCTCAAGCAATAACTAAGCATGCTATCAACTTAAACAACATAACCTCAATTATTAACTACTCAAACCGTTACTCAGTTAGACCTGGCCTCCTGCCATGATCCAACTTCCAAGTAACGGGACCCTGCATAAAAACAACTCAGCAATCAATTGATTATAACTCACAGTTTTTGGTTGACCGTGGCCTTGACCCCAAACCCGACTTCTGTGATCCGAACCCTTTCCCGACCTTCACAAGTAGACCCACGTCTGGACTGATCTTCACTTGAACTGGTCTCCACTAGAACTGATCTCTCTTCACTTGAACAGAATCTTCTCCAAGTGCTGACTCAAAATCGGCAGAGTAACTGTTCTCGAAAACTGCCTAAATCGCTCGAAAACTATCGAAACTCGATCTTTCTTTCTTTGCTTTCTCTCTCACGTTTTTCTCTGAGTTTCAGGTGTGCTGGATGGTTTAAAATGAGCTGGGGTCGTGGGGTTTATATAGGATGCAGCAACCAATCAGAACAAGCCGTGTGGCAGCCCGTGTGTCGCCTCGCATGGCTCCGGACGCATGCGTCGCGGCACCTCGTGCTCCACATGTCTGATGGCATGACCAGGACATCATGCAGAGTGACACCATGCCCTCCAGATGTCTGATCCACGGCCTGACCTCATCCAGATTGACACTCAGCGCACACATGTCGCTCAGCATGCTCCGATCGCAGGTTTCGCGGCACCTCGTGCTTCTGGGTGTCAATCAGCATGCTGTGCTCTCCTGGGCTTCAACACCTCCTGCTTCCCTTGCCACATACCATGCCAGGCAGGTTACATCACGTCCTTATCTCATAGATAAGGCCAGCTCGAGCTTCTCGGTCCATTCGACTGATTTCGACCCTTCCGATGAATTTTCGTCCCGCGATCAATCCCGAATATTTTTCTACGCCCGTTCTGATGAGATGAATATTTTTAATAAACTCCAAGTGAATCCTGACCTTGATGGAAAATATTTCTCGAGCCTCCGGCTTCCTCGAAAAATCGATAATACCAAAATTAGGGTTTTCGCCCAACTTTGGGTTTTCCCGTCGTGCTTCAATCCCGTCGTGCTTGCTTCCCGTCCTGCTTAATTCCCGTCCTGCTTCCGACTTATAATGTCTTCAGAATAATATTTTACTGATACGAAGATATTCTGAGAAAACTTCGCGATGAAGAAACGTCAATCTTCAAAAACGTCGAGCTTCTAAACCGTCGTGCTTCAAAAATGTGATTCTTCCAAAACTGCCGTCTGATCAATCTAACACTTTTCTAACCATGGTCCAGCAGCTTATGGTTCACCCATGATCAATTCTTCGACCATCCATTGCCCGCGGTACAACCACTAAATAATAATATTTTTTTTTTTTTTTTTTTTTTAAGGGTTTCTACATTCTCCCCCCGTTAACAGAATTCGTCCTCGAATTCTAAGGCTCTGAGGGGCCTCCTTCTTCATTACAACGTCCTCTCGGAATAACTCCGGGTGATCGGTTTTAAATCTCGCTTCATCCTCCCAAGTAACATGAATCTTGTTTTGTCTTCCCCAGAACACTTGTACTTGAGCAATCTCACGATTTTTGAGCTTCCGAATACGCCGTTCTCCTAATCTGATTGGTCCTTCCGGATACGTAAGGTTTGTCTCCAACTCCTCGATTCTCTCGGGCTCAACAGCACTTGGATCCCGTATATGTTTCCGAAGCATGGAAACATGGAATACTGGATGTAGATGCATATCTGCTGGCAGATCCAATCGGTAAGCTACCTCACCAACTTTCCCGATGATCTTGTACGGACCAATGATACTGACCGCAAGTTTCCCGACCTTGCCAAATCTGTCCTTCCCTTTCTGTGCAGTAACCTTCAAATAGACCCAATCTCCTATCTCAAAAGTTACTTCTCTTCTTGACTGGTCTGCGTACTTCTTCTGACGGTCTTGAGCCTTCTTCATGTTGGCCTGAATCGTCTCCAGTTTAATCATGGTCTCCTGAACAATAGGTGACCCAAACATTCTTCTTTCGCCCACTTCCGTCCAACACATAGGCGTCTTGCATGGCCTTCCGTATAATGCTTCATAAGGTGACATCCCTATGCTCGAATGATGACTGTTGTTATACGAGAACTCAACCAACGGTAAATGCTTCTCCCAAGTTCCTGCCCAATCGAGAATACACATCCGCAGCATGTCCTCGATGGTCCGAATGGTCCTTTCCGTTTGGCCATCTGTTTCTGGATGGAACGCCGTGCTTCTGTACAGTTTAGTTCCCAAGGCTTCTTGCAGTGCTTCCCAGAATGATGCCGTGAACCTTGGATCGCGATCTGAGACGATGTCTGAGGGTACACCATGTAACTTCACGATTTGGTCGATGTACAGCTCGGCCAAAACTTCAACTTTATCAGTGTCCCGCATAGGCAACAAGTGTGTGACCTTGGTTAACCTATCCACAATCACCCATATCGAGTTGTTCGATCTACCTGGAGCAGTAGGTAATCCGGTGATGAAATCCATGGAAATAGAGTCCCATTTCCATTGAGGTATCGGAAGACTCTGCAACAATCCTCCTGGAACTTGATGTTCCACCTTGACTTGTTGACAAGTTGCACACTGAGCAACCCATTGTGCTACTGATCTCTTCATGCCCGGCCAATGATAGTATCTTCTCACGTCTCGGTACATCTTCGAACTTCCAGGATGGATACTGAGTAAAGAATGATGTGCAATCCTTAGTATCTCATCTCTCAGCCCTTGTCCTTTAGGAACCGTGATCCTCCCATTAATTAGCAAGGTTCCGTCCTCCGCCAAGTAGTATCCCGCATTATTTGGCCCGGCTTGTCCTTTGAGTTCTTCAGCAATCTTCAGTAACTTCTCATCCTTAAGTTGTTCTTCTCGAATTCTCTGAATCAAGCTGGCCTGATTCACCGCTTGAAGTCCCAATGGCTCGCTTGTCTGCCCTTCCAAAACGACCAACTTCACTTGTTTCAACTCCTGGTTCAATAGCTCCACTTCTTTCTCTAAATCTGCGTCCAACTTTCTTCGACTTAAGGCGTCCGCAACAACATTCGCTTTACCAGGATGGTAGCGAATCCGTATGTCGTAGTCTGCCACAAACTCCATCCACCTACGCTGGCGCAGGTTGAGATCTGGCTGAGTGAAGAGGTATTTAAGACTTTGATGGTCCGTGTATACCTCCACTTCTTCTCCATACAAGTAAGATCTCCAAATTCGCAAAGCGAACACCACGGCCGCTAACTCCAAGTCATGTGTACTGTAGTTATCCTCATGCTTCCGTAGTTGTCGCGAAGCATATGCAATGACTCGCCCATCTTGCATAAGAACACAACCTAACCCAACGCGTGAAGCATCCGTGTAAACCGTGTAAGGTTTACCTTGCTCGGGCAAAGCTAACACAGGTGCGGTCGTGAGAGCTTCCTTCAACTTCTTGAATGCCTCTCGGTTTCTTCCACCCATAAGAAAGGAACTCCTTTACCGGTAAGTTTAGTTAAAGGCTTTGCAATGGAGGAAAAGTCCTTAACAAACTTCCGATAATAGCCCGCAAGTCCGAGAAAACTCCTCACTTCTGTCACAGTGGTAGGTCGAGGCCATTCTCGTATGGCTTGGACCTTTTCTGGATCAGCAGCCACGCCCTCTCCTGATACTATGTGACCCAGAAATCCTATCTCTCTCTTCCAAAACGAGCACTTGCTGGACTTGGCAAATAGCTTCTGATTCCGTAACCTCTCCATAACCAGTCTCAGATGCTCTTTGTGCTCTTCCTTACTTTTCGAGTACACCAGGATGTCATCAATGAAAATGATCACGAACTTGTCGAGATAGTCGTGAAACACTTCATTCATCAAACGCATGAAAGCCGCAGGCGCGTTTGTGAGACCAAAGGGCATAACTACAAACTCGTACTGCCCATACCTCGTCCGAAACGCCGTCTTCATAATGTCTGACTTGGCAATAGGAATTTGGTGATACCCTGATGCCAAATCAATCTTCGAAAACCAACTAGCTCCCTTTAGTTGGTCTAACAACTCGTCTATCCTCGGAAGAGGATACTTATCTTTTATCGTGATGTTGTTGATACCACGATAATCGATACACAACCTCATGCTTCCATCCTTCTTCTTCACAAATAACACAGGAGCTCCCCAAGGTGAAGAGCTCGACCGGATGAATCCCTTTTCCAATAGATCTTCCAATTGTTTCTTTAGCTCGGCTAATTCCGCAGGTGCCATCCGATATGGTGCCTTAGCTATAGGTTTTGCTTCAGGCTCCAAAGTAATGGTAAAGGGATTACTCCGAGGTGGAGGTAATTCCTTTAGTGGTGCAAAGATATCCTCAAACTCTTGGACCACTTCTATGTCTTCGACCTTAACTTCATCATTAGTGGCTCCTCCACTAACCGATAAGGTCACCAAATATACATCCCCGTCTTGAAACAAATCTTGTACTCTCATCGCTGCTACTAAAGACACGGTCATACTAGGACTGATTCCATAGTATACCATCTCTGGTCGTTTACCTCTGCCGAACAACAACCTTCCCTTTCCACAGTCGATCTGAACTCCGTAGCTCGATAACCAATCCATTCCAAGGATTACCTCGTACCCTTTCAAAGGCACGACTAACAGATCTGCCACAAACTCTTTGCCTTGAATGACCAATGGAACATTCTTGATACACTGATTTGCTTGAAGGGTTCGGTCTGCGGGGGTCAAAACGGCCACGTCTATCCTGTCAACCACAAAACAATCCCAAAACCGGGCAGCTACTTCAGGGGTCACAAAACTATGTGTTGCCCCCGAGTCGAACAATACATGTGTGGGTTTACCAGCAACATGTATGGTTCCTGCCACAGTAATCCAATCAACAATATCTTAATCACAAAAATACTAATCAAAATTCTCACAACCATCAATCATCATCCTAAATTTCTAAACGCGCAACCTAGCGATCAAGCAATCTATACCTAACCAGCATACTAACTAGATTCCAGCAACTAAATTTCCATTCAATAAAAAGAGGAGGTTAAGCACCCACAATACCTGTGATGGGACCGCTTGACGGTCCTGCATTGTCTGGGTTTTCTACACCTAAGGCATAAACTCTACCTCCTAGGTTTTGCTTCTTTGGTGCTGGCTCAATAGCTGGACGGCTAGGAGGAGCTCGGATTGCGAGAGGGGTCGCAGGGATTGGCTTGTTTGGACATGACGATGCATAATGGCCCTTCATACCGCAAGAGAAACAAGTAACATCTTCCATCCTTATAGATGAATAACCCTGCTGGTTACTCCGTTGTCTGTTGGGACAAAACTTAGAAATATGTCCCGGTTGATCACATATGTAACACACCACAGTGTTACCACGATTGTTGGCTTGGCCTCCAAATCCTCGCCCTTTTCCTTTGTAAGATCTTGGACCCTTGTTGAAATTTGGCCTTTCTCCTTGGCTAAACTTGGTGTGTCCACCAGAATGTGGTAAGGTCTTCCTTTCAGCCTCCAATACAGTTTCAACATTAACAGCTTTTTCCACTAGCTCAGATAAGCTGCTAAAGTTGCTTCCAGCTAAACGACTTCCAAGCTCCGGCTTCAATCCGTACATAAAGTTACGGATCATAGTTGCTTCATCTTCACGCCCATCAAAGACATGTCGCCTCAACCTTGTGAACTCAGATTCGTAACTCCTCACTGGCCTATCTCCTTGAACAAGGTTCATGAACTGGCGCTCCAATCGATGCTTTGCTTCTGGAGGAAAGTATTTCCTCTCAAACTCTCCCTTGAACGACTCCCATGATGTGATGTTGTGTCCACGCTGTCTGTCTATGCTGTCCCACCATCCTGTGGCGTCGCCTTCCAAGTAGTACACAGCGATCTTCTTCTTATACTCCTCCGGGCACTCCATGGCTTCAAAATTCTTCTCCATCATAGTAATCCACTTGTCGGCCTCAATAGGATCGGATCCTCCTTTGAACTTGTAGGATCCAATGTTCTTCATGGTAGATAATAGCTTGGAAACTTCAGGGGGTTGAGTACGCCTGCCTTGGTTACCAAGTGCCTCGGTCATCACGTCATGTAAAAGCTTCAAGGTGTTTTCGGTTCCATGATCTTGTGGTCTTTCGGTGGCACGGTTCTGATCTGGCCTTGGGTTTGATTGAGCGGATTGATCATGTTGATGTCTCTGGTCCCAATTACGACTTGGGCCAATACTCGCCAACTGTCTTCTCTCACTCTAGTCATGTTACCGTAAACAGGAAAAGATCTTGTTCTCTGCAGAGGGCTCCTATCGTGTCCAAACATCTCACTAATGCCATTTCCATTATCCTGATCTGATCTGTGACCCAATCCTCCGCCTGTCCAATCCATACCCTCTCCCCATATCCGACCTCGTCCATCATCACCTGTCCCGCGATTAGCCATCTGCACACAATAAAAAGGGTAAGTCATATTCCTACCACGGGAAGCGGCTGGTTTCCTAATCATCTTTTTGCGACTCCTTTGACTCGATAAAACCGTTAAAAAAAGCACTTGTGTCACGCATGGACGAAACCATGCTCTGATACCACCTCTGTAACACCCCCGAACCGTTCTAGGCATAGGTCAAACCACCGGCCAACAATCAAACAAGAACATGACCGACGGCCCGACCGTCTACCAAGGCTCAGGAGCGCTACAAGACGGGTTAACGGGCAATCCAGCCAAAGTTACAAAAAGTGCAATTTGTAACTAGGCCAGGCCGCCCACTAACACGTCCCGTCAGACCAAAGCCTAAGGCTTCTCAACCCGTACTCCAATCTGACGTTGTGTTAGCTCGGACAAGCTAATATCAGAACAACAAGGCAGTTTCACAAAACATTCGCTTTATTTATCTTATATAATATCTGGTTTACAATACACAAAATATTATACAAGTGGTGGCATGCCAAGAAAGCGAAAGTACATACTTATAGTCTGAAAGCGTCTTAAGCAAAAAGATGCAAATCTACACCAGCCAGCCTAGCCTCCCGCGCTTTCTACGAGCTCACTACTGGTCACCTGAAAACAACAACGAGTGAGGAGTGAGTAATCTAGCATTACTCAGCGAGTTACAATCCCCCACTAACAAATACAACCCCTCGCTATCCCACCCCAAACAATCTAAAGCGAGAGGTTCACCTAACAACACAATTTAATAACAATAAGCAATATTCGAAATACGCAGCGGTAAACCATAGCAAGATAACTAGCATTACGCTAATTACTAGCTTATCACCAAACTCAAACTCGATTTAAACCAGGGTTTAACAACCCAAAACACGATATAATATATATAACAAACTCGGGCCCTGGTGACGTTAGGTTCCTCCTTCACTATCGGCAATATCCTATCTCCCTACCACAAAGGCCGGAAGAAGGAACTTTCAACCGACCGCGGCCCACAGTCCTTCGGGTCACCGCGCGACAGCCCACAGTCCTTCGGGTCACTGTCCCATTACACCGTCGTGTAATACTCAGCCATAGTACATGACACCGTTCGTCTGAGTCTTCCCGATCCAGCGAATAAGGGGTTTCCTTGAACCCGCCGGGTACGAGGTCTGAAGGAACACTAACTCACCCCAATATGCCTAGCATTGTGGGTTACACAAATGCTATCGGCCAATATACGATTAATACTAAACCCGGTAAAAATAACACAAGGTTTCAAGTAATAATCACAACACAATCAACCACATTCCAGAATCTAGCATAAAGACTAATTCCAGAATACCTAACTATCCACAACTTAGCGATATCATCTAAGCATTCTGCATTCGCTAACTAACCAATCAACCTAACCATTAGCATGCTACTACGGTTCTCAAGCAATAACTAAGCATGCTATCAACTTAATCAACATAACCTCAATTATTAACTACTCAAACCGTTACTCAGTTAGACCTGGCCTCCTGCCATGATCCAACTTCCAAGTAACGGGACCCTGCATAAAAACAACTCAGCAATCAATTGATTATAACTCACAGTTTTTGGTTGACCGTGGCCTTGACCCCAAACCCGACTTCTGTGATCCGAACCCTTTCCCGACCTTCACAAGTAGACCCACGTCTGGACTGATCTTCACTTGAACTGGTCTCCACTAGAACTGATCTCTCTTCACTTGAACAGAATCTTCTCCAAGTGCTGACTCAAAATCGGCAGAGTAACTGTTCTCGAAAACTGCCTAAATCGCTCGAAAACTATCGAAACTCGATCTTTCTTTCTTTGCTTTCTCTCTCACGTTTTTCTCTGAGTTTCAGGTGTGCTGGATGGTTTAAAATGAGCTGGGGTCGTGGGGTTTATATAGGATGCAGCAACCAATCAGAACAAGCCGTGTGGCAGCCCGTGTGTCGCCTCGCATGGCTCCGGACGCATGCGTCGCGGCACCTCGTGCTCCACATGTCTGATGGCATGACCAGGACATCATGCAGAGTGACACCATGCCCTCCAGATGTCTGATCCACGGCCTGACCTCATCCAGATTGACACTCAGCGCACACATGTCGCTCAGCATGCTCCGATCGCAGGTTTCGCGGCACCTCGTGCTTCTGGGTGTCAATCAGCATGCTGTGCTCTCCTGGGCTTCAACACCTCCTGCTTCCCTTGCCACATACCATGCCAGGCAGGTTACATCACGTCCTTATCTCATAGATAAGGCCAGCTCGAGCTTCTCGGTCCATTCGACTGATTTCGACCCTTCCGATGAATTTTCGTCCCGCGATCAATCCCGAATATTTTTCTACGCCCGTTCTGATGAGATGAATATTTTTAATAAACTCCAAGTGAATCCTGACCTTGATGGAAAATATTTCTCGAGCCTCCGGCTTCCTCGAAAAATCGATAATACCAAAATTAGGGTTTTCGCCAACTTCGGGTTTTCCCGTCGTGCTTCAATCCCGTCGTGCTTGCTTCCCGTCCTGCTTAATTCCCGTCCTGCTTCCA